>NW_017616696.1:1107500-1517500 GCF_001879475.1 Ipomoea nil | reverse complement strand
ATATCGCTGAAAGTGTTATGAGGTTTGAAAGACATTCCCCAACTCCCGCTCCTTTTCTCCCTGCTGCTCCTTCTCTTGCAACAGCGTCACCTCCTGTTCTTGGGTCTGGGACTAGCAATGTGCTTGCTCCAGCGGATGTGTTTTCCGGGCAAAGCTATCAAGGCACGGTGGGTATACAAACTCCCATGTCTGCCAGTCTTAATCCTGTAACCGCGTGGAGTTATCAGAATTGGTCTTTTATGAATGACAGTAATCAGAATGACCCAACTCAGGGGAGACCAGGTCCTAGCACTCAGTAATCAAAATCCTTAAAGATTTTGCAAATTTCTTTAATGTTGTCTCATGTTTTTTTAATTTTATGCTGTTTTGTATTTTCCAGTAAAGTTGATAAAAAACAAATATGAAGTCCTATTTCATATCCCTTTGCATTGACACAAATTATAATAGAAAGATAATTAATGACATATCTATTGTTCCAAGTATCAAATTAGACAAAATTAATTGCAATGTAAATTTCTCATGTTCTTGATGCGGATTCACGTTCTTTATTACAACGGGAATGGGGATGAGGAAAAATTCGGGGAACGAGGCCGGGGGATGGAAATACCCCACCCTACCCCGATTCTTATAACAACAACACCGACAATATTATTATTATTATTACTATTATTATTATTATTATTATTATTATTATTATTATTATTATTATTATTATTATTATTATTATTACTATTATTATTATTATTATTATTATTATTATTATTATTATTATTATTATTATTATTATTATTATTATTATTATTATATCGTTCTAGAGTGCTTGTATTGTATTTATACCGGGACGGATTCAAAAAATTATCTGAGTAGGGGCAAAGTTTAAATGACGTTAGAAATGTGGTCAATAACAAAATATCAAACAATCATAATAAGGTTAAAATATAAAATACATTAAAAATTACAAAATCAAAAAAAAAAAAAAACAAAAAACAAAAACAAAAAAAAACATTTTTGATAGATTACATGATGGTTAGGGTTTGAGCCAAAAATATATTTGAATTGGGTGAAAATGTGAAAATATTTATGACAAAATATAAAACATAAAACACTATATATATTCATAAATACTTTATAATTTTAATTTATTTTAGTTAGATCAACTTTAAGATTTTCTAAATTAATTCGAATACAAAGAAGTATAATATAAACTTGTATATATACTGCATTAATTAAATATAATGATTCATAAAAAGTAGATTAAAAAAATATTTAATTTGTCTTGTGAAGGAATGAAAGCTATAAAATAAATTAGAGAATATAAGAACAAGTGTGGGAATGGATGTGTTGATGACATTTTATAATTACATATTAATATTCTTATTTGCATTAAAATTATTTGAAGGGACGGGGATCGGGATGCTTGATGCTGCAAACAATAATGCCAACCTCACCTTAAGGATCGGAATTTGGCAGTACCAAATTTTGACAATCAACCATTCCGTATTTTGTATCCAGAGTTGGATGTTGCTTTAGACCTTAGGTCAGGGTTGATGGACTTCTAGGAGAGGATCTTCTTAAACATTTGACGGAGTTCCATGTTGTATATGCTACAAAGAAGTCAGCTGGAGTCACTGAAGAGCAAGTTAAGTTGAGGGCTTTTCCATACTCACTTGATAGTTCAGTGAAGGATTGGTTGTATTACTTACCAAGCCGTTGCATTTATTTTGTGGGTTAGTATGCAAAGACTCTTCTTATAGAAATTTTCCCAGCCACTCCGATAATTGTCATTGACAAACTCACAAAACAATTTTATCAACAACGAATGGAAATAAAAAATTAAAAAAAAATCAATGACTTCATTTTTATTATTATTAAATTAAATAAATTAGAAGTTACAATAAAAAGTAAAACATTTATATCCCTTTAATTTAGAATTAAATGTCCATAATGCCATTATTCAAAAAAAATTTATTTATTATCAAAAAATTTAAAAATGAATATAATTTCATTAGTTATATTATCTTTATTTTCTACAATGCAAAGATTTCTTACCTTCAAATTCATTAATATTAATTATATTCACTACATCGTTCATTGTCTTTTTTACACTATCTTCTAATTAAATATCAAAGTTATAATACAAAATATGTTATATATTTATTTACCAAATATTTTAATAATACCATGCAAAAAAATATAAAATAGTTTGAAGTCAATTAATCATATTAACTACTTGGGGAGGATTTGATGACAAAGAGGGTATTCAAATAATCTAAGAAATTGAAGCGAGAAATTTTCCCGTAATATCTCTAGATTATATCACAGTTGTTCATTTAAAGGTAAATCATATTTCTTCATTAAGATGATTTCAAATGTATTAAGTTTTTACTACCTTATCAAATTTTATTCCTTAAAAAAACTCAAAATTTCTCTATCCACAACAACTCATTCAACAATAATGGTTGAACCAAAAGTACCTCGAGCAGAACACTTAATGGACTGGTATGTTTATTTTTTTTTGTTTGAAAGGGGACCGATATGTTTTTATGTTGATAATAATAGTTAAATGGTATTCAGATCATTATCTTATGTATCTACATTTAATATTCATTATTAAAAATGTCAATGTAGGGAAATAGAACATCGTGACATACTTGAAGCATCGAAAAGATGATGAGACTACAATAATGTTGCAATCAATCTTGTAAATTTAGAAAATGAAATTTAATTTCAAATATAGTCACCATTGCAGCATTCATTGATCTTGTATGTAAAATAGTTATTCTGCATCCTTTAAATATATTAGAACTAATATAAATTTATAATTCATTTCATTTTTTAGACTCAACACGTTTGGATTAAAGGCAAAATCAGTATCAACCTTTGACAAAAAAAAAACTCTTAGTATTCGGACCACCTGGAGAGTCATTGTTGTTACTATCAAGTAAACAACTTATGGAACTAAAACAAGCTAAGAGGTACGACTCATGAACCTTCTACAAATATAATAAATACTAATATTTTGTTCAATACTTTCACATGAGAATCCACATACGACACACATCTCACAACACATGAAACATGTATGGGGAAAAACTAATACTGTCAAATATCAACAGGTGCTTGCAAGATAAAGAGTTCATTGCACTACTAAGATCACAGTCATATACATAGAAATTTTACAAGTGGGAAGAGTCGATTGACAGGCAAGTTCACAAAGCTTTTTTAGCACAAGCAAGCATACGCTATACAAATATGGTATCAAAATTCAAGGCGAAACGGACTTCAACTGGGAGGCCAACCTATGTACATGAAGAAACATGGCGCATTTGGGAGGCATATTAGGGATAGGCATGACGCGAAAGCTAAATCTGAACAACAGCGCAAGAATAAGATAAGTGAGGTGGCAGGACCTGGTACAGGATGTTCTCGACATAGCGAAGGATCTACATCAGCTATTGAGCACTATTACAAATTGGTAATTCATTTAACTTAAAAATTTGTTATTGGTATGTATTTTAGAAATTAGGTATCATTTTAATTTATTGTTTGTTCTTGTTTAATAGTTAGATGAACTTCAAATTCTATTTGAGTGCTTTGAGCATATGCACAAAAAGAAGAATGGTACGTTCGTTGATGAGATGTTAAACAGAATCGCTGTAAGTATAACGTAACAATCATATATTGTTAAATAGATAAAATTCTTATATGCCTTTGTATGCTTCTTTTATTTTGTATATGTTTTTAATTGTATGAAGAAATACAAGCACGATATGAAGCTGCAACGCAAGAATCTGTAGGGTTAACTGAGCCACCAACTGTGTGTGGATGTTGTTGGTGGGGTAAAAAAATAGCATATTTATGGCTTAGGGACTAAGGCATCCTCATTTATCAAACAGAATAGCTATAGTTATTATGCTACTTCACAACTTCAATTCATCAAGATGCAATGATGGAGATGGTGAACCAATAGTTAGAGACCATGTGAGCTGAGATAGAGGCCAAACTAAAAGTTGAAAGAAATCAAATGCAAGTTCAGATTACAAGTTTGATGGATGAGATGCGTCGCAATGGCATGCTATCCACTTCTATGCCACGACCCCCAACTATTGAAGATGAGCATTCTGCAAATTAAAATGCTTAAAACTTAGGAGATGATTAGATTATGTTTATAAATATATTTGGTACTGTTTTTATCGATGAAACATTACACATTGCTATGTTTTTGTTTTTGTTATTGAGTTTGAATGCTTTAATATAATATATTTTGTAATTATGTTATTGAAGTATTATATTATAGGTCCAATGCTGGTATGTGATATTAATTAGTGGGTAGATTTGTTTTTTAAATTTTTAAAATTTAGCGACGGACAAATATTGTAGTAAATCTGTAGCTAAGTATCTAATAACAATAAAAAATGGCCACAAAATAGCGAGTGAAAAATCCGTAGTTAAATTTAGCGACGGATATTTTCATCACTATGTTATAGCTAAATGGCATTCAATTAAAATAATAAAAACAAATTAGTGACTATATCCGTCGCTACATTTAGCGACGGCGATAGCGATGGAAATTTCTTATGCTATATTTCGTCGCTATTTCCTTGCAAATTTCATCACTAGATCGTTGTGGTAGGAAAATAGCAATAGATATTTTGTTGGTAGAGCGACGGAATTTCCTTTGCTAGATTTAACGACAGAATATTCCGCCATTAGTTCCTCACAAATTTCGTTTTCTAATCTGTTGGCGGAAGAAATTTAGCGACGGATTATTTTCGCTTAGTGACAAAATATTTCATCACTAACTGTAGCGACGGAAATAAATTGTGTTGCTAGATTTTAGCGATGCACATTTTTGTGACGAATGAGTTCCGTCGCTAAACACTTTAGCGGCGCATTTTCCCTATTTAGCGACGGAATCTGTCCTTTGCTATTTCTGCATTTTTTTGTATTGAAATTCTAAAACTTCATACTCCATAATCTCATTGCGTGACGCTGCCCTTTATGCTACCACCAATAACCCAATTGCACATGACACTGCCAGTAAAAAAAAAAAAAAAGAACAAGTACTGAAGATGAAGACAATGACAATGCTACCAAAAAGAGAATTAAGAAGACTTAGAGAAATTCAAACCAAAAGTAGTATTTATTTAGACTATCACTTTTAGACTAAATATTTAGACTATCGTCATTACAAAGTTGTAAATATTTAGTTTAGTATTCATACACTTTGAATAACTGACTTAAATATAAACAAATTCAACATTCACTTACCTATGCATAAACATCTCCTATATAATTATGTATTGATATATTTTGAAGTACTTAATTAAAAATAATTATTGGGCATTATCGCATTCACGTAATACTCGAGAAAAACTAGTAGTACTATATATATATGGAGAAAAATTATTTAATTTAACTTGCGTTTTATTCATAGAAACACGATTAATGCAAAAGAGCACATTGAAACTCAAGTTTTCATGTCTAATGACTAGCATAAATAAAAATTAAACATTCCATCTAATTTGGGAATTTCTTTAAAAAAAATAAAATAATTAATTCTTTTAAAGACATGCCCAAATCCAAAATGGAATTAATTTATTTGAAAGACATTAGGAAATTAATCATTCGCTTTTAAGGTATTGTTGCAGGATGTTCAAGCTGGGGTTGAAAACCATCTTCAACCATGCTGCTTCCTGAGCCTGTTTATCACCTTCGATTTGGAACACGACGGTGGGATTGAGGCAGTGAATGGGCCATCCCAACTCGTCCCTCAGCCGCCAGATTTTGCCTACTTGACGGCCGATTAAGCCTATGGTGTTGGTCTTGATTTCAGCAATGGCGGATTCAAGCAGCGCCTTCTTCTCAGCCTCGGACATGTCTTTGCTGGCTTCAGCTCTCAGATACTTGTCCATTTCAGGAACTCCGATGGCTCTTCGGATACCCTTTGTGTAATCTTTGTCGGGAGCAAAGATTCCTCGTACCTCCTCAACCAGACCTACATGCATATAATTAGTACACCAAACAAAAATTATGCATGATCTCTTTTATAGAGTCATGCAAATAGACCAGTTAACCAAATTAGTCTGACCAGTTATATAAGTTCGTTTTGATGATTCTATGTAGAAATGAATTTAAGTTACCTTGATTAACCATTTGGTCAACTCGTTTGGACACAAAAGTGTTCAAAACATTTGGAGAAACATCAAGCCAAATGAAGCGGCCGTGGTAGTTGGACTTGAAGTTGAAGTCAGGGTCCTCCACCAGGGCTTCAATGAAAGAATTTGACCCTCCCACAACGATCGGAACCTTGCCGGAGTTGATGATTCGCTCGATCACCGATGTGGCCTGGAAGCAAAAGTAGCGGGCAGTGTATTCTTCATCGGCCCTCTGTAAACCTGAATCTTGTGGGAGTTGATTATCTCTCCTCCAATGTGGGCGGCTAGGCTGACAGATAGCTTCGATTTTCCCGATCCGGTGGCTCCCATGATGAACACCACCACCTTCTTGTTCATAGCCATCCTCAGTCAATTGATTGCCTGTTTGATCTGTTCATAGCAAATGATACATACACACACATTAAAACTTAAAACTGATTACAAATTTCTACATGATATGTAAATACAATAATCAAAGTTCAATATGATCTATGTAAAGTGTATGCATGCATATACGATAGATCTATGTAAAGTATATAATATGGTCTGAGAAAATATTACTGATATTGAAAGTGTGTGAAAACGAGAGTGATATGAAAATGGGGGTATGGGTGAGGGTATATATATTTCTATAGGAGTGACGAGTATGGCAAGTGAATATTAATAGATATGCGAATTTAGTAAAAAATTAACTTATTTTTTTTTTCTAATTTTATTAATTCAATTTAGTATGCTAATTTCTTAAATTATTAAATGATTTATTGAGAAAATGTATTGTTCAACTTTTTATTTAATTTAAAATTAGTATAACATTTATATATATTCCAAAAATATAGATACATTTGATCATTTGTACAAACTGGGACGAACCCAAAATTTTATATAGGAAAAAAAAGATTTTTAACTAATTAAGGAGCTTTATTGAAGAGAGTCAATGGAACATCTAGCCACTCCCCGTAACCTGACTCAGAAACGGCCTCCCTAGCAACAATGTGGGCTGCACGATTCACAGATCGTTTGACAAAACTAAAATTAACATCCAACAAAGATGATGCGAATTCTTTTAAATCTCCTGCAATCAAACCGAAAGCAGAGTCAAAGGAAGAACCAGAAAGAGCATTAAACAGGAGCTGCATGCGAATCTGTTTCCACATCCACCCCTCCCATTCCCGTATTTTTGAACCAACTCAACGCCTCCCGCATACTCATAGCTTCAGCCACTTTCACATCGTAAATCCCGGGCACGGACATACTCTTCGCTGCTAGGAATAAACGATTATCATCCCTAACAACCCAGCCATAGCCCATGGTGTTACTTGTCTGATTTATAGCGGCGTCTGTATTCAATTTTAACCGCCCAGCTTGCGACTTGTTCCAGCGTTCAACCTGGCGTGATGGTACAGCAGGTAAGATGGTACTCTCATTACCTGCCAACCAGTTATCCAAGAAAAGTAGAGCATGATGCACCATCAGCATTAAATCAAAAGCAGCCCCTCTCCAAACACAGGCGTTCCTACTACACCAAATCCCCCAGCATACCATTATAAATTTGGGAATCAAATCAGCACGTAACATAGAAAGACAGCCAAAGAACCACTCATGCACTACATTACCCGGCACATATGTAATAGGTAAGCCAACCGCATGGTAAGCTCGCATAGCTTCTGGACAAGTCGCAAAGATATGTAAAGCTGACTCCTCCTCCTCCTTCCTGCACATGTGGCACAACAAATTACAATCAACATGTTTCCTCCTAAGAGCATCCCGGGTTGGTAAATAAGATGATGCCAACTGCCAAGTGAAGGCTTTGACCTTTGGTGGTACATTGGCATTCCAAAGTACCTTCCAAGGCCTATCATCATGTTGTAAACTCGCTTGACGACGGTAGCTCGATTTTACAGTGTAAGCCCCTTTACTATCCCAAGGTCCACCTCTGGCTAATCCAACAAGACAGCGTGGTCCGCGTACTCAATCATTGGAGCGGGCTCATGTCATGCGGCTTCGTCACATGACACGAGGAACTGATGAGCATTTTCATGCTCTCACGGCATCAGTTGATCCCACATGCTATTCCCAGGCAGTGGGCGATCCTCGGTGACGTGATGCCATGGACCAAGAGTTCAATGCCCTAATGCACAATAGCACCTGGCGCCTCACCTCACCCAAACCGGGCATGAATATAATTGGCTTCAAGTGGGTGTACCGCACCAAACGTAAGGCAGATGGGTCAGTTGAGCACTATAAAGCGCGCTTGGTGGCCAAAGGGTTCAACCAAGTAGCTAGAGAAGATTTCTTTGACACCTTTAATCCTGTAGTCAAACCCACTATAATACACCTGTTGTTTTCTTTTGCAGTTTCCGGGGGATGAACTCTACGGCAATTGGATGTCCACAATGCCATCCGTAATGGGCACTTGGCAGAAACCGTGTACATGTGACAGGCCCCCAACTATGAGGACCCAGCACATCCTGACCATGTATGTCATCTCTCCAGCGGTCCTTATATGGCTTGAAGCAAGCACCTCGGGCCTGATTCAAACGTCTACACCATTTTTTACTGACTACAGGGTTTTCGACATCCAAAACCGACATATCACTTTTTCAGTACTCAGATCGCACCTCCCGAGTCTTCCTGCTTGTATACGTAGATGGCATCATCATGATGGATAATGATTCAGGCCTACTTGACTCGCTCCTACTCCGTCTCTCATCTGCCTTCAAGATAAGGGACTTAGGCACGCCCAATTTCTTTCTTAGCATTGAAACTCTGCCTGTGGAGGGCGGCTTGCTTCTCTCTCAGCATCATTATATGGAAGATGTTTTAAACATGGCGGGTATGTCTGATTGCAAGTCGCTAGCCACTCCAGCGGCTCTAATGCAAGCCACGTCTCCTTCAATTGAACCCTTCGAGAATCCTACTCAATATCGCCGACTAGCCCGTGCAGTACTGTATCTGACCATAACCCGACCAGATCTCTCTTATGCAGTTATGTAACACCCCCGATTTTACCAAAATTTAAAAGCTTAAACAAGAGACATAAAACTAAACATTAATCATTAAACAACGGAATCAACGTCTAAACACGGAGGTGTTATGCCACACCTATATCAAACATAGGTGCACCGACAAACTACTAAACAAACCACAGCAGCTAACGGTTAAACTAACTAGGCTCACAGGCCATAAACAACTAGAAAAGCATAAGGAGCTACACTAGGCTACTACTGTCTACTAGCGCGCTCTCCAAAGCTACTCAAAACCTGTAAAGAGATAGGGATAACACCCGTCAGCGAAAGATGCTGATAACCCACCAATACGCGTTAAGTAACATAATATATTGATATAAGCAAAACCATTTGAGACAGAGGAATACAGTATATATCATTTTAATACCAAGAGAGGGAACATCAATACACTCATCAACAATCTCAACAAAGACCAAAGACAACCATACTCAGCAAGTCAACAAGGACAACAAGCAACATACTCAACACTAGATGCAACCTACCAAACTCAAGGTAGAGTTCATCATAGACATGCTCATAAGCCATAAGGCGAGATTCATACTCACAACATGTTCCAAGCCCACATAGGACATAGTCAAACCGAAGCATTCATCATAGGGTCATCTCAACGACCCGAATCATAGCAGACCAGTGTAGAGGACTCCAACTCATCAATCACATATCACAGAGTCATTGCAATGACTAGGACCGAAGTCCAATGGAAACATATCTAGCAACTTTAAGTGTATACACCCCCTATTGAGATTCCAAGCCCAACGGGTTAGTTACTATTTCTGGAAACTGGAATGGGTTTCCCAAGTTGCCCACAAATCATAAGTATCCAAACGGCAATCCGGAGCTTTAAACCCACTACTGGATCAGTTCACCCATAAGTCCCCACACTGTCCACTTTACCAGCTCAATCATCTCATCACATCCATTCCAACATCTCAATAAGAGTCAATACACACGGAATCTAGAGATACAACAAAGCATAGATTCCACAGAAAGTGTGTACAACAACGGATAAGCTCAATCAATAGCTTATCTACGGAATAATCAATGCAGTACGACATTGGTACAAGATCACATCAAGGAATCCAATCAACAGGTTTCAATGAATGACATGAAACGATGCTCAACGATAACCATGGACTTCAATCCACTAACGACATGATTGGCAACATGAGTTGCCAATCCTCAATAGGAAGGACAAACAACAATTACTAGCATCAACGACATCATATCTAGCATACTCATCAAACGGGTAAACCAAAATGGTTCCAACGAACCTCAAAGACTCACATTCATTCAACGAATCACAAGGTTGGACCATAAGCACGATTCAAGACACCAAATCCTTACATGGATACTTAGAACATCGTTTTAGACATACGAAACATCAAGGAGACACACAAAAGCTCAACAATCCAACAAAGGAGGTCAAAACATCACATATCAAAAGATGGAACCACGGGAAAAACAACACCCAACATTCCACCGGGAGTGTACCCCGCGGGTGGAACCACGGGTAGGTCCCTACCTGTGGTACCTCCCGCCAGGTACAACTCTCCACCCGCGGGTGGGGCGGCGGGTGGACATCCGCCTGTGGGGAACACCTGTGCAACAGTTAATTCCCTTCGGGAAAATTCATCTCCAAGGTCAAGCTCAGGTCCAAAACACCCCAAATCTCACATACAACAAGGAAATGACTTGAGCCCAAGAATAGATCAAAGAACAACATTCAAGAAACCTAGATACAAGCTCTAAACATGCATTATCACAAGATCATGCATCAAATCACTCACAATCATCAAGAATCGTCAATAGCAAGTAGAAAATAGGTTTTGTATAGCATGGGTTTCCTTTGAAGACCAAAAATCTTCTTTCCTCTAACCCTCCTAGGCCCTACTTTGAAGCTCTTCTTCCTCACAACCTTCTTACACAAGCCAAACCACAAGAAAACACCAATCTTACATAAAGGCACCTTAAAGCGCAGCTAACTAAAAACACTAAATAACTTTAGATCTTAACCATTCCTAAGCTTTGGAGATGGAAAGGTGGAGTCTTGGGATGATTCTTTGCATGCTAGGATGGGGTGTTCTTCTTTTAGCTTGGAGGATAAGCCAACTTTTCTTAGGGAGAAGGTAGAGAGTTTAGGATATTGGCTAGCAAGAGGATGAATGAAATGTGTCTTGCTAGAGCAAGCTTGAACGCCAATCATGTGTGAAAGGACATGTTTACCCTTACTAAAAGGCTTGGAAGACAAAAGGCTAGGTAAAAATCACAAAGCGAAAGGTACTCATGGTTGACTAAAGAATTAGACAACTTCTAGTCCCTTGAATATTAAATTTCCATCTCCACAAAACCACTGCCGGCAGCTCGGTTTGGTTCTCTGAGGGACAAGCTCAATGGTGTGTCACACCCACCTTGTGTTTGAGGGGGTGTATTAGTGATATTATATTTGTATAAGTGATGTCATATTTGTATGGTTGTAATTAACTTAGACTTAACTACTAGCCTAATGTATAGGATTAGTTAGGAAAAAATTTTATTCCTTTCCTATCTCTGTATTTCCATCTGTGAATTGAATACACAAAATTATCCTCTCATTTGCCTAACACTCATAAGAAATTAATCAAAGAAATAAATATGCTTTTTTTAGCTTCCAAATATATATTATAATGTTTAAATCCACTACACATTGCATTAAAATATTTATATTTATTATTTGTCAAGAATTGACCTAGCTGCCACATGTGATAAAAAAAACGAAACTAAAATAAGTAATTGCACGTCAAGATGATAATATTAAGAAGTAAATTTAAAATGAGAACATTTTGTATAACTCTTAATATAGAATATAATTCTCTTAATCATTAAATAGTAAAAATCAAATAAAATAACCATAATAAATCATATAACGTAGGAATAAGGTTCAAAATGACCACTGAACGTAACTTGAATATGTAATTAGGTCACTGAACGAAAAAAAAAAAAAAGTGCAATTAGGCCACTGAACACTCCAAATGTATGCAATTTCACCTGATAGCAGGTTACCATCAATTTTAGCAGGTTACCTGCTTACATGGCAACTGAGTTGGCATTTTTAATAATTTTTAATAAATTTTTAATTTTTTTTTTAAAACGACGGGATGGCCCCTGGCCACCCCGTCGTTATGTTTTTTTATTTAATTTCTTTTTCAATTTTTTAAATTTTATTATTAAAATTTATTAAAAATTATTTAAAAATTATTAAAAATGCCAACTTAGTTGCCATGTAAGCAGGTAACTTGCTAAAATGATGGTAACCTGCTATCTGGCGAAATTGCATACCTTTGGAGTGTTCAGTGGCCTAATTTCACTTTTTTGAGTATTCAGTGACCTAATTGCACTTTTTTTGGTTCAGTGGCCTAATTGCATTTTCAGGTTACGTGCAGTGACCAATTTGAACCTTATTCCTATAATGTATTTTAGGAATAAATATTCGTGACTAGGTGTGACATTACTATAAAAAAAAAATTATTCAATTTTCCTCATATACAAATAAATAAATAAATATACATACCTACACACACACACACACAGATATATATATATATATATATATATATATATATATATATATATATATATATATATATATATATATATATATATATATATATATATAATCACAATAAACTGTTTTATATAATAACATTGCAAGTGTATGTCCATATACACAAATATAAAAAAAAAAATATATAAAAAAATAAAAAACTATTATTTTTTACTCATTGCAATTAAAATTTAAAAGTAAGGAATATAGCTAAAGACAATCAAAATTGACCTAATAACAACAATTTAAAAAAAAAAATAACTAATTGGACGTAATAGCAATTAATTACAAATCGATATCTCCATTTGTGATATTTTCAACTCTTTTAGGAAGTTGATAATAACATTAAACGAATATTCTTTATTTTCATTGTTTCCATTGAATTGCCTAACCGTCATAAGAAATTAATCGAAGAAATAAATATGTTTTTTTTAGCTTGCAAATATATATTAATTTTAATGTTTAAATCCACTACACATTGCATTAAAATATTTATATTTATTATTTGTCAAGAATTGACCAAGCTACCACATGTGATAAAAAAAAATAAAATTAAAATAAGTAATTGCACGTCAAGATGATAATATTAAGAAGTAAATTTTAAATGAGAACAATTTGCATCACTCTTAATATAGAATATAATTCTCTCAATCATTAAATAGTAAAAATTCAATAAAATAACCATAATAAGTCATATAATGTATGTTAGGAAAAAATATTCGTGACAGGATGTAACATTACTATAAAAAAATAATTTATTCAATTTTGCACATATATAAATAAATAAATAAATAAATAAACACACACACACACACACACACACACACACACACAAACACACACACACAAACACACACACACACACTTATATAATAACATTGCTAGTGTATGTCCATATACACAAACATAAATAAAAAAAAAAACTATTATTTTTTACACATAGTAAGCAAATTTAAAACTAAAGAATATAACTAAAGACAATCAAAATTGACCTAATAACAATAATTTAAAAAAAAAATTAACTAATTGGACGTAATAGCAATTAATTACAAATCAATATCTCCAATTGTGATATTTTCTACCCTTTTAGGAAGTTGATAATAACATTAAACGAATATTCTTTATTTTCATTGTTTTCATTGAATTGCCTAACCCTCATAAGAAATTAATCGAAGAAATAAATATGTTTTTTTAACTTGCAAATATATATTAATTCTAATGTTTAAATCCACTACACATTGCATTAAAATATTTATATTTATTATTTTTCAAGAATGACCTAGCTACCACATGTGACAAAAAAAATGAAACTAAAATAAGATGATAATATTAAGAAGTAAATTTAAAATGAGAGCATTTTGCATCACTCTTAATATAGAATATAATTCTCTTAATCATTAAATAGTAAAAATCCAATAAAAACCATAATAAGTTATATAATGTATATTAGGAAAAAAAATATTCGTGACAGGCTGTAACATTACTGTAAAAAAAAATCAATAATTTATTCAATTTTCGTCATATATATGGCCCTATAAATATGGTATCATATCAGCATACATAATAGCCCACACAAGATCGATAAAGATTAAAAAACCACAAATATAATCGATCTTGAGCACTTAGCTTCTCGTTCCTCTTTTCTCATTTCGAATTAATATCATGGCAAGGGGGATATTACGATTGGCATATATTGTGAATCAATCAAAAAGAAAAGCATCCTACCACAAAAGAAAGAGAGGGGTGGTCAAAAAGCTTAACGAGCTCACCGTTCTTTGTGATGCGGATGCTGCCATGATAATGTATAGCTCGTTTGAGCAGGGGCCAGTGATATGGCCTACTGGTGAAAGGGTTCAAGAGCTGATTGCCAGGTTCATGCAATTGCCGGACGTGCAACAAACGCGGCGAATGATGAGCCAGGACAGCTTTCTTGCGGAAAGGCTTGAAAAGTTGGGCACTCTGCTTCTAAAATTGAAGCGAGAAAACAGGGAAAAGGAGATGAATGCACTGATGCATAAGATTTTTAGCGGAGAACAGATAATTGATTATCTGAGTTCCGTAGAATTAAACGATCTGGGGTGGGTTTTAAACACGAATATCGCTGAAAGTGTTATGAGGTTTGAAAGACATTCCCCAACTCCCGCTCCTTTTCTCCCTGCTGCTCCTTCTCTTGCAACAGCGTCACCTCCTGTTCTTGGGTCTGGGACTAGCAATGTGCTTGCTCCAGCGGATGTGTTTTCCGGGCAAAGCTATCAAGGCACGGTGGGTATACAAACTCCCATGTCTGCCAGTCTTAATCCTGTAACCGCGTGGAGTTATCAGAATTGGTCTTTTATGAATGACAGTAATCAGAATGACCCAACTCAGGGGAGACCAGGTCCTAGCACTCAGTAATCAAAATCCTTAAAGATTTTGCAAATTTCTTTAATGTTGTCTCATGTTTTTTTAATTTTATGCTGTTTTGTATTTTCCAGTAAAGTTGATAAAAAACAAATATGAAGTCCTATTTCATATCCCTTTGCATTGACACAAATTATAATAGAAAGATAATTAATGACATATCTATTGTTCCAAGTATCAAATTAGACAAAATTAATTGCAATGTAAATTTCTCATGTTCTTGATGCGGATTCACGTTCTTTATTACAACGGGAATGGGGATGAGGAAAAATTCGGGGAACGAGGCCGGGGGATGGAAATACCCCACCCTACCCCGATTCTTATAACAACAACACGGACAATATTATTATTATTATTACTATTATTATTATTATTATTATTATTACTATTATTATTATTATTATTATTATTATTATTATTATTATTATTATTATTATTATTATTATTATTATTATTATTATATCGTTCTAGAGTGCTTGTATTGTATTTATACCGGGACGGATTCAAAAAATTATCTGAGTAGGGGCAAAGTTTAAATGACGTTAGAAATGTGGTCAATAACAAAATATCAAACAATCATAATAAGGTTAAAATATAAAATACATTAAAAATTACAAAAACAAAAAAAAAAAAAACAAAAAAAAACAAACAAAACAAAAAAAAAAACAAAAAACAAAAAACAAAAAACAAAAAACAAAAAAAAAAAAAAAACATTTTTGATAGATTACATGATCTTTAGGGTTTGAGCCAAAAATATATTTGAATTGGGTGAAAATGTGAAAATATTTATGACAAAATATAAAACATAAAACACTATATATATTCATAAATACTTTATAATTTTAATTTATTTTAGTTAGATCAACTTTAAGATTTTCTAAATTAATTCGAATACAAAGAAGTATAATATAAACTTGTATATATACTGCATTAATTAAATATAATGATTCATAAAAAGTAGATTAAAAAAATATTTAATTTGTCTTGTGAAGGAATGAAAGCTATAAAATAAACTAGAGAATATAAGAACAAGTGTGGGAATGGATGTGTTGATGACATTTTATAATTACATATTAATATTCTTATTTGCATTAAAATTATTTGATGGGACGGGGATCGGGATGCTTGATACTGCAAACAATAATGCCAACATCACCTTAAGGAATTTGGCAGTACCAAATTTTGACAATCAACCATTCTGTATTTTGTATCCAGAGTTGGATGTTGCTTTAGACCTTAGGTCAGGGTTGATGGACTTCTAGGAGAGGATCTTCTTAAACATTTGACGGAGTTCCATGTTGTATTACTTACCTAGCCGTTGCATTTATTTTGTGGGTTAGTATGCAAAGACACTTCTTATAGAAATTTTCCCAGCCACTCCAATAATTGTCATTGACAAACTCACAAAACAATTTTATCAACAACGAATGGAAATAAAAAATTAAAAAAAAAATCAATGACTTCATTTTTATTATTATTAAATTAAATAAATTAGAAGTTACAATAAAAAGTAAAACATTTATATCCCTTTAATTTAGAATTAAATGTCCATAATGCCATTATTCAAAAAAAAAAATATTTATTATCAAAAAAATTTAAAAATAAATATAATTTCATTAGTTATATTATCTTTATTTTCTACAATGCAAAGATTTCTTACCTTCAAATTCATTAATATTAATTATATTCACTACATCGTTCATTGTCTTTTTTACACTATCTTCTAATTAAATATCAAAGTTATAATACAAAATATGTTATATATTTATTTACCAAATATTTTAATAATACCATGCAAAAAAATATAAAATAGTTTGAAGTCAATTAATCATATTAACTACTTGGGGAGGATTTGCTGACAAAGAGGGTATTCAAATAATCTAAGAAATTGAAGCGAGAAATTTTCCCGTAATATCTCTAGATTATATCACAGTTGTTCATTTAAAGGTAAATCATATTTCTTCATTAAGATGATTTCAAATGTATTAAGTTTTTACTACCTTATCAAATTTTATTCCTTAAAAAAACTCAAAATTTCTCTATCCACAACAACTCATTCAACAATAATGGTTGAACCAAAAGTACCTCGAGCAGAACACTTAATGGACTGGTATGTTTTTTTTTTTTTTTGTTTGAAATGGGACCGATATGTTTTTATGTTGATAATAATAGTTAAATGGTATTTAGATCATTATCTTATGTAGTTATGTATCTACATTTAATATTCATTATTAAAAATGTCAATGTAGGGAAATAGAACATCGTGACATACTTGAAGTATCGAAAAGATGATGAGACTACAATAATGTTGCAATCAATCTTGTAAATTTAGAAAATGAAATTTAATTTCAAATATAGTCACCATTGCAGCATTCATTGATCTTGTATGTAAAATAGTTATTCTGCATCCTTTAAATATATTAGAACTAATATAAATTTATAATTCATTTCATTTTTTAGACTCAACACGTTTGGATTAAAGGCAAAATCAGTATCAACCTTTGACAAAAAAAAACTCTTAGTATTCGGACCACCTGGAGAGTCATTGTTGTTACTATCAAGTAAACAACTTATGGAACTAAAACAAGTTAAGAGGTACGACTCATGAACCTTCTACAAATATAATAAATACTAATATTTTGTTCAATACTTTCACATGAGAATCCACATACGACACACATCTCACAACACATGAAACATGTATGGGGAAAAACTAATACTGTCAAATATCAACAGGTGCTTGCAAGATAAAGAGTTCATTGCACTACTAAGATCACAGTCATATACACAGAAATTTTACAAGTGGGAAGAGTCGATTGACAGGCAAGTTCACAAAGCTTTTTTAGCACAAGCAAGCATACGCTATACAAATATGGTATCAAAATTCAAGGCGAAACGGACTTCAACTGGGAGGCCAGCCTATGTACATGAAGAAACATGGCGCATTTGGGAGGCATATTTTGGATAGGCATGACGCGAAAGCTAAATCTGAACAACAGCGCAAGAATAAGATAAGTGAGGTGGCAGGACCTGGTACAGGATGTTCTCGACATAGCGAAGGATCTACATCAGCTATTGAGCACTATTACAAATTGGTAATACATTTAACTTAAAAATTTGTTATTGGTATGTATTTTAGAAATTAGGTATCATTTTATTGTTTGTTCTTGTTTAATAGTTAGATGAACTTCAAATTCTATTTGAGTGCTTTGAGCATATGCACAAAAAGAAGAATGGTACGTTCGTTGATGAGATGTTAAACAGAATCGCTGTAAGTATAACGTAACAATCATATATTGTTAAATAGATAAAATTCTTATATGCCTTTGTATGCTTCTTTTATTTTGTATTTGTTTTTAATTGTATGAAGAAATACAAGCACGATATGAAGCTGCAACGCAAGAATCTGTAGGGTTAACTGAGCCACCAACTGTGTGTGGATGTTGTTGGTGGGATAAAAAAATAGCATATTTATGGCTTAGGGACTAAGGCATCCTCATTTATCAAACAGAATAGCTATAGTTATTATGCTACTTCACAACTTCAATTCATCAAGATGCAATAATGGAGATGGTGAACCAATAGTTAGAGACCATGTGAGCTGAGATAGAGGCCAAACTACAAGTTGAAAGAAATCAAATGCAAGTTCAGATTACAAGTTTGATGGATGAGATGCGTCGCAATGGCATGCTATCCACTACTATGCCACGACCCCCAACTATTGAAGATGAGCATTCTGCAAATTAAAATGCTTAAAACTTAGGAGATGATTAGATTATGTTTATTAATATATTTGGTACTGTTTTTATCGATGTAACATTACACATTGCTATGTTTTTGTTTTTGTTATTGAGTTTGAATGCTTTAATATAATATATTTTGTAATTATGTTATTGAAGTATTATATTATAGGTCCAATGCTGGTATGTGATATTAATTAGTGGGTAGATTTGTTTTTTTAAATTTTTAAAATTTAGCAACGGACAAATATTGTAGTAAATCTGTAGCTAAGTATCTAATAACAATAAAAAATGGCCACAAAATAGCGAGTGAAAAATTCGTAGTTAAATTTAGCGACGGATATTTTCATCACTATGTTGTAGCTAAATGACATTCAATTAAAATAATAAAAACAAATTAGTGACTATATCCGTCGCTACATTTAGCGACGGCGATAGCGATGGAAATTTCTTATGCTATATTTCGTCGCTATTTCCTTGCAAATTTCATCACTAGATCGTTGTGGTAGGAAAATAGCAATAGATATTTTGTTGGTAGAGCGACGGAATTTCCTTTGCTAGATTTAACGACAGAATATTCCGCCATTAGTTCCTCACAAATTTCGTTTTCTAATCTGTTGGCGGAAGAAATTTAGCGACGGATTATTTTCGCTTAGTGACAAAATATTTCATCACTAGCTGTAGCGACGGAAATAAATTGTGTTGCTAGATTTTAGCGATGCACATTTTTGTGACGAATGAGTTCCGTCGCTAAACACTTTAGCGACGCATTTTCCCTATTTAGCGACGGAATCTGTCCTTTGCTATTTCCGCATTTTTTTGTAGTGAAATTCTAAAACTTCATACTCCATAATCTTATTGCGTGACGCTGCCCTTTATGCTACCACCAATAACCCAATTGCACATGACACTGCCAGTAAAAAAAAAAAAAAGAACAAGTACTGAAGATGAAGACAATGACAATGCTACCAAAAAGAGAATTAAGAAGACTTAGAGAAATTCAAACCAAAAGTAGTATTTATTTAGACTATCACTTTTAGACTAAATATTTAGACTATCGTCATTACAAAATTGTAAATATTTAGTTTAGTATTCATACACTTTGAATAACTGACTTAAATATAAACAAATTCAACATTCACTTACCTATGCATAAACATCTCCTATATAATTATGTATTGATATATTTTGAAGTACTTAATTAAAAATAATTATTGGGCATTATCGCATTCACGTAATACTCGAGAAAAACTAGTAGTACTATATATATATGGAGAAAAATTATTTAATTTAACTTGCGTTTTATTCATAGAAACACGATTAATGCAAAAGAGCACATTGAAACTCAAGTTTTCATGTCTAATGACTAGCATATGTAATAAAAATTAAACATTCCATCTAATTTGGGAATTTCTTTAAAAAAATAAAATAATTAATTCTTTTAAAGACATGCCCAAATCCAAAATGGAATTAATTTATTTGAAAGACATTAGGAAATTAATCATTCGCTTTTAAGGTATTGTTGCAGGATGTTCAAGCTGGGGTTGAAAACCATCTTCAACCATGCTGCTTCCTGAGCCTGTTTATCACCTTCGATTTGGAACACGACGGTGGGATCGATGCAGTGAATGGGCCATCCCAACTCGTCCCTCAGCCGCCGGATTTTGCCTATTTGACGGCCGATTAAGCCTATGGTGTTGGTCTTGATTTCAGCAATGGCGGATTCAAGCAGCGCCTTCTTCTCAGCCTCGGACATGTCTTTGCTGGCTTCAGCTCTCAGATACTTGTCCATTTCAGGAACTCCGATGGCTCTTCGGATACCCTTTGTGTAATCTTTGTCGGGAGCAAAGATTCCTCGTACCTCCTCAACCAGACCTACATGCATATAATTAGTACACCAAACAAAAATTATGCATGAATCTATGTCGCATGATCTCTTTTATAGTGTCATGCAAATAGACCAGTTATATAAGTTCGTTTTGATGATTCTACCTAAAAATGAATTTAAGTTACCTTGATTAACCATTTGGTCAACTCGTTTGGACACAAAATTGTTCAAAACATTTGGAGAAACATCAAGCCAAATGAAGCAGCCGTGGTAGTTGGACTTGAAGTTGAAGTCAGGGTCCTCCACCAGGGCTTCAATGAAAGAATTTGACCCTCCCACGACGATCGGAACCTTGCCGGAGTTGATGATTCGCTCAATCACCGACGTGGCTTGGAAGCAAAAGTGGCGGGCAGTGTATTCTTCATCGGGGTTCCCAACATGCCCAAGCAAATGATGAGGCACGCCAAGCCTCTCGACCTCAGGAATCTTGTTACCCAGAACGTCAAGCCCTCTGTAAACCTGAATCTTGTCGGAGTTGATTATCTCTCCTCCAATGTGGGCGGCTAGGCTGACAGATAGCTTCGATTTTCCCGATCCGGTGGCTCCCATGATGAACACCACCACCTTCTTGTTCACAGCGTTCATAGCCATCTTCAGTCAATCGATTGCCTGTTTGATCTGTTCATATCAAATGATACATAAACACACATTAAAACTTAAAATTGATTACAAATTTCTACATGATATGTAAATACAATGATCAAAGTTCGATATGGTCTATATGTAAAGTGTATGCATGGATATACGATAGATCTATGTCAAGTATATATATAATATGGTCTAAGAAAATATTACTGATATTGAGAATGTCTGGAAAAACGAGAGTGATATGAAAATGGGGGTATGGGTGAGGGTATATATATTTCTTTAGGAGTGACGAGTATGGCAAGTGAATATTAGTAGATATGCGAATTTAGTAAAAAAAATAACTTATTATTTTTTTTCTAATTTTATTAATTCAATTTAGTATGCTAATTTGTTAAATTATTAAATGATTTATTGAGAAAATGTATTGTTCAACTTTTTATTTAATTTAAAATTAGTACAAAATTTATATATATATTCCAAAAATATAGATACATTTGATCATTTGTACAAACTGGGACAAACTCAAAATTTTATTTAGGATAGAAAAGATTTTTAACTAATTAAGGAGCTTTACTGAAGTGAGTCAGTGGCTCTCTAAATCAGTTTTGATTTTAATTTAACATAAATATTAGAGCAGTAATACATTTTAGTTAAAATGTACGAGTAACTTTTTATATACACCTCTAAAAAGTATTATAGGTCTCATATTAAGACTATAATACAAGACTTATTTTTATGATAATCATTTCAAGGTCACTATTATTTTCACTAAATTACACAAATTTTATCACTCTTATGTTATTATTTAAAAGTCATTGTTGCTCCAAAATTATTACCGCCGTTTTAAATACTTCAAACACAACTTTTCAAATGAAACCTACACTCATACAAGCATATTGTTTTTAGAAGTATTGTATGAATCAAATTAACCACACACCAAACATGTTACGTTGCTCATTTTTTAAATTTAAATAGAATGTGCTACTGATCATTATTTTTAAATGATGTAAATATATGTATAGATGTTGGGATTATACCTCTAGACCCGGCCAGTTGAGTGGGTATATTGAGTCTAACCTAATTGGAATAGCCAAGGAGTTGAGAAAGAAGAGAGAGGGCGAGGTAGCGAACCACTCATGAGTAATATACTGTGAGTTAATACTTTCAATGGTCCTCCGAGTATTACCAATTTACCCGCTATGGTCATCCGAGTTTTAAATGACTTCCAATGGTACTCCATGTTTTAAAAACTAACCACCCGTGGTCCTAATTCTTAAACAAAACTCGAGTTTAAAATGACCACGAGACGTCCTAAAAGGACCATGGGTGGTTATTTTTTAAAACACGGAGGACCATTGGAGGTCATTTAAAACTCGGATGACCATAGCTGGTAAATCGCTAATACTCGGAGGATCATTGAAAGTATTAACTCAATATAATGTTATAGAGAGTATTAACTCAAGTGGGCCGTTGTTGACGGAGGCATCATGGCGCCGGACAGATCACAGCCAATACGCCGCTGGGAGGAGGTAGGTGCAATCTCATGATTTGCTCATGGATTTGCAAGTCGGTTCATCCTTCGATCGTACAGAGTATCATGCATATGGATAGGGCTACGGAAGTCTGGAATGATTTGAAGAAAAGATTCGCTCAGCGAGACGCACATCGCATCTCAACCTTACAAAACGAGATCTACAGTCTAACGCAGGGAAATCTCTCAGTGAATGAATATTACACTAAATGTAGGGCTCTTTGGGAACATATGAATGAACTAAGGCTGATTCCCATGTGTAAGTGAAATCCAAGATGTTCCTATGATTTAATTGAAGAAATCAGGAGCGAACGAGAGGTAGATCGCATCATCAGGTTCCTCCAAGGCTTAAGTGATGAATATAATTCTCTGCCAGATCTTCACAGGGTATTTGTTATGGCTGAAAAGTATGAGAGACAGATGAACACCGCAAACATGAATGCTTTGGAGATAATTCATGCAAATGCTATGCAATCTACGCAGACGATCAATGAAGATGTGGTAGCTACAGTCAATTATTTCAATGGCAGAAGAAACACGAATAATGGCAGTACAAACAAGACTGCCAAATGTACGTTTTGTGGCATATATGAATGGCCACACTGTGGAGAAGTGCTATAAAAAGCATGGTTATCCCCCCCCCCCCCCACCCCCGACTGGGTGCCAGGCTTCAAGTCGAAGGGAAAACAGCAGACAATAGCATCATCTACAAGTAGCGATGACAGTGTTCCATCTGACCAGATTCAAAAGCTTATTTCTCTCTTACAGACACAAATAGGCCAGAACAAAGCTTCCGCCACAGTAGTTGTTTCTATCATGCCTGTGTTTGACAAGGAAGACTCTCAAAATGAAGGTAGACGCTTAACCAATACTCATGTTAATTCAATTACATTGGACCCCTCTGTATGGATATTGGATTCGGGTGCTACTGATCACATAGCATGTTCTTTAGATTTGTTTGATGAATATCATGTTATTAAAAGAGCAGTGGTTAATTTGCCACATGGAGGACACATTGTAGTGGAACATGTGGGAAATATTAAGCTTAGAGATGGATTGTGGCTGAAAAATGTTCTACATATTCCTACCTTTCAGTTCAACATACTGTATGTTACTAAATTTCTTCAAGATTCACCTTATGACTTAATCTTTGCCTCTGATCAGTGCCTTCTTCAAGAGAAACATGGGAAGATGACTGGTTTTGCTAGAGAAGAAAAGGGCTTATACTTGCTGCTTGAACCCCCAGGAAATGTTAGAAAATCTTGCAATACCTCTGCTATTTCTTGTAGTATTGATGTTTGGCATCAAAGATTATTGGGACACTTTCCCGTTAATAAGATGCAACACCTGCAAAATTTTTCTGTTTCTAATACTAAGAGTATAGCTTGTGAAGTTTGTCACCTTGCCAAACACAAGAGATCCCCCTTCCCTATAAGCAAAACTATGTCAAATGCGTGTTTTGATCTTATACATATAGATATTTGGGGGCCCTTCATGGTAAAGTCATTGGGGGGGGGGGAGGGGGGGGGGGGGTGAACGCTATTTTCTAACCATTGTAGATGATCATTCAAGGTATACATGATTGCATTTGATGAGGGCCAAAGTCTGAAGCACAAGAGTTGGTTAAGAAATTTCACAAGTTTATTCACACTCAGTTTGGTCTATCAATCAAGGCCATACACAGTGATAACGGGAAAGAGTTTAACATGGTGAACTTCTTTGATGAGCATGGCATTGTCCACCACCGATCGTGTGTAAATACGCCTCAGCAAAATGCGGTAGTTGAACTTAAACATCAGCACATATTAAGTGTAGCAAGGGCCATTCGCTTTCAAGCAAACCTTCCCTTGGATTTTTGTGGGCAATGTGTGCTCCATGCTGCATATTTGATCAACCGATTACCGTCTCCAGTTATTGAATGGCAAAGCCCTTATCAGCGTCTACACAAGAAGATCCCTGACCTTAGCAACATCAGAGTGTGCTTTGCATCTACTCCATCTCAATCAAGGCACAAAATGGCTGCACAAGGCAGAAAAGGTATTTTTGTTGGCTTTCCTGCAAATACAAAAGGTTATTTGATCTATGACCTGCATGAAAAATTGATATTTACCTCTCGTGATGTGGTGTTTTATGAAACACAATTTCCTTCCTTTTGGCAATGAAAATCTGAATATTTCTATTGATCTACCATCTGTCTGTGGACCCTCCCTGCCAATCATTCCTATATCTAATTATGAGGAGTTTAACTTTCAAGAGTTGAACATGAGCTCTCTCTTCAAGCTCACAATGGCAGTATGAACCATGAAGCAGGACACACTAACAGTAATCTTATGCAAGCTCCCTTTTATCTTGAGCCAGTGAATATCAGCAACAACTCAAGCAATACTGTCCAACCTACACCAGGAGACAGCAACACATCTCCAGGATCTCCATATGAAAATGTCAGTAACACAAAGAATAGGGAAAGCCAACCGAATCATCCTATATGCCTCAGACGATCAAGCAAACAAAGACAAGTCCCATGCAAGCTACACGATTATTACTGTGAAGCAGTAGTAAAAGATGGGATACCTCATGTTCTTTCTAAGGTCGTTTCTTACAATGGCCTTACTCCATATCACAAGGTTTTATCAATGGCTATTACTGTTGTGGATGAGCCTAGGAGTTACAACCAAGCCATCAAGCACCCTTGTTGGAGAAAGGCAATGGATGCGAAAATCACAGCTCTACAAGAAAACAACACATGGGAACTAAGTGATTTGGCTCTGGGAAAGACACCTATCGGATGCAAGTGGGTGTATAAAACTAAGCTGAACGCAGATGGTACGATAGAGAGGCACAAGGCAAGGCTTGTAGCCAAGGGTTACACAACAACTTGGTGTGGATTACCTTGAAACCTTCTCACCAGTGGCAAGGATAACCACAATTCGGACGTTTCTAAGCGTTGCTGCTTCTAGGGCTTGGCATATTCACCAAATGGACGTCAACAATGCCTTCTTGCACGAAGATTTGAATGAAGAAGTGTACATGGCTCTACCTCCCGGATTCCAAGCTGAGAAACCACACCAAGTCTGTAGATTGCTTAGATCCCTATATGGTCTTAAACAAGCAAGTAGACAATGGAATTCCAAGTTGAATGCAGCATTACTTCACATTGGATTCACTCAATCAAAATCCGATCCAGCTCTGTTTACAAAGGGAACTGCAACAAAATTTATTACTCTGTTAGTGTACGTTGACGACATTATAGTGGCCAGTGCTCAGGTAGACTTAATACAAGAGCTCAAGCAATTTATGGATAGCACTTTCAAAATTAAGGATCTAGCCAGTCTAAGTTACTTCCTGGGAATTGAAGCAAAATATTCAGCTGATGGTCTAAACATTTGTCAACGAAAGTACGCTATGGAAATACTAGATGAAACCGAATTTCTCGGATGCAAGCCTGCATGTTCACCAATGGCGCAAAGCTTGACATTAGCTCACACTGATGGAATTCCCATTGTTGATCCCAGTAGCTACATGCGTTTGGTAGGCAGAATGTTATACCTCACTGCCACAAGGCCCGACATAGCTTACGCCGTGCAACAACTAAGCCAATTCGTTGATGCTCCGACGGACAAACACCTATCAGCGGCACATAGAGTCTTGAGATATATCAAAGCCTCTCCTGGACAAGGTTGTCTTTACTATCCATGCAACACAGATTTACAGCTCCAAGTTTTCTCGGATTCAGATTGGGCCACCTGCTTTGAGACTCGGAAATCAATCACAGGGTATTGTGCCCAGGGCCGGTTTTTAAATTTTTGTGGCCCCGTTCGGATAAATAAATGAGGCCATACCAAAATCACAATGTTTAAAGCCAATACAGTAATTTTTTCTAAGAATAATAATAATAATAATAATAATAATAATAATAATAATAATAATAATAATAATAATAATAATAATAATAATAATAATAATAATAATAATAATAATAATAATAATAATAATAATAATAATAATAATAAAATGTTGTTATGCGCAAAGGAAAAAAAAAAACAAAAGACAAATTATGGAATAAATTACAATTATAACAATAATGGTGTGCGCAGATTTCAAAAGGATTAAAAAAATACAAAAAAAAAAAAAAAACGACATCCAATGCTAGTTGCAAGTTTCAAACCTCTAACTTCCAAATTGAAACACAATAAACACATATTTCTACCATTCTTCCATGAAGCCTTTTACATATAATTGAAAAATTTTATTCTTTATTTCTAAACTAGCTAGGTAAAAATTAAATATTGGAACCCTCTAAAATTTGGGGGCCTTGTGCGGTAGCCTAGCTTGCACAGCCCAAAATCCGGCCCTGATTGTGCCTTCATAGGAGAAGCACTGATCTCAGGGAGATCCAAGAAACAAGCCATGGTTTCAAAATCATCATCGGAAGCGGAATACCATGCATTGGCTTCCAGAGTTTGTGAAGTCCAGTGGCTTACCTATCTACTTCATGATTTACAGGTTGAAATGATCAAACAAGCGAATATATACTGTGATAACAAATCGGCTATAGCAATAGCCGAGAACCATGTGTTTCACGAGCGCACGAAGCATATCGACATCGATTGCCACATTGTCCGGGAAAAGCTATCTAACTTCTGTCTGTCTCTTCTGCAAATCAAATAGCCGATGGATTTACTAAGCCTCTCTCTGCTCCATTGTTTCAGAATTTCATGTCTAAGTTGGGCACGCAAGAATTACACACGCCAACTTACCGGGGGGGGGGGGGGGGGGGGGGGGGGGGGGGATTAGACAATAAAGACCCTGAAGTTGTAGACAAATCAAGGGTAGATTAGTCTTTACTATTCCAAGAATCAGTTGTAACGGTTTATACCGACTTAGCTTCTTTACTTGTATTCTTCTTCTACCAGAATAATCTAAGTTGTATCTTCTTCTTCTCCTTTCAATGCATACTGCCACATTCTCGATCTCCCACCTGAGTTCTTCATCTCATTACTCGACAATGTTTGTGCTTGCTATTAGCTTTCATTCATCGCAAATTAACTAGAATTGGCTACATGTTTTGTTTACTTGGAAACTTATAACATTCATTGCTTTGGTTTGAAGGGCATGCTAAAGAATGTTATGGCTATTTGAGATATGTATCAAATATTAATTTGTTTAATATGTTGAATTTCTCACTATTTTTAGATTTGGTTGTTATAAAATAAATACAAGTTACCAAGTGGCTTGTAGTCCACTGGTATTGGGTTGCTCCCCTAAGTGGGAGGTGTAAGGTTCGAACCTCAATTGAGGCAATAGTGTGTATATGTAGGGTGTCCCCCTTCCTTATAAAAAAAAAAAAAAAAAAATACAGGTTCCTAAGGTTTCTATTGTATGTTATTAATCATATAACTTTTAATGTCAATTAGATTAAATTTTGAATTAATGTTTAATTTGAAATAGAAAAGTATGATATGATTGTCAAACCAGAGTTACCATCGCATGAATAGATGTATCATTTCGATTGCAGGAAAGTAAAAGACAGCAATATAGGGCAGATGAGAGTAGGTTTTATGGAAATAGTATTTGCTGTATATGGATAATAATAATACAACAAGAATCCTACTAGAAGTATTCCACTAAAGTCCTAATACACCCCACCCCTGCCCCCAAGCTCAAGAAGGGAGAGACACGATAATAAGCATGTCACGTAGAAACTCAAAACGCAGAGTCCGCAGTGGTTTGGTGAAGATATCAACCAACTGGTCTTTGGTGGAAATAAAACTAACTTGCAGCTCCCCAGTAGCCACCTTGTCCTGGAGAAAGTGAAAATTGATCTCAACGTGCTTCGTCCTCGCATGAAACACAGGATTAGCACAAAGATACGTCGCACCAAGATTATCACACCACAAGCGCGGCGTAGCACCAGGAGGAAAACCAATCTCGTAACAATGACACAATCCAAGTAACCTCCGCCGAAACATCTGCAAGGGCCTTGTACTTAGCCTCAAAAGACAACCGAGCAACCGTTCTCTGCTTGTGACAGACCCACAACACCAAATTCAAACCACAAAACCACTAGTCGACTTCATATCAACAGAACAGCCAGCCCAGTCCGAATCTGAGAAGGCATGAAGATCAGTAGATGAAGAAGCAGCCAACCATATCCCAAAGTCTACCGTACCCTTGAAATAACGCAAGACGCGCTTCAGAAGCTCCTAATGACCAACTGTAGGAGAGGGCGTGCATGAACTGACAGAGACGATTTACCGCATAAGATAAATATGGCTGGGTAATAGTAAGATACTGCAAGGCACCTGCTAGACTGCGATACTGAGTAGGATTTTCATACAGCTCATCAGAAGACTCAGTCCGAGAAATCGAGGCCGGAGTGGCAAGCGGTTTGCAATTAGACATGCCAGCCAGCTTCAGAATATCTCCCATGTACCTGCGTTGAGAAAGAACCACCCCCTGTTAACAAGAATAGTCTCGATACCAAGAAAAGACCGCGGTGACCCCAAGTCACGGATCTTAAACGCAGACAAGAGCTAACCAAGCAAAGTATCCAGTACAGCAGTATCATTAATCATCAAAATTATATCATCAACATAAACAAATAAAAACACCCTGGAGTCCCCCACCGACTCCACCGAATAGTAAAACAATGAAACATCAGTTTTAGAAGACTAGAAACCCACAAAAAATAAGAAGGTCATGCAACCGTTTGAACCAATCTACTAATCTCCCCGTAACTGCGTCAAAAATTTGATGCTAGTGGTTTTAACACCAAATAATAAGTTAAAATTTTAAAAGTCTATTCAACCCAACCCTTTTAGACTTTTACCTCCCGGGACAAACACAAACTAAATATGAATGAATATCATAAGCATTGTCATTTATCAAGATCATTTGTGTAGCTAAAAGAATAAAAAACAATTAGATTTCACGTATATTTTATAACTTATAAGATAATATGATTAATATATGCTCATGAATATATTTTCTATCTTCGAATGAAAAACTTGGCGGGGTGGGAGTCGGACGGAGGCGAGGCAAGGCGAACGGAGGTGAGCCAGACGGAGGCGAGGTGAGGCGGAGGCGTGGCGAACAGAGGCGAGGCACGCGGAGGGAGGAGGGATTTTTTTTATTTTTTTTATTTTTTTTTTATTTTTATTTTTTTGTCGTCAATGAAAGCTTAGATTTGATTTGCGATTTGGGGATTTTTTTTAGTGATTTTCCGCAGCACCCTCAGGGGTGAGAGCTGCGGAATGTTATATTATTATTATTATTATTATTATTATTATTATTATTATTATTATTATTATTATTATTATTATTATTATTATTATTATTATTACTATTATTACTATTATTACTATTATTACTATTATTATTACTATTATTATTATTATTATTATTATTATTATTATCTATATATATCTACTATCTACTATCTATCTACTATACTAATAAGAGCCCAAGAGTAGGGGTGTGCATCGGGCGGGTCGGGCGGGTTCGGGTTGCGGGAATGGGGATCCGTTCGGTTCTCGGATTACCACTATTGAATCCTATCCGTGTAATTTCTAAGTCTAAACTTTTCGGATATGTAAATATCGGATATCGGACGGGTTGCCTCGGATTACGGATAAAACGGATATGAAATAAAAATTAATAAAAACAACTAATTAACTACTGAATGAGTAAATCACCACTAAATAAGTTATAACTTGTTAACTTCTAAGTAGTTAACAAGTTACAACTTCAAAATTACAAGTTCACAAATCACAAGTACAAAGTAACTTGTTACAAGTTAATGAAGCTAACAACTTTACAGCTTACTACTTACAAGTTACAATTCAAAAAGAGTTTATAGATTCAATTTCTCAAAAATAAAGCTGTTAAGTGTTAAGGCACCATTCAAAAACCAAATGCAGCAACATCCAACAGCAATCACTCCAACCAGCAACTCAGGCAGCATCAGCATTCCTCATCTTCCTGCTTAAGTTGCAAATTTAAATAGCAAATAACAAAAACAAAAAAATGAAAAGAATAACAGTTTAAAGCTTTTTTGCTAAAAAATCCAAAATAGGCTCAGATTGCTGTTGTTTCATAGATTTGAGGGAAATTGCTTCTAAAGTTTTGGAACTAAATCCAAAACTTGAGCAACATACCAACCCCAAGTCCTTTGATTCAGACAAAGGTGGAAGCATCATCATAGCCCATACTACACATACCTGTAACCTGCTGTTCAAATGTTCAATCAAGTGGAACTGTGGATAGGGGCTGAGGCACTAAAATGCAATTACATAATTGAATTCATAAGCCATAAATAAAAACAGAATGGTAATCTAATTTTCTAAGAGAACAGAATAAGTGAATAACAACTAAATATAAAGCTGAGAGCAGAATGAATGAACATTACTACAATGGTTGGTAGGGAAGTTCCAGCAGTCCTAACTCCAGTTGGCAACTCTGCAAAAAAAAACACATTAACTATCATACAAATAATGAAATAAATACACAATAATGAAAATAATTAAGTAAACTACTATTACCTTTCTCAAGCCTTTCACAATCATCAATATTTTCTTCAATTTGAATAGGTTGATTTGGTAATCTCAACCAATCCTGTGTACAAATTAAAGCTTCCGCAATCTTAGGAGTTAAGGAACTCCTAAATGGATCCAACACTCTACCACTGGTTGAAAAAGCACTTTCAGAAGCCACAGTGGATATTGGAACTGCAAGAATATCCCTTGCCATTTTAGAGAGAATTGACAGTCTTTCAGAGTTCACCTTCCACCATTTGAGGATATCAAAATCAACCTTATCTTCCACAATGGCCTCACTCAAATATATTTGCAGGTCAGTCTGTTTTAGGCTTCCACCACTCTCCATCCTTTGCCTTTTCAATTGAGATTTCAGCTTACCTTGTAGCTTACCAACAGTTACAGCACTAGGCTGCACACTCACAGAGACAGTTTGAGAAGGTTGGCCAACAGCAGCTGGTTCAGGGTTCACATCCACAGAGTAAGTGGCAGCATAATCATTGTACAGCTCAAGAAGTGCAGATTGGATCTTCTCAAAACAGGATTTCCCTTTTTCATCACCATATAGTTGAGTTAACTGGGCAGGCATGTACTCAACCTTATCTCTAGGATCCAAAATAGTGCCAAAGAGATCACAAAGTTCATTTTTTCAGGGTCCCCCCAATATTTCAAAAACTTAGTTTTCATTTGGGTGCCCATTATCTGTAAATAAACAAATAAATAACATTAGTTAATAATTTAATATACACATTTTGTTAAACAGTAAACATTTTATTTAAGGGATGTAATTTACCTTCTCAGGACCAGCTTCATCACAAGTCATGTCATCTAACATGCAACTAAGATCAGAGATCTCACTGAAGAAAGTGTTAGATGTAACGTATAGAGAACCAGAAATTCTCACAGTCATGTCATAGAAAGTTTTTAGCAGAGTTACCAAACTTTTCACATTAAACCAATCCATAAAAGTAGGCACAGAGGTACCCAGATCATCAGAAAATGAGGGATCATTTCCCAGATAGGCATCAAAGACTGCCTGGTACTGGATTGCAGTGTTCAACATCATATATGTGCTATTCCATCTTGTAGGAACATCCAACTGCAAAGCTGATTTGGCTTCCACCCCAATAAGTTCAGCAAGATCTCTAAATTTTTTTAGCCTTGCAGGGGAGTTCCTAACCCATCTAACTGCTTCCCTAACCCTCTTAACTGAAGAATCAGCAAACTTCAACCCATCTTGCACCACCAGATTCAGAATGTGGGCTATACACCTTATGTGCATGTACTTAGACCTTACAGAAGTGGTACCCCAAGACATCAACTTACTCTTAAAAAATCTCATGGCAGTATCATTGGAAGAGGCATTGTCAACTGTGACAGTAAAAACATTCTTAATACCCCACTCAACCAGACAAGTCTCCAAGGCCTTGGCTATATACTCTCCCCTATGAGATGAAACAAGGACAAAGGCTATGATTTTTTTGTTCAGCTTCCACTGATCATCAATGAAATGTGCAGTAATGCACATGTAGTTTATCCTCTGTACAGAGGTCCATGTGTCAGTGGTTAAGCTGACTCTTTGGGAGCAACCCTTAAAGATTTGTTTAAGGACTGATCTCTCATCTAGGTATCTTTGGAAAATATCCCTTGAAACTGTCCACCTAGAAGGAATTTGGAACCTTGGGCAGGCAACTAGAATAAATCTCCTAAACCCTATCACATCAACAAACCTAAAGGGCAACTCATCTATTATAATCATCTCACACAAAGCCCTCCTAATGGCTTCCTGATTAAACACCCATGTGCCTAATTCCCCCATTACCCCTTCAGAACCCCCTGGTGCAGAGGATGAGACAGCATTGAAAGTCAGAAGTGACTGCCTTGTATCCTTCAAGTGAGGATTTTTAAGACAGGCCTTCATATGATTTCTTAAAGATGAAGTGCCATGTTTTTTTGGCTCAGCACAAAAGATCTTAGCACAATAATTGCACCTCCCCTCAATCACATTATCCTCTTCATCATATATCTTTACAAAGTGCTCCCACACCCTGGATCTGGACTCAACCTCTTTTCTCTTTTTCTTTGGAACTACAGGAGTCACCTGAGGCTGCTGAGGTATCTCAGTGCCTTGGGGTTGTCCTTGTCCCTCTTGAGTTGAAGGTTGGGGTCCAGAACTAGGTTGACTGATGCTCTCCATCTAAAAAGATGGGCATCAACATTCAGATTTCAAACAATTGTTTGTCATACAGATTAACAGACCAAGCATTCAAGCATTGAAAGAAATCCAGATTCAAACACTTCTTTGTGTCATCATCTATCCAGATTTCATATATAACTATATAATATTACATTTACATATTTACATTATGCACAAACAGTTAAGAACATTTAAGGGTCATACATCCATAAACATATTCACAAAGAAATCCAGATTCAGGAACTTTATCCAGTTCATCATTATCTGGATTTCAGTTAAGGGCTTCCACCATTTCGCATTTAAGCCTTTAACTTTTTAAGGGACATCACAATTCAGATTTCAGAATAGATCACATAACATTGATAACAATATAACATCAGTACATCACAAAACATCGGATAATCAATTAATCACAACACTTTTCAGTTAAGGGCTTCCACCATCAGAAGATTCAAAACATCAGATAAACAGAATATATCACAACTCACAGTTTAGGGCTTCCACCATTCAACTATAACATATTCTGATATTCATAATACAACACAAACAAATCAACATTCAATTAGCCACTGACTAATCATACAAATCATACATTAAAAAACTAGGGTTTGCGATTACAACAGCTTCCACCAAAAAAATATAACATATTCACAATACAACACAAACAGCTCAACATGCAGTGAATAAAATCAACAAATCATAAATATAAAAACTAGGATTTCAGCTTTACTTGATTTCCCCTGAATATTCCCTGGAGAACAAGGGTCTCTACTCTGTAATCACCAAGAGAAGGGCTTCCACCACCGTCCACCGGAGTACTGGACAATCGGACTATCGTAGTCTCAGAGATGTCTGAGATTCGAGAGATTCAGACTTTAGAACTTGGGTTCTAAAGTAACAGAGACTCAGAGAGAGACTATCGGAGAACAAGAGAGGAGAAGAGATCAAACTCTGGGTTAGAGTCTCATAAACAGAGAGAATCAGAGAACTAAGAAGTAAGAAGTGAGAAGATCAGACCAGAGAACTCAGAGTCTCAGAGAAGAGACGAAGAGAGGAGAGCAGAGAAGCTGAGGTCTCAGGTCTGCGACTGTGCAAATGAAGAGCTAGGGTAAATGAGTTCATCAACATACACTTATATACTTAGCTAATACGACGTCGTGTAGTACTAGGGGTGTGCAAACCCTAATATCTTTCGGATAGTTCGGGCGGGTCTGATGCGATTTTACACTACCCTATCCGAACACTCTAATCCGACGTCGTTTAAGCTTCGGTTCGGATAAAGCTTCTTCGGATACGGATTGGGTCGGGTGTTGTGTTGCGGATTTCGGACCGGGCGGTTTTTTCGGATTCCTTCGGTTTTGCACAGCCCTACCCAAGAGAGTTAGGCCTATAATGGGTAGAAAAAATGGCGGTCAAATTTTTTAATCAAATGAATGGCTCAGATTGATCAGATTTTAATTTTTCCTTAAGATTTACTAATTTATCCTTAATGAATATGATTATCCGTTAACTTTTCCGTTAAATATTATTTTTTCCGTTAATTTCTGTTAGTTTACCGTTAACTTACTCATTGATTTCAATAAGAAAGGTCTTAGGTTCGAACCGCATCCCAATCAAAGTTGGCATAATTAGAACTCTATTAGTATAGTAGAAATAATAATTTAGTAGCTACAACAAAAAATAATATATATGCATTTCTTTAATTTAGAATTATGTGTCTACAATGTCTTTATTCAAAAAAAATTATTCATTATCAATAAATTAAATAAGAGAAATAATTTCATTAGTTATATTGTCTTTATTTTTCTCCAATATAAAAATTCTTTACATTCAAATTCATCAATTGATAATATTCGCTACATTATCCCTACAATGTCTTTATTAAAAAAAAAATGATTCATTATCAATAAATTAATTAAGAGAAATAATTTTATTAGTTATATTGTCTTTATTTTTCTCCAATGTAAAAATTCGTTACATTCAAATTCATCAATTGATTATATTCACTACATTGTCTATTATCTTTTTTGTGCACTATTTTTTTAATTAAATATCAAAATTATAATACAAAATAATGCTATATATTTATTTACCAAGTATTTTATTAATACCATGAAAAAATTAAAAAAATATAATTAATAAAGTCAATCATATTAACTACTTGAGGGATTTGTTGACAAAGAGAGTATTTAAATCACACAACAAATTGAAGTGAGAACTATCTCGCAATGGCATTTTTTGACAATCAACAGTTAGCGGTTAGCGTTAGCAGATTATATTAGCGGATTTGACATGCGAATTATATCAACGATTGGTAAAAAGATATTTTAAAAAATTAGCTGTTTAGATTAACATGTAAAATGAGCTAAGGGTATACATATAATAATAATAATAATAATAATAATAATAATAATAATAATAATAATAATAATAATAATAATAATAATAATAATAATTGTAAAAATATAATTAAGCCAATCATATTAACTACTTAGGGGTTATTGACAAATAGAGTATTCAAATCACACAACAAATTGAAGTGAAAAACTACATCGCAATGTCCTTGTTTAGCAATCAACAGTTAGCTCTTCAATATTAGTATATATTTAATATTTTATGCCTAATTTTTATTTGCTCTCCCTTATGTCCTGTATTTGGTTTCAACCATACCTATATAATTATTTTATTGACAATTATAATCAACCTTGACTATATTATCTTGGATTAGTAAACTTAGATTTGCCTATTTAAATACACAAATTTAACATTCAATTATCTATGCATGAACAATTCCAATAAAATCTCCCAAATGCTCTGTCGGGTCGGGTGTGGGGGCCCTTACGGTTAGGGTTCAGCCTTTTGGAAGAATGAACAATTCCAATAAAATCTTGCCTTGATATACTTTAAAGTACATATTTAAAAAAAAATAATAAATTGGGCATTATCCCAATCGCGCAATGCGCGTAAAAAACTAGTATACTAATAAGAGCCCAAGAGAGTTAGGCCTATAATGGGTAGAAAAAAATGGCGGTCAAATTTTTTAATCAAATGAATGGCTCAGATTGATCAGATTTTATTTTTTCCTTGAGATTTCCTAATTTATCCTTAATGAATATGATTATCCGTTAACTTTTCCGTTAAATATTATTTTTTCCGTTAATTTCTGTTAGTTCACTGTTAACTTATTCATTGATTTCAATAAGAAATGTCTTAGGTTCGAACCACATTCCAATCAAAATTGGCATAAATAATAATTTAATAGCTACAACAAAAAATAATACATATGCATTTCTTTAATTTAGAATTATGTGTCTACAATGCCTTTATTAAAAAAAAAATTATTCATTATCAATAAATTAAATAAGAGAAATAATTTCATTACTTATATTGTTTACATTCAAAATTCGAATTCATCAATTGATTATATTCGCTACATTGTCCCTACAATATCTTTATTAAAAAAAAATTATTCATTATCAATAAATTAATTAAGAAAAATAATTTCATTAGTATATTGTCTTTATTTTTCTCCAATGTAAGAATTCTTTACATTCAAATTCATCAATTGATTATATTCACTACATTATCTTTTTCTGTTCACTATTTTTTAATTAAATATCAAAGTTATAATACAAAATAATGCAATATATTTATTTACCAAGCATTTTATTAACACCATGAAAAAAATTTAAATTAAAAAAGTCAATCATACCATAAAATTTATACTTTAGATTTCCATTGTTGAACTCTGTTTTCACAAATCAGAGAACTATATGTTCATAATTGATAACTATACAATTTAGAAATTATGAATTTACAGTACATAAATTATGAATTTACAATACAGATATTATGAATCTGCAGTATATAAATTATGAATCTACTGTATAGAAATTATGAATCTACTGTATTTAAATTATGAATCTACGGTTTAAAAATTATGAATCTAAAGTATAAAAATTATGGATCTACAGTATAGAAATTATGAATCTACAGTATAGAAATTATGGATATGGAACCGTGCCCACCTTGCAAGGTGGGCACGTGCTCACAGCATAACGCTCCTACTGCCGGGATCTCCTCAAACAATATTATTAGTATATATGTAATATTTTATGCTTTAATTTTTATTTGCTCTCCCTTATATCTCGTATTTGGTTTTAACCGTACCCATACAATTATTTTATTGACAATTATAATCAATCTTGACTATATTATCTTGCATTTGTAAACTTAAAATTACCAATTTAAATACGCAAATTCCACATTCAATTATCTATTCATAAACAGTTCCAATATGTATGTATATATATATATATATATATATATATATATATATATATATATATATATATATATATATATATATATATATATATATAAAAGTTTTCGCGGAACCCCCTTGTAGTGGGTGCCAAGGAAATTTTCTCGTATTCTTTTATTTTCGAATCCACTACACCTTTTAATTAAAGATGTAGTGTATTCTTATGCATTTATTTACATGATTGCCACCATTTTTTTTCCTTTCCATTACACATTTGTTATGGAGGTGTAGTGGAAAGTCATAATTATATTCTCAATTTTGTAGGAGTGGTTGATTGTGAAAACTTGGTGCTGCCAAATTCTTTAATGTGAGGTTGCAACATTATTGTTGTTTTGATGAGCCATCTCTACATTTTCCGCTTGTTTCTCCATTCTCCTTCGTGCGTTTTGCCTCCTGCAGTGTAATTCAATCTCAGGATTCAATGGTACTTCATGTGGTAAACCTGCATTTCTCCTTGTCATGCACTATCAGAAATATATATGAGTAAGAAAACAAAGCATGTCCAAAGTGGGCAGATTCCTTGTGCGGACCGGCATTTGGCCCTGCCTACTAACCCATTGAGTCACCGTGATTTACATCCTCCCACATGCTCTGTCGTGTAGGAGTGTTGGGGGCCCTTAGGGTTGGGGATTCAGCCTTTTGGGGTAAGAGAAAGAAAACAAAGCAAAGACTCCCAAGAAAAATAATAAAATTGAGTTCAAAATAAAACACAATAATAATAATAATAATAATAATAATAATAATAATAATAATAATAATAATAATAATAATAATAATAATAATAATAATAATAATAATGTTGTAGTTGTTGTTATAAGAATCGGAGGCGGGCTGGGGTATTTCCACTACCCCAGTCATGTTCCCCGAAATTTTTCCCATTAGAAAAGTTGATGGCAGCAGCAGTTCACTTCTACAGAAATGATATACCACGTCGCTTAATAGAAGGCGGTTTTGTAAATAACCGCCTTCTAATATATTTTGTTATACTACGACACATAATAGACGGCGGTTTTGTAAATAACCGCCTTCTATTATATACTACGTCACTCAATAGACGACGGCTTTTAAATAACCGCCTTCTATTATATACTACGTAACTTAATAGACGGCGGTTTTTAAATAACCACCTTCTATTATATACTACGTCACTCAATAGACTGCGGTTTTAAATAACCGCCTTCTAATATACACTTACATCACTTAATAAACGACGGTTTTTAAATAACCGTCTTCTATTATATACTTACATCACTTAATAGACGACGATTTTTAAATAACCGTCTTCTATTATATACTTACATCACTTAATAGACGATGGTTTTTAAATAACCGCCTTCTATTATATACTTACATCACTTAATAGACGACGGTTTTTAAATAGCCGCCTTCTATTATATACTTACATCACTTAATAGACGGCGGTTTTTAAATAACCGCCTTCTATTATATACTTACATCACTTAATAGACGGCGGTTTTTAAATAACCGCCTTCTATTATATACTTACATCACTCAGTAGACGGCGGTTTTTAAATAACCGCCTTCTATTATATATATACTTACATCACATAATAGACGACGGTTTTTAAATAACCGCCTTCTATTATATACTTACATCACTTAATAGACGGCAGTTTTAAATAACCGCCTTGTATTACATACTTACATCACTTAATAGACGTCGGTTTTAAATAACCGCCTTCTAATATATACTTACATCACTTAATAGACGACGGTTTTTAAATAACCGCCTTCTATTATATACTTACATCACTTAAATAACCGACGTCCTTTTGGACTGTATTATATATATAATTTTTTGGAATAAGGGTCAAATAGACCATCGAACGGCACATGATAATGCAATTAGGCCACTAAACTTAAAAAAGTTACAATTGAGTCCCTAAACTAACTCATTTCAAACAATTTGTCTAATTTACAGGTTTTCTTTAGGTCACCCAATTTAAAATATTTTTTAAAATAATTTTTAAAAAATTATTAATTAAAATAAACGAAAAAAAAAGTCATTCGATGAATCAGTAGCATCCGGGTCTTCACAAACAATCTGGATTTTCCTCATGGGCTTTCCGTGCTCAGCTCTGGGTTTCATTGCACAGCCGGCGGGGTTGGAATCTGAGAACCGGAAAAACCAAAACACCATAAAAACATAAAAACAAACAACTCCAATTTCCCAATAGAATGCATCAATTTAAACATACAACAAATTAAATTAAATAAAAACAGTAAGCTAGAGAATTACAATTCAAGGAAACTTAATGATTTTGTTGGGAGGTGCTGGGCCCTGGTACCCCCTGAGTTGGGTCATTTTGATTACTGAAAGTCCAGTTCCAAGCAGGATTAAGATTGGGAGTTTGCCTACCCACCATGCCTTGATCGCTTTGCCCAGAAAACACATCTGCTGGAGCAGCAACTGAAGGAGGAGCCAGAGTTGGGGAATCTCTTACCAACCTCATAACACTTTGAGCGATATTCGTGTTTAAAACCCAACCCAGGTCGTTTAAATCTACGGAACTCAGATGATCAAGTATCTGTCCTCCGCGAAAAATTTGATGCATCACTGCATTCATCTCTTTCTCTCTGTTCTCTTGCTTCAATTTTAGAAGCTGAGTGCCCAACTTTTCAAGCCATTGCGCAACAAAGCTGTCCTGGCTCATCATTCGCCGCGTTTGTTGCACGTCCGGCAACTGCATGAACCTAGCAATCAGCTCTTGAACCCTTTCAAGAGTAGGCCATATCACTGGCCCCTGCTCAAACGAGCTATACATTATCATGGCCGCATCCGCACTGCAAAGAACGGTTAGCTCATTAAGCTTTTTCACCATCCCTCTCTTTCGTTTTTGGTAGGAGGCTTTTCTTTTCGATTGATTCACAATATATGCCAATCTTAATCTCCTTCTTGCCATGATATTTATTGGAAATGAGAAAAGAGGAAGAAGCTAAGTGCTCAAGATTGATTTATGGTTTTTAAATCTTTATCGATCTTGTGTGGGCTATTAAGCATGCTGAGATGATATGATATTTATAGGGCCACATATATGAGGTAAATTGACTAAATTATTTTTTTTTATAGTAATGTTACACCCTGTCACGAATATTTTTTCCTAATATACATTATATGACTTATTATGGTTATTTTATTTGATTTTTACTATTTAATGATTAAGAGAATTATATTCTATATCAAGAGTGATGCAAAATATTCTCATTTTTAATTTACTTCTTAATACTATCATCTTGACGTGCAATTACTTATTTTAGTTTCGTTTTTTTTTAATCACTTGTGGTAGCTAGGTCAATCCTTGACAAATAATAAATATAAATATTTTAATCAACTTACTAAAAGGGTAGAACATATCACAAATGGAAATATTGATTTGTAATTAATTGCTACTACGTCCACATATATAAGAACAATTGTATAAATTTTGACAAATGATTAGATTATATTTTTTACAGTAATGTTACACCCTGTCACAATTTTTTTTTCCTAACATACATTATATGACTCTTAGTATGGTTATTTTATTGAATTTTTACTATTTAATGATTAAGAGAATTCTATATTAAGAGTGATGCATGCGATGTTTTCATTTTAAATTTACTTCTTAATATTATCATCTTGACGTGTAATTACTTACTTTTATTTTCTTTTATAGTTGGTTATTAAATGTATTCCATTTTGTCACATGTGGTAGCTAGGTAGATTTTTATAGAATAATAAATATAAATATTTTAATGCAACGTTTGAATTTAAACATTAGAATATAAATTTGGAAGCTAAAAAAAAAACATATTTATTTCTTTGACTAATTTCTTATGAGGTTGGGCAATTCAAGAGAAAGCATGAAAATAAAGAATATCCCTTTTATGTTATTATCTACTTACTAATAGTAGAGTAGAATATATCACAAAGGGAGATATTGAATTGTAATTGATTAAAATTATTATTTTTTAAAATTGTTTCTATTAGGTCAAATTTGATTGTCTTTAGTTATATTCATCGCTTTTTTAGTTTTAGGCATGGGTAAGTTTTTTTAGTGGAAGAATGTGCAGGGAGATAGGTCAGATGAAAACTTGTAAGCTTATTTATAATATTATATATTTTAATTTAAAAATTCATTATGATATTATTCCCTTGACATCACGGTTTGGGCCATGGATGTGTGAATAGACCTCAGGATCCATGAAGATGCGATTAGATTGCATCTTCTCCAGGTGTTGTAGTGGTTGTGAGTTCTCTCCGGCGCAGGAACACTTCCATTGACGATTCCCCATTTGTTTTTGAGTTCGAGAGCTACTCGCATGGAGATACTCCACGACGCATTGTTTCTGATACCGGAAAGAGGGGGACTAACAAGAATTGCATTAGGATTCTCGTTGATGCTCAGGTAGAGAGGATTATCCAGATCTCCAGCAACATTGTTCCTCTGTGGAACGGGAACTCTCTGCGTGTTGTCTACGGGCGACTCTGGATGAACTTCCTGGCTAGATTCACCGATAACCGCGGCGGCGTAGCTCCGATCCCTCGCCGCACCTCTGATACCATGATGAACGCAGCGTAAGAGATTAGAGAGGGAAAGGGTGAAGAGCTTGCATGTATGGTCTAACTGTTTTCATTACTTTACAATGGTGAAGACGAACGCATACAAGTACAAAGCCAAGATGGCGGGAACAGCGGTTACAACAGAAAGCTTATCCAAAATACAAAAGAGCCCTGAATTCATTATTTCATCTGAGGGTGTAATGTTCTTCTCGTCCAATAATATTCCCCGCCTCGTTCTCTAAATATTTCCACATCCCCATACTCGCTGTAACGGAGATCAGGAATCCCCATGAAGAACATGGGAAATTTGCATTGCAATTAATTGCGTCAAATTTAATACTAGGAACAATAGATATGTCATTACTTCTATTATAATTTGTGTCAATCTAAAGAGATATGAACTTTGATTATCTTTTATATTTATGTATTTTGAGAATGATTTTGTACAACTAAAATTTGTCAATGTAAAGGGATGTGAACCGTGAACCGGAAAAACCAAAACACCATAAAAACATAAAAACAAACAACTCCAATTTCCCAATAGAATGCATCAATTTAAACATACAACAAATTAAATTAAATAAAAACAGTAAGCTAGAGAATTACAATTCAAGGAAACTTAATGATTTTGTTGGGAGGTGCTGGGCCCTGGTACCCCCTGAGTTGGGTCATTTTGATTACTGAAAGTCCAGTTCCAAGCAGGATTAAGATTGGGAGTTTGCCTACCCACCATGCCTTGATCGCTTTGCCCAGAAAACACATCTGCTGGAGCAACAACTGAAGGTGGAGCCAGAGTTGGGGAATCTCTTACCAACCTCATAACACTTTGAGCGATATTCGTGTTTAAAACCCAACCCAGGTCGTTTAAATCTACGGAACTCAGATGATCAACTATCTGTCCTCCGCGAAAAATTTGATGCATCACTGCATTCATCTCTTTCTCTCTGTTCTCTTGCTTCAATTTTAGAAGCTGAGTGCCCAACTTTTCAAGCCATTGCGCAACAAAGCTGTCCTGGCTCATCATTCGCCGCGTTTGTTGCACGTTCGGCAACTGCATGAACCTAGCAATCAGCTCTTGAACCCTTTCAACAGTAGGCCATATCACTGGCCCCTGCTCAAACGAGCTATACATTATCATGGCCGCATCCGCACTGCAAAGAACGGTTAGCTCATTAAGCTTTTTCACCATCCCTCTCTTTCGTTTTTGGTAGGAGGCTTTTCTTTTCGATTGATTCACAATATATGCCAATCTTAATCTCCTTCTTGCCATGATATTTATTGGAAATGAGAAAAGAGGAAGAAGCTAAGTGCTCAAGATTGATTTATGGTTTTTAAATCTTTATCGATCTTGTGTGGGCTATTAAGCATGCTGAGATGATATGATATTTATAGGGCCACATATATGAGGTAAATTGACTAAATTATTTTTTTTTATAGTAATGTTACACCCTGTCACGAATATTTTTTCCTAATATACATTATATGACTTATTATGGTTATTTTATTTGATTTTTACTATTTAATGATTAAGAGAATTATATTCTATATCAAGAGTGATGCAAAATATTCTCATTTTTAATTTACTTCTTAATACTATCATCTTGACGTGCAATTACTTATTTTAGTTTCGTTTTTTTTTAATCACTTGTGGTAGCTAGGTCAATCCTTGACAAATAATAAATATAAATATTTTAATCAACTTACTAAAAGGGTAGAACATATCACAAATGGAAATATTGATTTGTAATTAATTGCTACTACGTCCACATATATAAGAACAATTGTATAAATTTTGACAAATGATTAGATTATATTTTTTACAGTAATGTTACACCCTGTCACAATTTTTTTTTCCTAACATACATTATATGACTCTTAGTATGGTTATTTTATTGAATTTTTACTATTTAATGATTAAGAGAATTCTATATTAAGAGTGATGCATGCGATGTTTTCATTTTAAATTTACTTCTTAATATTATCATCTTGACGTGTAATTACTTACTTTTATTTTTTTTTTTTATAGTTGGTTATTAAATGTATTCCATTTTGTCACATGTGGTAGCTAGGTAGATTTTTATAGAATAATAAATATAAATATTTTAATGCAACGTTTGGATTTAAACATTAGAATATAAATTTGGAAGCTAAAAAAAAAAACATATTTATTTCTTTGATTAATTTCTTATGAGGTTGGGCAATTCAAGAGAAAGCATGAAAATAAAGAATATCCATTTAATGTTATTATCTACTTACTAATAGTAGAGTAGAATATATCACAAAGAGAGATATTGAATTGTAATTGATTAAAATTATTATTTTTTAAAATTGTTTCTATTAGGTCAAATTTGATTGTCTTTAGTTATATTCATCGCTTTTTTAGTTTTAGGCATGGGTAAGTTTTTTTAGTGGAAGAATGTGCAGGGAGATAGGTCAGATGAAAACTTGTAAGCTTATTTATAATATTATATATTTTAATTTAAAAATTCATTATGATATTATTCCCTTGACATCACGGTTTGGGCCATGGATGTGTGAATAGACCTCAGGATCCATGAAGATGCGATTAGATTGCATCTTCTCCAGGTGTTGTAGTGGTTGTGAGTTCTCTCCGGTGCAGGAACACTTCCATTGACGATTCCCCATTTGTTTTTGAGTTCGAGAGCTACTCGCATGGAGATACTCCACGACGCATTGTTTCTGATACCGGAAAGAGGGGGACTAACAAGAATTGCATTACAAAAGAGCCCTGAATTCTTTATTTCATCTGAGGGTGTAATGTTCTTCTCGTCCAATAATATTCCCCGCCTCGTTCTCTAAATATTTCCACATCCCCATACTCGCTGTAACGGAGATCAGGAATCCCCATGAAGAACATGGGAAATTTGCATTGCAATTAATTGCGTCAAATTTAATACTAGGAACAATAGATATGTCATTACTTCTATTATAATTTGTGTCAATCTAAAGAGATATGAACTTTGATTATCTTTTATATTTATGTATTTTGAGAATGATTTTGTACAACTAAAATTTGTCAATGTAAAGGGATGTGAACCGTGAACCGGAAAAACCAAAACACCATAAAAACATAAAAACAAACAACTCCAATTTCCCAATAGAATGCATCAATTTAAACATACAACAAATTAAATTAAATAAAAACAGTAAGCTAGAGAATTACAATTCAAGGAAACTTAATGATTTTGTTGGGAGGTGCTGGGCCCTGGTACCCCCTGAGTTGGGTCATTTTGATTACTGAAAGTCCAGTTCCAAGCAGGATTAAGATTGGGAGTTTGCCTACCCACCATGCCTTGATCGCTTTGCCCAGAAAACACATCTGCTGGAGCAACAACTGAAGGTGGAGCCAGAGTTGGGGAATCTCTTACCAACCTCATAACACTTTGAGCGATATTCGTGTTTAAAACCCAACCCAGGTCGTTTAAATCTACGGAACTCAGATGATCAACTATCTGTCCTCCGCGAAAAATTTGATGCATCACTGCATTCATCTCTTTCTCTCTGTTCTCTTGCTTCAATTTTAGAAGCTGAGTGCCCAACTTTTCAAGCCATTGCGCAACAAAGCTGTCCTGGCTCATCATTCGCCGCGTTTGTTGCACGTTCGGCAACTGCATGAACCTAGCAATCAGCTCTTGAACCCTTTCAACAGTAGGCCATATCACTGGCCCCTGCTCAAACGAGCTATACATTATCATGGCCGCATCCGCACTGCAAAGAACGGTTAGCTCATTAAGCTTTTTCACCATCCCTCTCTTTCGTTTTTGGTAGGAGGCTTTTCTTTTCGATTGATTCACAATATATGCCAATCTTAATCTCCTTCTTGCCATGATATTTATTGGAAATGAGAAAAGAGGAAGAAGCTAAGTGCTCAAGATTGATTTATGGTTTTTAAATCTTTATCGATCTTGTGTGGGCTATTAAGCATGCTGAGATGATATGATATTTATAGGGCCACATATATGAGGTAAATTGACTAAATTATTTTTTTTTATAGTAATGTTACACCCTGTCACGAATATTTTTTCCTAATATACATTATATGACTTATTATGGTTATTTTATTTGATTTTTACTATTTAATGATTAAGAGAATTATATTCTATATCAAGAGTGATGCAAAATATTCTCATTTTTAATTTACTTCTTAATACTATCATCTTGACGTGCAATTACTTATTTTAGTTTCGTTTTTTTTTAATCACTTGTGGTAGCTAGGTCAATCCTTGACAAATAATAAATATAAATATTTTAATCAACTTACTAAAAGGGTAGAACATATCACAAATGGAAATATTGATTTGTAATTAATTGCTACTACGTCCACATATATAAGAACAATTGTATAAATTTTGACAAATGATTAGATTATATTTTTTACAGTAATGTTACACCCTGTCACAATTTTTTTTTCCTAACATACATTATATGACTCTTAGTATGGTTATTTTATTGAATTTTTACTATTTAATGATTAAGAGAATTCTATATTAAGAGTGATGCATGCGATGTTTTCATTTTAAATTTACTTCTTAATATTATCATCTTGACGTGTAATTACTTACTTTTATTTTCTTTTATAGTTGGTTATTAAATGTATTCCATTTTGTCACATGTGGTAGCTAGGTAGATTTTTATAGAATAATAAATATAAATATTTTAATGCAACGTTTGAATTTAAACATTAGAATATAAATTTAGAAGCTAAAAAAAAACATATTTATTTCTTTGACTAATTTCTTATGAGGTTGGGCAATTCAAGAGAAAGCATGAAAATAAAGAATATCCCTTTTATGTTATTATCTACTTACTAATAGTAGAGTAGAATATATCACAAAGGGAGATATTGAATTGTAATTGATTAAAATTATTATTTTTTAAAATTGTTTCTATTAGGTCAAATTTGATTGTCTTTAGTTATATTCATCGCTTTTTTAGTTTTAGGCATGGGTAAGTTTTTTTAGTGGAAGAATGTGCAGGGAGATAGGTCAGATGAAAACTTGTAAGCTTATTTATAATATTATATATTTTAATTTAAAAATTCATTATGATATTATTCCCTTGACATCACGGTTTGGGCCATGGATGTGTGAATAGACCTCAGGATCCATGAAGATGCGATTAGATTGCATCTTCTCCAGGTGTTGTAGTGGTTGTGAGTTCTCTCCGGCGCAGGAACACATCCATCGACGATTCCCCATTTGTTTTTGAGTTCGAGAGCTACTCGCATGGAGATACTCCACGACGCATTGTTACTGATACCGGAAAGAGGGGGACTAACAAGAATTGCATTAGGATTCTCGTTGATGCTCAGGTAGAGAGGATTATCCAGATCTCCAGCAACATTGTTCCTCTGTGGAACGGGAACTCTCTGCGTGTTGTCTTCGGGCGACACTGGATGAACTTCCTGGCTAGATTCATCGGTGACCGCGGCGGCGTAGCTCCGATCCCTCGCCGCACCTCTGATACCAAGATGAACGCAGCGTAAGAGATTAGAGAGGGAAAGGGTGAAGAGCTTGCATGTATGGTCTAACTATTTTCATTACTTTACAATGGTGAAGACGAACGCATACAAGTACAAAGCCAAGATGGCGGGGACAGCGGTTACAACAGAAAGCTTATCCAAAATACAAAAGAGCCCTTAATTCTTTATTTCATCTGAGGGTGTAATGTTCTTCTCGTCCAATAATATTCCCCGCCTCGTTCTCTAAATATTTCCCCATCCCCATACTCGCTGTAACGGAGATCAGGAATCCCCATGAAGAACATGGGAAGTTTGCATTGCAATTAATTGCGTCAAATTTAATACTTGGAACAATAGATATGTCATTACTTCTATTATAATTTGTGTCAATCTAAAGAGATATGAACTTTGATTATCTTATATATTTATGTATTTTTAGAATGATTTTGTACAACTAAAATTTGTCAATGTAAAGGGATGTGAACCGTGAACCGGAAAAACCAAAACACCATAAAAACATAAAAACAAACAACTCCAATTTCCCAATAGAATGCATCAATTTAAACATACAACAAATTAAATTAAATAAAAACAGTAAGCTAGAGAATTACAATTCAAGGAAACTTAATGATTTTGTTGGGAGGTGCTGGGCCTGGTACCCCCTGAGTTGGGTCATTTTGATTACTGAAAGTCCAGTTCCACGCAGGATTAAGATTGGGAGTTTGCCTACACACCATGCCTTGATCGCTTTGCCCAGAAAACACATCTGCTGGAGCAACAACTGAAGGAGGAGCCAGAGTTGGGGAATCTCTTACCAACCTCATAACACTTTGAGCGATATTCGTGTTTAAAACCCAACCCAGGTCGTTTAAATCTACGGAACTCAGATGATCAACTATCTGTCCTCCGCGAAAAATTTGATGCATCACTGCATTCATCTCTTTCTCCCTGTTCTCTTGCTTCAATTTTAGAAGCTGAGTGCCCAACTTTTCAAGCCATTGCGCAACAAAGCTGTCCTGGCTCATCATTCGCCGCGTTTGTTGCACGTCCGGCAACTGCATGAACCTAGCAATCAGCTCTTGAACCCTTTCAACAGTAGGCCATATCACTGGCCCCTGCTCAACGAGCTATACATTATCATGGCCGCATCCGCACTGCAAAGAACGGTTAGCTCATTAGGCTTTTTCACCATCCCTCTCTTTCGCTTTTGGTAGGAGGCTTTTCTTTTCGATTGATTCACAACATATGCCAATCTTAATCTCCTTCTTGCCATGATATTTATTGGAAAAGAGAAAAGAAGAAGAAGCTAAGTGCTCAAGATTGATTTATGGTTTTTAAATCATTATCGATCTTGTGTGGGCTATTAAGCATGCTGAGATGATATGATATTTATAGGGCCACATATATGAGGTAAATTGACTAAATTATTTTTTTTTATAGTAATGTTACACCCTGTCACGAATATTTTTTCCTAATATACATTATATGACTTATTATGGTTATTTTATTTGATTTTTACTATTTAATGATTAAGAGAATTATATTCTATATCAAAAGTGATGCAAAATATTCTCATTTTTAATTTACTTCTTAATACTATCATCTTGACGTGCAATTACTTATTCTAGTTTCGTTTTTTTTAATCACTTGTGGTAGCTAGGTCAATCCTTGACAAATAATAAATATAAATATTTTAATCAACTTACTAAAAGGGTAGAACATATCACAAATGGAGATATTGATTTGTAATTAATTGCTACTACGTCCACATATATAAGAACAATTGTATAAATTTTGACAAATGATTAGATTATATTTTTTACAGTAATGTTACACCCTGTCACAATTTTTTTATCCTAACATACATTATATGACTCTTAGTATGGTTATTTTATTGAATTTTCACTATTTAATGATTAAGAGAATTCTATATTAAGAGTGATGCATGCGATGTTTTCATTTTAAATTTACTTCTTAATATTATCATCTAGACGTGTAATTACTTACTTTTATTTTTTTTTAATAGTTGGTTATTAAATGTATTCCATTTTGTCACATGTGGTAGCTAGGTAAATTTTTATAAAATAATAAATATAAATATTTTAATGCAACGTTTGGATTTAAACGTTAGAATATAAATTTGGAATCTAAAAAAAAAACATATTTATTTCTTTGATTAATTTCTTATGAGGTTGGGCAATTCAAGAGAAAGCATGAAAATAAAGAATATCCCTTTAATGTTATTATCTACTTACTAATAGTAGAGTAGAATATATCACAAAGGGAGATATTGAATTGTAATTGATTAAAATTATTATTTTTTAAAATTGTTTCTATTAGGTCAAATTTGATTGTCTTTAGTTATATCCATCGCTTTTTTAGTTTTAGGCATGGGTAAGTGTTTTTAGTGGATGAATGTGCAGGGAGATAGGTCAGATGAAAACTTGTAAGCTTATTTATAATATTATATATCTTAATTTAAAAATTCATTATGATATTATTCCCTTGACATCACGGTTTGGGCCATCGATGTGTGAATAGACCTCAGGATCCATGAAGATGCGATTAGATTGCATCTTCTCCAGGTGTTGTAGTGGTTGTGAGTTCTCTCCGGCGCAGGAACACTTCCATCAACGATTCCCCATTTGTTTTTGAGTTCGAGAGCTACTCACATGGAGATAGTCCACGACGCATTGTTACTGATACCGGAAAGAGGGGGACTAACAAGAATTGCATTAGGATTCTCGTTGATGCTCAGGTAGAGAGGATTATCCAGATCTCCAGCAACATTGTTCCTCTGTGGAACGGGAACTCTCTGCGTGTTGTCTACGGGCGACTCTGGATGAACTTCCTGGCTAGATGCACCGGTGACCGCGGCGGCGTAGCTCCGATCCCTCGCCTCACCTCTGATACCATGATGAACGCAGCGTAAGAGATTAGAGAGGGAAAGGGTGAAGAGCTTGCATGTATGGTCTAACTGTTTTCATTACTTTACAATGGTGAATTCGAACGCATACAAGTACAAAGCCAAGATGGCGGGAACAGCGGCTACAACAGAAAGCTTATCCAAAATACAAAAGAGCCCTCAATTCTTTATTTCATCTGAGGGTGTAATGTTCTTCTCGTCCAATAATATTCCCCACCTCGTTCTCTAAATATTTCCACATCCCCATACTCGCTGTAACGGAGATCAGGAATCCCCATGAAGAACATGGGAAATTTGCATTGCAATTAATTGTGTCAAATTTAATACTTGGAACAATAGATATGTCATTACTTCTATTATAATTTGTGTCAATCTAAAGAGATATGAACTTTGATTATCTTTTATATTTATGTATTTTGAGAATGATTTTGTACAACTAAAATTTGTCAATGTAAAGGGATGTGAACCTTGAACCGGAAAAACCAAAACACCATAAAAACATAAAAACAAACAACTGTTATAATTATAATAATAATAATAATAATAATAATAATAATAATAATAATATTATTATTATTATTATTATTATTATTATTATTATAAGTAATGGTTAAACCAAGTATTAAATTAGTTTGTTATGAATAATGCATGGATGCAGTAGGTGGGTTATGCATGGTATCACTACATAGATTGTGGCCTTAATTGTTGCTTTACATGGAGCATTACTCCTAATCTTTAGCTTTATTAGTGGTTATCTTTTAGTATAAATAGGTTAGTATTGTTCATTCATTAATCATCAATTCAAAGAGTTATTTTTCCTCTCTCTCTCTTCTCAATATATAATTATAATATATAAATATATTATATTTAATATATATTATAGATATATTATATTATATTTAATATATATTATATTAAATATATTATATTTAATATATCTAACATTTGGCATCAGAGCCAGTCAACCTTTCAACCCCGAGATATTTCCCGTAGTGAAATATGACTGCAAATTTCAATATTGTATGGACGGGTCCCAAATTGGACGGGAAACTCGATTACAATTATTGGCAAATTATGATGTCCACACATTTGCAAGCTCAAAATCTTTGGAGCTTTGTTAATCCCGGTCTACCCGAAGGAGCTGATGCAGCCGCTATACGGCGAGATAAATTGGCCTTGGGTTAGATTCACCAAGGTGTTCATTATTCCATTTTTGGGCAATTAGCTCGTGCTCAAACAGCAAAACAAGCTTGGGACATCTTAAAGGTGTCACACAAAGGAGTCGATCGGGCATAGAAGTCTAAGTTGCAGTCGTTGAGAAGGTTGTACGATAATTGTGAGATGACCTCTACAGAAACAGTAGATGCGTATTTCACTCGTCTTATTGATATGGTGAATAAGATGAGGCTATATGGAGATACGATTGAAGATGGTGCAGTGGTTGAAAAAGTTCTACGAACTATGCCGATGAAGTATGACCATGTGGTGGCTTCAATAACAGAGTCACACAAAACCGAGCTCTTATCAATTGCAGAGCTGAAAGATATGGTAGAAAGTCATATTGACAGGATTGCGTCAAAATCGGAACCACTAGCAGAAGAAGCTTTAAAGAGCCAAGTCACCCTTAATGTGACTGGTACTAATCAAAGAAGTGGAGGATCTAGTAGAGGTGGTGGAAGAGGAAGAGGAGGTTCTAGTGGAAGAGGTCGTGGTAACTTCAACCAAGGAGGAGGACGTGGTAACTCCAACCAAGGAAGAGGTGGAGGTAATACCAAACAAGGTAAATTTCCATTTCATTGCTACAATTGTGGCAAGTATGGGCACAAGATTGCAGATTGTTGGTATAATGAGGACAACAATCGTGGAAATCAAGCAAACATTGCTGAAAAGTCTGGTGAGAATTCTGAAACCTTACTTTTGGCCAGTGATAGTTTTTCTGCAGATAAAAACATATGGTTCTTGGATACTGGGTGTAGTAACCATATGTGTGGTAAGAAAGAATTGTTTTCTGAACTGGATGAATCAATCCGGTCTGAAGTGACATTTGGCAATAAGTCAAAGGTGCCAATTTTGGGAAAAGGTAAAATCTCTATTCAGCTGAAGGATGGTACTCAAAATTTTATATCCGATGTGTTCTATGTTCCTGAACTAGACCAAAATTTGTTGAGTATGGGTCAGCTGTCAGAAAAAGGATATAAGATACATATTGCTCAGGGGTGTTGTACCATTGAAGATGCTAAAGGAGTTTTGATTGCAAAGGTAAATATGTCCCAAAATCGACTATTTCCTTTGAAAATTAAGCATACTCTCCTTGATTGCTTTAATTCTGAAGTTTGTGATGAAAATTGGTTATGGCATATGCGATTTGGGCATTTCCATTTCTCTGGATTACACTATCTTGCGAGAAAGGAACTTGTTTCTGATTTACCTGTTGTGAATGTCCCTGATCGTATATGTGAGATTTGTGTGATTGGGAAGAAGCATAGAGATCCCTTCCCTGTAGGCAAGTCAAGGAGAGCTACAAAACAGTTGGAGATTATTCACTCAGACCTATGTTCGTTGGAGGTTCCCTCACATGGAGGTTGTAAGTACTTTATTACTTTCATTGATGATTTCAGTAGAAAAACATGGGTTTACTTTCTGAAGCAAAAGTCTGAAGCATGTGATGTTTTCAAACAATTTAAGGCTTTTGTTGAAAAGCAGAGTGGTTATGAAATTAAAATCTTGAGAACTGATAGAGGTACAGAATATATTGCCTGTGATGATTTTCTGAAAAAGGAGGGTATTCAACATCAGATGACAGCTAGATACACTCCACAACAAAACGGAGTGGCTGAGAGGAAGAATAGGTCTATCATGGATATGGTAAGGTGCATGTTGAAATCCAAGGATCTGCCTAAACCTTTTTGGGCAGAAGCTGTTGCTTGTGCTGTCTATGTGTTGAATAGGTGTCCAACTAAGAGTGTCCGGGATAAGACACCCGAAGAAGCTTGGAGTGGGAGAAAACCCTCTATCAAATATCTCAAGGTTTTTGGATGTTTGGCAAATGCACATGTGCCAGATCCATTGAGAAAGAAGTTGGATGATAAAGGTGAGAAATGCATATTCATTGGTTATAGTGACGCTTCAAAGGCTTATAAACTCTACAATCCTGAAACTAAAAAGGTTGTTATAAGTCGTGATGTCACTTTTGATGAATATGGTGCCTGGGATTGGTTAGCTAAAGATGAAAGTTCAGTTGTTATTCCTGTTGTTGAAAATATTGTTGAAGAGCAACCGATTCCAGATAATGTCCAACCTCCTTCACAGCCAGAGTCGTCAGTTCGACGATCACAACGCGAGCGCCACTTACCAGCTCGCTTGCAGGATTATGTTTTGGGTCAATATAATGATATGTCGGATGAAGATATTGTTCAATTTGCTCTTTTTGCAGATTGTGACCCTTTATCCTTTGAGGAGGCTGGTACAAAAACTCATTGGCTTAAGGCGATGGGTGAAGAGATACGTGTCATTGAAAAGAATGGTACCCGGGAATTAACAGAATTACCTCCTGAAAAGAAGTCAATTGGAGTCAAGTGGCTTTACAGAACGAAATACAAGTTGTCCAACTTGAAGACGGAGACATTTCTTAAATTGAAGAAGGAGATATTGGGATGACCAATATATCCAACTTGGTTTAAAGGAGGCAATGTTATAATAATAATAATAATAATAATAATAATAATAATAATAATAATAATAATATTATTATTATTATTATTATTATTATTATTATTATTATTATTATTATTAGTAATGGTTAAACCAAGTATTAAATTAGTTTGTTATGAATAATGCATGGATGCAGTAGGTGGGTTATGCATGGTATCACTACATAGATTGTGGCCTTAATTGTAGCTTTACATGGAGCATTACTCCTAATCTTTAGCTTTATTAGTGGTTATCTTTTAGTATAAATAGGTTAGTATTGTTCATTCATTAATCATCAATTCAAAGAGTTATTTTTCCTCTCTCACTCTCTCTCTTCTCAATATATAAATATAATATATAAATATATTATATTTAATATATATTATAGATATATTATATTAAATATTTCCACATCCCCATACTCGCTGTAACGGAGATCAGGAATCCCCATGAAGAACATGGGAAATTTGCATTGCAATTAATTGCGTCAAATTTAATACTTGGAACAATAGATATGTCATTACTTCTATTATAATTTGTGTCAATTTAAAGAGATATGAACTTTGATTATCTTTTATATTTATGTATTTTGATAATGATTTTGTACAACTAAAATTTGTCAATGTAAAGGGATGTGAACCTTGAACCGGAAAAACCAAAACACCATAAAAACATAAAAACACACAACTGAAATTTCCCAATAGAATGCATCAATTTAAACATACAACAAATTAAATTAATTAAAAACAGTAAGCTAGAGAATTACAATCCAAGGAAACTTAATGATTTTGTTGGGAGGTGCTGGGCCCGGGTACCCCCTGAGTTGGGTCATTTTGATTACTGAAAGTCCAGTTCCACGCAGGATTAAGATTGGGAGTTTGCCTACCCACCATGCCTTGATCGCTTTGCCCAGAAAACACATCTGCTGGAGCAACAACTGAAGGAGGAGCCAGAGTTGGGGAATCTCTAACCAACCTCATAACACTTTGAGCGATATTCGTGTTTAAAACCCAACCCAGGTCGTTTAAATCTACGGAACTCAGATGATCAACTATCTGTCCTCCGCGAAAAATTTGATGCATCACTGCATTCATCTCTTTCTCCCTGTTCTCTTGCTTCAATTTTAGAAGCTGAGTGCCCAACTTTTCAAGCCATTGCGCAACAAAGCTGTCCTGGCTCATCATTCGCCGCGTTTGTTGCACGTCCGGTAACTGCATGAACCTAGCAATCAGCTCTTGAACCCTTTCAACAGTAGGCCATATCACTGGCCCCAGCTCAAACGAGCTATACATTATCATGGCCGCATCCGCACTGCAAAGAACGGTTAGCTCATTAAGCTTTTTCACCATCCCTCTCTTTCGTTTTTGGTAGGAGGCTTTTCTTTTCGATTGATTCACAATATATGCCAATCTTAATCTCCTTCTTGCCATGATATTTATTGGAAAAGAGAAAAGAGGAAGAAGCTAAGTGCTCAAGTTTGATTTATGGTTTTTAAATCTTTATCGATCTTGTGTGGGCTATTAAGCATGCTGAGATGATGTGATATTTATAGGGCCACATATACGAGGTAAATTGACTAAATTATTTTTTTTATAGTAATGTTACACGCTGTCACGAATATTTTTTCCTAATATACGATACATTATATGACTTATTATGGTTATTTTATTTGGTTTTTACTATTTAATGATTAAGAGAATTATATTCTATATTAAGAGTGATGCAAAATACTCTCATTTTTAATTTGCTTCTTAATATTATCATCTTGACGTGCAATTACTTATTTTAGTTTCGTTTTTTTTTTAATCACTTGTGGTAGCTAGGTCAATCCTTGACAAATAATAAATATAAATATTTTAATCAACTTACTAAAAGGGTATAACATATCACAAATGGAGATATTGATTTGTAATTAATTGCTACTACGTCCACATATATAAGAACAATTGTATAAATTTTGACAAATGCTTAGATTATATTTTTTACAGTAATGTTACACCCTGTCACAAATTTTTTTTCCTAACATACATTATATGACTCTTAGTATGGTTATTTTATTGAATTTTTACTATTTAATGATTAAGCGAATTCTATATTAAGAGTGATGCATGCGATATTTTCATTTTAAATTTACTTCTTAATATTATCATCTAGACATTTAATTACTTACTTTTATTTTTTTTTAATAGTTGGTTATTAAATGTATTCCATTTTGTCACATGTGGTAGCTAGGTAAATTTTTATAAAATAATAAATATAAATATTTTAATGCAACGTTTGGATTTAAACATTAGAATATAAATTTGGAATCTAAAAAAAAAACATATTTATTTCTTTGATTAATTTCTTATGAGGTTGGGCAATTCAAGAGAAAGCATGAAAATAAAGAATATCCCTTTAATGTTATTATCTACTTACTAATAGTAGAGTAGAATATATCACAAAGGGAGATATTGAATTGTAATTGATTAAAATTATTATTTTTTAAAATTGTTGCTATTAGGTCAAATTTGATTGTCTTTAGTTATATTCATCGCTTTTTTAGTTTTAGGCATGGGTAAGTTTTGTTAGTGGAAGAATGTGCAGGGAGATAGGTCAGATGAAAACTTGTAAGCTTATTTATAATTTTATATATTTTAATTTAAAAATTCATTATGATATTATTCCCTTGACATCACGGTTTGGGCCATGGATGTGTGAATAGACCTCAGGATCCATGAAGATGCGATTAGATTGCATCTTCTCCAGGTGTTGTAGTGGTTGTGAGTTCTCTCCGGCGCAAGGACACTTCCATCGACGATTCCCCATTTGTTTTTGAGTTCGAGAGCTACTCGCATGGAGTTACTCCACGACGCATTGTTACTGATACCGGAAAGAGGAGGACTAACAAGAATTGCATTAGGATTCTCGTTGATGCTCAGGTAGAGAGGATTATCCAGATCTCCAGCAACATTGTTCCTCTGTGGAACGGGAACTCTCTGCGTGTTGTCTACGGGCGACTCTGGATGAACCTCCTGGCTAGACTCACCGGTGACCGCGGCGGCGTAGCTCCCTCGCCGCACCTCTGATACCATGATGAACGCAGCGTAAGAGATTAGAGAGGGAAAGGGTGAAGAGCTTGACAGTATGGTCTAACTGTTTTCATTACTTTACAATGGTGAAGACGAACGCATACAAGTACAAAGCCAAGATGGCGGGGACAGCGGTTACAACAGAAAGCTTATCCAAAATACAAAAGAGCCCTCAATTCTTTATTTCATCTGAGGGTGTAATGTTCTTCTCGTCCAATAATATTCCCCGCCTCGTTCTCTAAATATTTCCCCATCCCCATACTCGCTGTAACGGAGACCAGGAATCCCCATGAAGAACATGGGAAATTTGCATTGCAATTAATTGCGTCAAATTTTATACTTGGAACAATAGATATGTCATTACTTCTATTATAATTTGTGTCAATCTAAAGAGATATGAACTTTGATTATCTTTTATATTTATGTATTTTGAGAATGATTTTGTACAACTAAAATTTGTAAATGTAAAGGGATGTGAACCTTGAACCGGAAAAACCAAAACACCATAAAAACATAAAAACACACAACTGAAATTTCCCAATAGAATGCATCAATTTAAACATACAACAAATTAAATTAATTAAAAACAGTAAGCTAGAGAATTACAATCCAAGGAAACTTAATGATTTTGTTGGGAGGTGCTGGGCCCGGGTACCCCCTGAGTTGGGTCATTTTGATTACTGAAAGTCCAGTTCCACGCAGGATTAAGATTGGGAGTTTGCCTACCCACCATGCCTTGATCGCTTTGCCCAGAAAACACATCTGCTGGAGCAACTACTGAAGGAGGAGCCAGAGTTGGGGAATCTCTAACCAACCTCATAACACTTTGAGCGATATTCGTGTTTAAAACCCAACCCAGGTCGTTTAAATCTACGGAACTCAGATGATCAACTATCTGTCCTCCGCGAAAAATTTGATGCATCACTGCATTCATCTCTTTCTCCCTGTTCTCTTGCTTCAATTTTAGAAGCTGAGTGCCCAACTTTTCAAGCCATTGCGCAACAAAGCTGTCCTGGCTCATCATTCGCCGCGTTTGTTGCACGTCCGGCAACTGCATGAACCTAGCAATCAGCTCTTGAACCCTTTCAACAGTAGGCCATATCACTGGCCCCAGCTCAAACGAGCTATACATTATCATGGCCGCATCCGCACTGCAAAGAATGGTTAGCTCATTAAGCTTTTTCACCATCCCTCTCTTTCGTTTTTGGTAGGAGGCTTTTCTTTTCGATTGATTCACAATATATGCCAATCTTAATCTCCTTTCTTGTCATGATATTTATTGGAAAAGAGAAAATAGGAAAGAAGCTAAGTGCTCAAGATTGATTTATGGTTTTTAAATCTTTATCGATCTTGGGTGGGCTATTAAGCATGCTGAGATGATATGATATTTATAGGGCCACATATATGAGGTAAATTGACTAAATTTTTTTTTTTATAGTAATGTTACACCCTGTCACGAATATTTTTTCCTAATATACATTATATGACTTATTATGGTTATTTTATTAGATTTTTACTATTTAATGATTAAGAGAATTATATTCTATATTAAGAGTGATGCAAAATATTCTCATTTTTTATTTACTTCTTAATACTATCATCTTGACGTGCAATTACTTATTTTAGTTTCGTTTTTTTTTAATAACTTGTGGTAGCTAGGTCAATCCTTGACAAATAATAAATATAAATATTTTAATCAACTTACTAAAAGGGTAGAACATATCACAAATGGAGATATTGATTTGTAATTAATTGCTACTACGTCCACATATATAAGAACAATTGTATAAATTTTGACCAATGATTAGATTATATTTTATACAGTAATGTTACACCCTGTCACAAATTTTTTTTCCTAACATACATTATATGACTCTTAGTATGGTTATTTTATTGAATTTTTACTATTTAATGATTAAGAGAATTCTATATTAAGAGTGATGCATGCGATGTTTTCATTTTAAATTTACTTCTTAATATTATCATCTTGACGTGTAATTACTTACTTTTTTTTTTTTATTTATAGTTGGTTATTAATTGTATTCCATTTTGTCACATGTGGTAGCTAGGTAAATTTTTATAAAATAATAAATATAAATATTTTAATGCAACGTTTGGATTTAAACATTAGAATATAAATTTGGAAGCTAAAAAAAACATATTTATTTCTTTGATGAATTTCTTATGAGGTTGGCCAATTCAAGAGAAAGCATGAAAATAAAGAATATCCCTTTAATGTTATTATCTACTTACTAATAGTAGAGTAGAATATATCACAAAGGGAGATATTGAATTGTAATTGATTAAAATTATTATTTTTTAAAATTGTTGCTATTAGGTCAAATTTGATTGTCTTTAGTTATATTCATCGCTTTTTTAGTTTTAGGCATGGGTAAGTTTTGTTAGTGGAAGAATATGCAGGGAGATAGGTCAGATGAAAACTTGTAAGCTTATTTATAATTTTATATATTTTAATTTAAAAATTCATTATGATATTATTCCCTTGACATCACGGTTTGGGCCATGAATGTGTGAATAGCGATTCTTCCCCCCTCCCCCTCCCCCTCCCCCCTTTCTTCTTTTTTTTTTCAACAAAATCTTCCTTATATTGATCATATTCATTAGATTAACAGTAACGTGTATAAATAATTTTAGAAAATTATGACTTCTCAAATTATTGATTCTTTTCTACTTTTCCGTTTTTTATTGCAACCCTTATTATTATTAATTGTTTGGGCAGAAAATTAAAAAGGAAGATTTTGTTTTTAATAAGTATTATTATTCCTTAATAAGTATTACTCATTATTATAGAAAAAGAAATGGGGAAGAATTCTCAATTGACTGAAAATGGAAAAGGAAAATATTATTGATTATTATTTCTTAATTAGTATTATTGATTATTATTCATTTTTTATTGAATGATTATTATTATTCCTTAATAAGTATTATTATTATTTACTAATTGACTAATTATTATTATTCCTTAATAAGTATTACTGATTATTATATAAAAGGAAACGAAAATTACTTAATAAGTATTACTTATTATTATTTCTTTTCTATTGTTTGAGCGAAAGTGATTAGGCGGGAATGCAATAAATGAGGATTTTATTTTTAACAATAGTATAGATTAGAATATGAATTTGAATGTAGAATTCTAGTACGAATAGAAAAGTTAATAACAATGTATTCTATGGAAATTGTATTACACTATTTTACAATATTATGCAAACCTAAATAGTATAGGACTGTTTTGGATGGAAAATTAAAATGGAGGATTTTGCTTTTATTAATAGTAGACTGAAAATGAAAAGGAAAATATTATTGATTATTAATCCTTGATAAGTATTACTGATTATTATTTCTTTTCTATTGAGTGATTATTATTACTCCTTAATAAGTATTATTATTTTCTAATTGACTGATTATTATTATTCCTTAATAAGTATTACTGATTATTATATAAAAAGAAACGAAAATTACTTAATACGAATTACTTATTATTATTTCTTTTCTATTGTTTGAGCGGGAATGTAATAAATGAGCATTTTGTTTTTAATAATAGTATAGATTATTTCTTTTCTATTGTTTAGGCGGGAATGCAATAAATGAGGATGTTGTTTTTAATAATAGTATAGATTACAATAGGAATTTCGATGTAAAATTGTAGTACGAATAGGAAAGTTAATAACAATATATTCTATTAGGAATTGTGTTACACTATTTTGCAATATTACGCAAAGTTTAATAGCACAAGGTTGTTTTGGGCGGGAAGTTAAAATGGAGGATTTGATTTTTATTAATAGTATAGATATAGATTGTTTTACCCAGAGGCGGAGCCACAATGGGCGCAACTGCGCCCACTCCTCCTATGACACCCCGAAAATCTTTACTTAATTTCCGAACCAATCCCTACGAGTATTTCTTAATTGAAAATTAATTTCCTTATTTAATGAGCCCAATTTCCCTATTTTAAATAATCCTAGCCTAGTATTTATTCCAAGCCCAAATATTCTAAGTCTTATATATCTAATTGGATCCTTGGTATGGACTTCATGATATATTCCTTGTATAAATCTATTTAATCCTTCTAGCCCAAACCCATGTAAACATTATTTTATCTACACTATTGTTCCTTACAATTGCAAAAGCTCAATTTGGATCCCCTTGAATTAAATAAAAGCCCTAGCCCATATGTTACCTGACTCTAAAATATCTCCTACCCTAATCTATACATATATGTATATCTATATTGTATTATATGAGGAGGACTAAAACCCTACCCAAGATCATTCTTCTCTTTCTTTCCTAGCTTCCCCCTCACGCCATCTTCACCCTCTTCCCCACTCAAGCATTTGGTCTTCATTTCATCTTCAAGAAATCAAGAAAGATCCATCTTTTATAACTCTTCAAGCTAGATAATGGTAAGAACCTTCTTCCTATTTTATTTTCCTTCTTTATTTCACCAAGGGGTTTTTGGGTTCTTAGATGTTAAGGAGTTGAAGGTTGCTAGAGTGATCTTGGTGAGATTGGAGGTGTTTGCTAAGCTAAGGAGGTAACCCTATGTCCAACAAAACCTATTTTCCTTGCTATATATGATTTCTTGATGTTCTTGTGTGGTGAGATATATGATTTCTTGATGTTCTTGTGTGGTGAGATTCTTGTGATTATGCTATTGGAGAGCTTGTATCTAGGGTTGTTTGATGTTATTTGATGAGCTATTCCTTGTATTCAAGTCCCATTTGTTGTTAATGTGAGTATTGAGGTACGTATTTGAACTTGGATTTGCACATTCTTGAAATTTTTCTTGAAGTGAGATTCCTACTACAGGTTCGGTACCGATGGGGGCCTGGCGGGCAGTTTACCACCCGCCGGTACAAGGGTGTTCAGCACGGGTTCGGCGGGTGGTTCAATACCTGCCGAAACCACCCGCTGGTACGGTGTGGGGTTTTCGGCGGGAACTTTGCCACCCGTCCAAACCACCCACTGGTACATATATTGTTGGCTTCTTGATTCGTTGATCCCCGAATATTTGTGTGTCTTTATTGATGTCTTGTAAGTCTAGAGTCATGTTTGGTGAACCTTATGGTTAGGTTATGAGTCTTGAATCGTGGTTGTAATCCAATATTGTGATTCGTTGGGTTCGAATGAAGTTTATGTTATTCGTATGAGCCTTTGTGATTACCATGTTGGCTTGCATCTAGATACATTGTGTATTGGTACTAGTGTGTGATTTCCCTGTGATAACCTTCAAGATTCTTGATTGAATTGATACTTGAGCCTATCTATTCGTCGTAATCCTTTGATTGGAATCCTTTGATATTGTTGTATTACCTTTGAAATATCTTCTTCGTATCTCTTTCGTGAATTCCTTTCATTATGATCTACCGTTGTGAGCTTGTACATTCGTTGTAAAAAATGATGGACAATTTTAATTATATTTGTCCTCGCAAGTGCACGACTCAGTTGTAGTGATAGTGTGCAAAAGCAGGGATCGAACCCATCGGGAATTGATACAATGCAATTTAAATACTTAAAAGAGTGAAAAGAGAGAATTTAATATAAAGTTTTAATTGCAGTAAATCAATAAAAACTAGATAACTTAAGGTATTATGATCAAAAGCGAAAGATAAAGAACAATAAAACTCAGGAAGTAAACAATAAAATTAAATCAGAAAGCAGAATAACAATCAATATGAATTAAACTAAATGGAAGCGCATGCGAAAATAAAGGCAAGGAAAACAATAAATTAACAATGAAATGAAAATAAATGCGAGATTAACTCAATTAATTCCCTCAATAGATTAACTCAAACTAAATTGATCAAATTCAACTCAACTAATCTCAATCTAAAATCATTAGATAAAATATAATTAATGGGCTATATTAAATCACTTGCTACAAAATATTCATGGTAAAATCAACATGTTATAGAACAAACTAATTAGCAAAGCATTGTGATTAACAAAGATTGGCAGGCAAAATGACTTTGCTAATTGTAATTAACATCAAACTTAAACTTTAAGCACTGTAATTAAAATTTGTAATTAACTCTGTACTCCACGTAGTAATCCTTTCACAAATCACGAATTTAGGAACCACCACTAATTAAACAAGATGCAAAGTGAATTAAATTGAAAAAGAACCAGGAGAAATAATATTGCTGACGAAGGGGAATCTGTTGACCACCGGAAACGTCCGCCTCTGAAAGGAAGAATTCGTCACCTCCGAACCCATGAACAGCCGCTCATCGGAAGCCTCCGGAATTGGTCCGTGTTATGCTTCTGCTTCCTTTTTGAATAAACAAAACTGCCTCCAGTACCTTAATAAGAAATGAGGGAAAAAATAGACAGAAAAGGAAGAAAAATAGAGAAGAAATGGGAGAACTTCAGAAGAAATGAAGGGAAAACAGTCATCAAATTCACTCAACATAATTGTCTGAATACAAACACTAGAATATAAGCTTAAAATAACGACAAAACAAATTTAACCAACTCCTACACTTGCTGATCACCCTCCAACACAGCAGCAAATCCAGCACAGCAGCAGCAATTCCGGATTAAATCCCACAAAGCCACGTGTAGTCCTTTCTCAGCCTAAATTTTTTATTTTATAATATCACTGTCCTTAGGGATATAACAATCCCCTCCCCTTAACCTGATCCTTGTCCTCAAGGATTGAATTGTGGAAATTGAGCCTTCAAATGATTATAATCTTCACAAGTTGCTTCTTCTGGACTCAAATTGGCCCACTGGATCAGAACTTCCACCTGGGCAGCATTGTTTCTTTTCACCATTCTTCTCTGCAAAATGGCTATTGGTTCAGTGAGAAGTTGTCCATTCGGACCAGTGAGAGGGGGATCAACTTGAGGTGGATGGTGTCTTCCCACCTTTCTCTTTAGTTGGGACACATGAAACACAGGGTGAATAAGACACCCAGCTGGCAACCTAAGCTTGTATGCCACTTCACCAATTCTCTCAATGATCTCATAGGGACCATAGAACTTGGAACTCAACTTAAGATTTCTTCGTACTGCTGTTGAAGTCTGTCTATAAGGTTGCAGCTTGAGATATACCTAATCTCCCAAAGAAAGAACTATATCGGTCCTTTGTTTATCTGCATATTGTTTCATCCTGTTTTGAGCCTTAAGTAGGTTATGTTTTAAGATAGCCAGCACTGTCTCTCTGCTAGTTAGCCATTCCTTCACCTCTGCCCCTGAGACTGGAGTTGACTGCTCTGCTAAGAACATGTGAGGAGCGTACCCATAAAGGGCTTGAAATGGAGTCATTTTTAATGAAGTGTGGTAATTGGTGTTATACCAATATTTCGCAAGAGTAAGCCATTTTTTCCAGCTTCTGGGTTGATGTGAGGTGGCACACCGGAGATAAGTTTCCAAACATCTATTCAATCTTTCTGACTGGCCATCTAGGATGGTAAGATGTACTAAGATTCAATCTGACATTCAGCTTCCTGAATAATTCTTGCCAAAAATTGCTGGTGAAGACTTTGTCTCTATCACTAATTATGCTTTGAGGTAAACCATGGAGTTTATATATATTGCCAAAGAAGAGAGTTGCCACTTCTTTTGCAGTAAAAGGATAGGCCAAGGGTAGGAAATGAGCATATTTGTTGAACATGTCAACTACCACCATGATAACATCTTTCAAATCAGATTTTAGAAGGCCCTCAATGAAGTCCATTGTGATATGAACCCAAGCATGATCTGGTACACTGAGTGGCTGCAATAATCCTGGGCTGTGGACATTTTCTGTTTTGTTCCTTTGGCATGTGCCACACTCTTGGACATACTGAGTAATATCTTGTTTCATGTGTGGCCAATAGAATGATACTTTAGCTCTCTGGTACGTTCCCAAGGTTCTAGAGTGTCCTCCCAAAGCTGAATCATGGACTGCTTCCAAAATTTTCTGTCTAAGGCCCCCAGCAGTGCCTACATATAACCTCCCCTTGTACCTGAGGATTCCTTTCTCTTGACTAAATAGTGGTTGAGATACAGGATCCAACTGTACAGCAGCCAACTTATCAGCAACCCAACTATCTTGAGCATAACTTTTGAGAATTTCCTCTTGCCAAGCCGGAATTACAACTGTAATGGCCATAACAGACCCTTCTTCTTCATGCCTTCTAGAAAGAGCATCTGTTGCTCTATTTTCAGTTCCCTTTTTGTATTGGATCTCATAATCCAAGCCTAGTAATTTAGTTAATCCCCTCTGTTGAATTGTTGTTGTAATCCTCTGCTCCATGAGATATTTAAGGCTTTGTTGATCTGTCCTAATAATGAAGTGCTTGTTTTGCAAGTATTGCCTCCACTTATCAACGGCATTAATGATGGAGAGATACTCCTTCTCATAAGGAGACAATCCAACATGCCTGGGACCTAGCCCTTTACTGTAGTAAGCCAAAGGCCTCTCCTCTTGCATAAGAACAGCTCCAATTCCCACACTGCTGGCATCAGTTTCAATGACAAAAGGCTTCTGAAAATCAGGGAGAGCTAATACAGGAGCATTACTCAAAGCATCTTTCAATTGCTGGAAGGCTTCCTCTGCTTCTGAATTCCATTTAAATCCTCCTTTTGGTTGTCCTTCTTTTTTCAAGAGATGAGTGAGTGGCCTGCTAATAAGACCATAGTTTCTAATGAACCTCCTATAATACCCGGTTAAGCCAAGGAATCACCTTAACTCCTTTAATGAAGAGGGTGTAGGCCACTCTTGGACTGCAGTCACCTTGGTTGGATCAGTTTTAACACCTTCCCCAGAGATGATGTGCCCCAAATACTCAAGCTGTTTTAATCCAAAGAAACACTTACTCTTTTTGGCATAAAGGGAATTATCTCTTAGTAGATGTAGTACAGAAGACATGTGGTCTACATGTTGTTTCAGTGTGGGACTGTAAACCAGTATATCATCAAAGAAGACTAAGACAAATTTCCTCAGGTATGGTTGAAAGACATCATTCATTAAATTTTGAAATGTGGCTGGGGCATTTGTAGGCCCGAATGGCATAACCTTAAATTCATATAATCCACTGTGTGTCCTGAATGCTGTCTTATACTCCTCTCCTGCCTTCATCTTTATTTGATGATAACCTGCCCTTAGGTCAATTTTGGTGAAGTAGCAAGCCCCACTTAACTCAGAAAACAATTCTTCAACAATAGGGATAGGATATTTGTTCTTAATGGTGAGAGCATTAAGTGCCTTGTAGTCAACACAAAATCTCCATCCTCCATCTTTCTTTGGGACCACCACTACAGGAGAAGCAAAGCTAGACTGGCTAGGGGTAATGATTCCCTTGTCTAGCATTTCAGTAACCAATCCTTCTATCACATCCTTTTGCTCATGGGAGTACCTATAGGGTCTTTGGTTCACTGGTTGTGCATTAGGAATTAAAGGTATAGTATGATCATGCAATATGCAAGGCGGTAGCTTTGTTGGTTCCCCAAAAACATCACTGAATTGTTGTAATACTTCTGAGATTTCAGGTTCAATCTCAATAAGAGCTTCCACATCTTGTACTCCACAACACTGCACTATGAGTCCCATTCCCCCTTGCTGTATGACCTTACACATTTCTGCAGATTCCACTTCTTGCCACTGTTTGCTAGTGCTTAATCCCATAATTTTAATTCTATACCCCTTGTGATTAATGGTGATGCTGTTTGGCTTCGTTTCTAAGAGGATAGGAGAGTGTTTGTGGATCCAGTCCATTCCCAAAATCATATCACAACTTCCAAGCTTAAGCAGATAAACATCATGTTCAAATAGATTTCCCTGCATATTCCACTGGAATCGAGGACAACTCAAATCACATTTAATTTTTTCTCCATTAGCAACTGTGACTTCTAACCCACCCTCTTGTAATTGCTTTACCCTTTTATATTGAACCAACTGAGGATTGATGAAACTATGGGTGCTTCCACTATCTACCAAGATGACAAATCTTCTTTTTCCCAACACTCCTTGCAACTTAACAGTGTTCCTGCCACTATCACTAAGGATTGCATTGAAAGAGACTTCAACATTTTCCATTGGAATGTATTCCGCTACTGGTTGATCCATTTCCCTTTCTTCATCCTCTTCCAATTCATTCACATGATCTGAGACTCCATTTATACAATTTAGAGCTCTTTCTCTACATTTGTGACCTGGTTGCCATCTTTCTCTGCAATGGAAACATAAACCCTGTTCCCGGAGTCTGTTCATCTCCATATTTCTAGGATTTACTCCTCTATTATTATTATTCATAGAGGGTTTGCTAAGATCAGTGACCACTACTCCAGTTTTTTGGGTCTGTACTGGTTTAGCCACTGTATTTTTGCTTACATAGGTTTGCCTCAACGAGGAATCATTAGCAGACAATGCTTCTTCATACAATCGGGCACATTCATAGGCTCTTAGTAATGTTGTAGGGTCAGCCAGCTTGACAAAACACCTGAGGTTCCTTTTAAGACCAGTGATGTATTTAGCAATGAAAAAGGATTCAGTTGTATAAGGTTGTAACCTCAACACTTGCACTCTCAACTCCTCAAACATCTCTGTATAAGCCAACACAGTGGTGATTTGCCTAAGCAGAGTAAATTCCTCTTCCACACTAACCCCAACAGACATCCCAAACCTCTTGCAAACATCAACAGAGAAATCTTCCCAGTTCACCCTCCCTCTATGGTCATTTATGTATCCTTCCATCCAATAATCAATTTTACCCTTAACATATAAGCTGACAAATCCCATTTTCTGTTCATCTATGATTTGGTAGTAGTCAAAAAATTGATTAACTCTCCGGACCCAGCTCGAATCTATCTCTTGGTTTTCCACTCTAAAATTCCGGACATGCTCGAATCTATCTCTTGGTTCATCAGAAAGACTATCATGATCATCAGTATCATTAGGAGGGGGAACATTAGGAGGAGGAACAGTAGTGGTTCTTACCTCAAGACCAACCGTAGTATCACGCTCAACAGCTTGTCTAGACGTTTCTGGGGTGTCTAATACAGTGGGTCGAGTTTGAGGCTGTTGAAATTGCCAAAGATTGGCCATGTTAGTTGGCCATCCATTGCTGCATTTCCTTTCTGAAAGCATCCAGATCTGCTTTCATGCTTCCAACACTCTCAGCCATCTTCACTTCCACAGTCTGCTGACTATTTCTCATCTCCTCTCTCATATTGTTAATGTTTTCAGTTATCTGCCCCAGATTGTTAATGTTTTCAGTCATCTGCCCTTCCACTGTTCTGAGAGTTTCTTCAAGGTCTCGTACCGTAACCATGGTGGATTTCAGCTCCTAACTTGCCAAGGAACGTAAGTTCTGATACCACTTGTTATGCTTCTGCTTCCTTTTTGAATAAACAAAACTGCCTCCAGTACCTTAGTAAGAAATGAGGGAAAAAATAGACAGAAAATGAAGAAAAATAGAGAAGAAATGGGAGAACTTCAGAAGAAAGGAAGGGAAAACAGTCATCAAATTCACTCAACATAATGGTCTGAATACAAACACTAGAATATAAGCTTAAAATAACAACAAAACAAATTTAACCAACTCCTACACTTGCGGATCACCCTCCGACACAGCAGCAAATCCAGCACAGCAGCAGCAATTCCGGATTAAATCCCACAAAGCCACGTGTAGTCCTTTCTCAGCCTAAATTTTTTATTTTATAATATCACTGTCCTTAGGGATATAACAGTCCGGAGTCAAAATCTATTCATGTCTTCTTCGAATTGGTCTCAATTTATACTGCTCCAGACCTTTGATTTTTTCACCGTGCTTCGCTCCAACCTGTGATCCGAACTTCCGCAAAAGGTCTTGAATCGAAGAATGCCACTGACGATTCCGAACAATCGGACGTTCGCAAGACCGAAGCCTCTACCGTCCGCGTCGTCCGGGTTGTCCGGGATCCTTGCGTTTCTCACGTCTTTATCTCTGCGGCTCGGTTAATTCTGAAGCAGACAGCTCACAGATGGGTTGTGCTGGAACAATTAACTAGAATAACAAAGCCTAAAATTTATTTTACAAAACTAATTAATAAGAAAATTAACAAATTTGACTAAATATTAACAAATTATATATATAATTATAATAAAGCTTAATAAAAATAATATAATAAAAATGATTAATTATTCTTTTACTTAATAAATTAGAAACCAATTATAATTAGTCTATTAAAACTCCTAGTTACCATATACTTGTAAAATTTTTTTTTTTTTTTGAAAGTTACTGGCTCTATTACATTGTAGTATCTGTTCATATACTTTCTCAACCTACAATTATTATCACTGTTGCAAAAATCGCGCCGATTAATCGGCGCCTAGGCGCTAGGCGGCCTAGGCGCTCTAGGCGCCCGCCTAGGCGCCCTAGGCGGCCCCCAAGCGCCTAGAGGGCGCCTAGCGATTTTTTCAACATTGATTATTATTATTATTATCATTATCAAAGTGAGATTAAGAAACTATTGGGCTGACAAATCTTATTAATAAAATTAATTTACTAACAAAAACAACAACAAAATTAAAACAATATTAATAAAGCTAAATATAACAATAATAAATAAAATTAGATATAAAATTAATTAATTTTTGCAATTAACTATAAAAATATATTATTTAAAATAACAATAAAAATATTATTATCTTTATTATTAATTATTATTTTTATTATTATTATTTCCTTTTTCCTCCTTATGCACACAAATTTGTTGTTGTTGTTGTTGTTGTTGTTGTTATTTTTATTATCTTTGTTGTAGAAATGTACAAATGACATATGGGATGGTTGTATTTAATGAAATTAGAAAATTAGATAAATGAAAAATTCTTTGTTGTAGAAATGCACAAATGATATATGGGATGATTGTATTTAATGAAATCAGAAAATTAGAGAAATAAAAAATTGGAGGAATAGGAAATGAAAATTAGAAAACTAGAGAAATGGAGAAGGAAAATTGGAGAAATGAAAAAATGAAAAAACATAGAAATGAAGTACGGCCCCTCATTCACCCTTCGAAAAAAAATCATTAATCAAACGGGAGAACTATAAATTTTCTGACGAGTCAAACAGTAACCAGTTTCATTTTTCTTTTCTCCAAAAAACGTCGTTCTCCAATTGCCGGCTACCTTCTTCTATCTAGCTCAATTAAGGGTTGTTTAATGTGTGCTTCATTATTGTCATGTTTCACTTCAACTTGGTAACTCTTACATTTCTCAATCCGTGTCTGTATTATATTTGGCAGATAATCCGAATAAGGTGGCACACTTCCTTGCACTTGATGGAGCCAAAGAAAGGCTACACCTGTTTGAAGCTAGCTTACTTGAAGAGCAATCTTTTGACCATGCAATTGATGGTTGTGAATGTGTTTTCCACACAGCATCGCCTGTATCCCTTACTTTTACTGCTTCGATCTGCTTCCACATTATGAATCATCCAAGTAAATGCAAGAAGAAATGATAGAAGATGGTGATAAGTAAAAGAATATGATAATGAATGTATAGTAATCATTGTAATAATAAATGTGTAAGTAGATAATGGTGAGAATGTGATTATAGTGATATATAACCAAATAAATGATACATGATTCTGTTCTCCCATTTAGAAAACAGTTTAAAAAAGTTCTCAAGTTTTTTAACAAACTAGAAAATGTTTTCAGTTTTCAAAATGGAAAGATATACTAGTAAACATGTTTTTGGTTTTCTATTCTCCAATTTTCTGAAACTCTCGGGTTAGTAAACGGGCCCTAAGTGTTTCTCCAAGTAACAGGGGTTATGTTTTTCAAACATTCTATCTTAACAATAGCATTGACTATAATCTGTTATAGGAAAGGAAGCAATGGCTAACGGAATATATAGGTTCATTGATGTTAGAGATGTCGCACTTGCACATATCAAAGCATTTGAGAATCCTTCGGCTAGCAGGAGATACTGTTTGGTTGAGGTAGTGGTGTACTCTCATGTGGCTCTCAACATTGTACACAAGCTTTTCCCTTCTCTTCCGATTCCTAACAAGTAAGTTGCATTATAGATTTAGAATGCGTCGAGTGTGAGTAGTAATCAAGCGTCGTGAAAGTTGTTTTCTTCTAACTTGAAGATGATGTTGTTTGGAATTCAGACGAAAACAGGAGTTGCCATTCGTCGCACCCTCAAGTCTCCAGGGAAAGGGCGGAAGCCTTGGGCGTTAGTTTCACACCCCTCGAAATCACCCTCAAAGACACTGTGGAAAGTTTTAGGGAGCATAACCTCCTCAGCTTCTAAATCTTCAATTCTTCCACAGGAATCTCTGGGATGCATTCAAGTGAGTAGTTAATGTGCAATGAACCAACATATATGGCTTGACACAATTTATCAGAGGCCGAATCCTCATTCAAAGTTTATGTTTGCTGAAGCCCAAAATATAGCATGCAGAAGCACGTATATAATGATGGAGATGACAGCTAGGGCATAACTTCACAAATTCTAACCACACAAAAAGAGTAAACTACTATATGATACACTTCATTTAACTTAACCTTCCTTAGTGTGAAATGATAATGGAAGGAAAAAGTGTCAAATTGGTACTATTTTTTTTTTTTTTTTGAATGCTACTGACTCTATAACATTGTAGTATATGTTCAAACATACTTTCTCAACCTAATGAAGCACACAGAGTCAACCATTACTCCAAATAGTGTAATTAAGTATTTAGCTTAACAGAAAAAAGTCCCAATGAAGTCTCTTAAACCGAACAAATAGTGCAATTAAGTCTCCTATCATTACCTATTCAATGAGTTGCAGTTGATATGGTACCAAGCTAACATGTAGCATAATATGTTTACATGGATCTTATGTATACAATTATTTTTATTCTTTATTTTAACTTTTTTAAAGAAAAAATTACTTTTTTTTTATAATTTTTAATTTAAAATAAAACTTTATTTTTTATTTTTTATTTTTTTTTAAGGGATAAGGGTTAAATAGACCCTTGAACTATTGATGAAAGTGCAATTAGCCCCTTCAACAACAAAAAGCTCTAATTAGGCACCTAAACTTTTGAAAAAAAATACAATTAGATCTTTTTATAGGTTGTCATAATGAGTTAAAATTAGATGACTTAGCATCCAAATATATCATAAATGCTGACATGTAATATATTTAAATAATTAAATAAATTTTTTAAAGTTGGACAACCCTAAATTGAAGGCTTTATAGAATCCTTTTCGAATCGCTCCCTCTCTGTTCCATATCCGAGCCTCCACTTCTCGTCGTAGGTGAAGAAGGCGAGATCGTTATTGTTCTTCGAGTGTCTCTGAAGCATCTGTTAGTACCCTTGAAATCAAGCGCTTATTTTTTTTTTTTTTAAAGAATTCTTCTATGAAAAATAAATAAATAAATGTTGCCATTGCAGTTTTTTTTTTTTTTTAATATAATAAACGCTGTCATGGCAACTTCTTCTTTTTGTTAGGAAAAGAATTGAAAATGTCATAGCTTCGACTACTTTACTATAGGCTGGACAGAAGAAGGAAGAATAAGATGTCAATGATGTGGGACACAAGGAATGAGAGAAACTACTTTTACATCTTATTGAATGTAATATCTAACAATCCCTCACACATTCAAACAAGTGTAGAAGGAAGAAATGTCTGAGCGAGATGTGATAGCTGACCTTAATGCTAGTGGTTAAACTTAAACTGACACGTAGTGACTTGAGTAACTTTCTCCTTAGTAGTGAACAAACTAAAAAGGGGTAACAATTATTTTCCACTGTGTTACTTTGATAAAGATTTTAAAAATAATTCAAATATGTTCACCCTCCTCTCTAGACTTGAACCACTACTCATTGAGACCAACAAAGTTTACTAGGGTTTCAACTAATTAATAATAATTCAAAGAAATTTACTAAACAATGGAATAAAATTATTAATAATAAAAATAAATTAAAACAAGAAAAAGTGATTGGTATCAATTAGGTGATTATCGTAGAGTTAAATATATAATGTTGGAAATAATAAAGGAAAAAACTATCATTATTATGATAAACGCAAAAAAGTAATAAATAACTTAAATAGATTAGATATAAAGATAGAAGAACTTGAAAATGAAGTTGTAGAAAAAAAGATAAGAATTACTAACAAATATGCGTACTTACCTTGTGCTCAAATGGCATTTAGTGACTCTTTTATATGTGAGATCATGAGGTCGAACCTTAGTGGAGGTGGTATTGACTCTTCTTCGATGGGTTGAGAAAGAAAAAGTATTAACTCACATTAATAAAACCCGATAATGTTCTTTAAAAAAAAAAAATTGAATTCCACCGGATAATGTTCTTTGGATCGTATTCCATACAACTGTGGTGACTAAACGATCCATACAACTGTGGTGTCTAAACAAGAACATAGTTCTCCAAACATGGGACTCACTATATGCAAAGTGTTAATGTTTGGATCGTATTCCATACAATTGTGGAACATAGTTCTCCAAACATGGGACTCACTATATGCAAAGTGTTAATGTTTGTTTGGATCGTATTCCATACAACTGTGGTGACTATATATGCAAAGTGTTAATCTTTGGATTGTATTCAATACAACTGTGGTGTAGTGGTGGAATACAACTGTGGTGACTATACAACTGTGGTGACTATATATGCAAAGTGTTGTATTCAATACAACTGTGGTGTAGTGGTGGGTGAGTCAGTGAGACAGACAACAACAACATAGTTCTCCAAACATGGGACTCTTTGGACTGCTGGATGCAAGGATCTCCGTCCTCAACAATCCTCTATAGCTTCAATAGATTTGGTACTTACCTTATGAGGTATATCGCACATTGGGTAGAGATTGTATTCTCTTTACCGTCAATTTGACTTGTTGTTGAGATAGTGGATTAAGATTTTCGTATATCGTCAATGAATCCAAAAGAAAAGCATCCTACAGAAAATGAAAGAGGGGAATGTTCAACAGGCTTGATGAGCTAACCGTCCTTTGTAGTGTAGATGCTGCTATAATAATATACAATTCTTTTGAATTAGGGCTAGTTGTAAGGCCATCTGTTGAAGAGGTTCAACAGAGAATTGCTAGGTTCATGAACTTGCCGGATGTGCAACAAACTCGAAGAATGATGAGCCAGGAAAGCTTTGTTTTGGGGAGGATTAAAAAGTTGAGCATTAAACTCTTAAAAGTAAAGAAAGACAACAGGGAGAAGGAAATGAATGCGTTGATGCATCAAATCTTTATTGGAGAGCGAACAATTGATTATGTGAGTTTCATAGATCTAAACAACTTGGATTCGATTTTAACCACCAATTTGACTGAAATTCATAACAAGGCTGAGACAATTATGATAATGCTGAGGTTGAGAAATCTCAAATAATTGTATCAACCTTGTTATGAATTTCTATAAAATTGGTGGCCGGTAAAAACCCAACCCAAGTTGTTTAGATGTATGAAACTCAGAAAATCAATTGTTTACTCTCCAGTAAAGATTCGATGCATCAATGCATTCATCTCCCTCTCCCTGTTGTTTTTCTTCACTTTTAGGAGTTTAATGCTCAACTTTTGAATCCTCCCCAAAACAAAGCTTTCCTGACTCATCACTCTTCTAGTTTGTTGCACATCTGGCGAGTTCATGAATCTAGCAATTCTCTGTTGAGCCTCTTCAACAGATGGCCATACAACTGGCCCTAACTCAAAAGAGTTATACATTATTATAGCAGCATCTACACCGCAAAGGACGGTGAGCTCATCAAGCGTCTTGAACATCCCCCTCTTTCTCGTAGAATGCTTTTCTTTTAGATTGATGACGTTATACGACAATCTTAATCTTCTTCTAGCCATTGTTGGAATTTGGAAATGAGAGAATATGTAGAAATACACAAGAATTGTGTTTTTATTTTTCTTCTTGTTCGTGTGTTGACAATTATGCAGAGATGAAATGATTTATATAGGTAAGATATATGTGTGGAAAATTGGATAAATTTTTGATTGATGACTTAGAATATATTTTCTTTTAAAGTAATGTTACACACTGTCACAAAAAGTTTGTGTTAATATTTATTATATGACTTATAATTTTTATTTTAGTGGATTTTTTTTTAATTAAGTATTAAGCGAATTCTATATTAAGCGTGATGCAATGATCTCTGCTTAAATTTACTTCTTAATATTACAATCATGGCATGAAACTAATTCTTTGTATTTGGTTAGTAAATGTATTCCTTTTATAGAATAAATAATAAAAAAAATATAAAATATAAAAGATTCAAATTGTAATTATACTAATATTTGAGTAATTATTATCTTAATTAACATAATAATTATCTGTGTAATTAATTTATTAATTAAACTCATTAATTTTAATATATTAGTTATTTTAATATTATATTTTGCAATCTATTTAATATTAAACTCATTCTATCTTATACGAATTAGAGTTGTGATGGAATAATATTGTTGAATAAGAATAGGAATTTTAATATAATTTTATTGTATTATGAATAGGAATTTTAATATAGAATTGTGGTACGAATAGAAAAGTATAAAACAATATATTCTATTAGGAATCGTAATACACTATTTTACAATATTATGCAAACCTTATTTGTATAGGACTGTTTTGGGCAGGAAGTTAAAATGTGGTAGTAATAGCTATTATTGAATATGAATATGAATATTATTCCTTAATCAGTACTATTATTCCCTAATTGACTGTTTATTATTATTATTATTCTTTAATAAGTATTACTGATTATTATATAAAAGGACACGAAAATTACTTAATAAGTATTACGTATTATTTCTTTTCTATTATTTGGGCGGAATTGTTTGGACGGGAATGCAATAAAGGAGAATTTATTTTTTAATAATAGTATAGATTATTATTTCTTAATTGACTGATTATTACTATTCCTTAATAAGTATTACTGATTATTATAGAAATGAAAACAGAGAAAGATCCCTAATTGACTTAAAATGGAAAATGAAAATATTACTTATTATTATTCCTTAATATGTATTACAAATTATTATTTATTTTCTAATGACGGATTATTATTATTCCTTAATAAGTATTATAATTCCCTAATTGACTAATTATTATTATTCCTTAATAAGTTTAGATAAAGGAAAACGGCACTTTCTCCCCTGGATTATATGTTAATAGTACATTTTCCCCCTGAATTATTTATGTACTCACATTAGCTCCTTTAATTATTCTAAAAGTGGCAATTTTCTCCCCTAATATATTAAATGGACATTTCTACCCTTAAAACAAATATTTTATTTATTTTTCTTCTCCAACAAATTATTGCTTATATGTACGGATGACCACGGTTTGGTTTGAACTGAACCGAACGCTATAGCAATCGAGTCAAAAGTTTCTGGTTATGATTTAGAACCATAAATCATTATTTGGGTTTCAGTTTTATAAAATCATGAACCGAAATAATTGGATCCTGAACCGTGAACCGCCGGTTCAAATCGGAACAACTACTAGCATTATCTTAAAATTAGAATTACAAAATTTACAAATAGTGTATGTTCTTTTTCGCATTTATTATGATTCTCACATATAAGTATATATGACCGCAATTTGGATTTGATTTTGAACCGCCGGTTCATGGTTCCAAATCCAGTTGGAACTGTTGGTTCAAACTTTCTTTTAAAATTTTATTTTTTATTTTTAAAATAGTTTAAATTTAACAATTAATGTATTTTTTTTTTCAGTTCGGAACATGAACCACCCGTTTCGGTTCGTAATTTTAATAAACTCTAAATATCGGGTTCCGATTCTAAATTATAATCAAAACATTTCGATTTGGTTGGTATAGTGTCTGTTCAGTTTGAACCAAATTACTGTCATAATTTGTTGGAGAAGAAAAGTAAATGAAATATTTATTTTTAGGGTAAATATGTCCATTTAACATATTAGGGGGAAAAACTACCACTTGAATAACTAAGGGGAAAAAAGTACTATAAGTATATAACATAGGGGAAAAAGCACCATTTTCCCTTTAGATAATATTAAATTATAAACAAGTCTAATATATTATTTGAAGATTCTCAAATATAATTAGTCGAATTGTATTAGGGATGGGAAAGTATAGGTGTTGTAATTTTAATCTAAATTATTAATAATCGATTCTTTTCATTTTATTCACAAAATCTTCCTTATATTCATTAGATTAATAGTAAAATAACACCCTGTAATTTTAATCTAAATTATTAAACACCTCCCCCCAACCCCATGGTTTTTTATTTCTTTTCTATTGTTTGGGCGGAAGTGTTTGGGCGAGAATGCAATAATAAAGAGATTTTGTTTTTATTAATACTATATATTATTATTCCAAATGAATGATTATTATTATTCCTTAATAAGTAGTAGTGATTATTATAGAAAATAAACGAAGAAGGATCCCTAATTGACTGATAATGGAAAAGGAAAACAATATTACTGATTATTATTCCTTAATAAGTATTACTGTTTATTATTCCTTTTCTAATTACTGATATTATTATTCTAAGTTTAGATAATAAAATTAAAGATGAAATTATAAACAAATCTAATATATTATTTGGAGATTTTGTAATATAATAAGTAGAATTTTATTAGGGATAGGAAACTGTAATTTTAATCTAAATTATTAATAACGGATTCTTTTCTATTTTTTTTTTTTTTTTGCAAAATCTTCCTTATATTCATTAGATTAATAGTAAAATAACGCCATGTAATTTTAATTTAAATTATTAATTAGCGATTCTCCCCCCCCCCCCCCCCACCTCCCCTCTCCCCTTTCCTTTTTTTTTTTAATTATAGAAAATTATGACTTCTCAAATTACTGATTCTTTTCTATTTTTTCATTTTTTTCATTTTTTTTACTACTAACCTTATTACGGCGGCCGCTTCAAGAAGGAAGAAGAAGAACGAATTGTTAAAAATTGTTACTCATTATTCCTTATCATTCCAATTCAACCAAACATCAAATCAATATTTCACTAATTTCTTTTCCACCAAATCAAGTAACTGAATTTCTTTTCAACCAAACATCAAATCAAGTAACCTAGGCCAGACTCTTCTTATTTCTTTTTTTATGAATTTATTGCTTAATTTTTTGTTTTTCCTTGAGTGTAATGCTTGTTTTTTCAGGCTGTAATGGAGTGCGTTGAATTAGGTAGCTTTCTTAGGCCACAGGCTGTTTGAAGGTTGCATCAGTAGCTTCAGTTATTTTTCAGTTTATTCCCATGTTTAATTTGCTTTTATTTACCAAGTCTTTAGGAGTTTAATTGTTGGTTACTTGTTAGTGCCTTAATGGCTTGATGTTAGCTAGTTAGTGGGTTAGTGGCTATCTTTTGTTTGTCAGTTTCTTTTGTGTATTTAAGCAGTGTTTCATCAGTTAATAAGATGTGTCTTTTCTCTGAAATAACCAACAAATTGGTATCGGAGCATTTTTTCTTAAGGGATCTGTGAGTGAACCAAGGGAAACCCACCATAAACACCTCACCTTCCTTTATTCAATCCATAAAATGGATTCTGAAACACCTTTTACAGCACTAGCACCACCAGTGTTTAAGGGGAAAATTATCAAAATGGGCAGCTAGAACGGAAGCCCACCTAGAGGCAAATGATCTCTGGGATGCTGTTAAAGAGGACTATGAAGTTCCTCCCTTAACAGATAATCCAACTATGGCTCAGCTGAAGAGTCATAATTTAAGGAAATCAAGGAAGTCGAAGGCAAAAGCTACCTTGTTCGCAGCTGTCTCCGCATAGGTCTTTACAAGAATCATGAATCAGAAATCAGCATTTGATATTTGGAATTTCCTCAAAACTGAATATGCAGGAGATGAAAAGCTTAAAGGAATACAAAAGTGGAATCTGATTCGTGAGTTCGAGATGCAGCAAATGAAGGAGTCAGAGACAATCAAGGAGTACACAGATAAGCTTCTTAGTATTACGAACAAAATTAGGTTGTTTGGTTCAGAATTTTCTGATTCTAAGATTGTTAAGAAAATACTTGTAACTGTTCCTGAAAGATTTGATGCTACTATATCCTCCATGGAGAGTAGCAAAGATCTGTCAACAATCACCTTGGCAGAACTAAACAGTGCTTTACAGGCTCAAGAACAAAGGAGACTGATGAGAAGTGAAGGTTCTATCGAAGGTGCACTGCAGGCTAAGTTACAAATCAATCATGGAGAGAAAGACAAGAAGAAGAGTTCTAAGAAAAACCCACGTGATGCAACCAGCAGCAACAAAGGAGAAAAGAAGAGAGATTTTCCTCCTTGCAAACATTGCGGCAAAAAGGGTCATCCTCCTTTCAAGTGTTGGAGAAGACCTGATGTGAAGTGTGGGAAGTGCAATAAACTTGGGCACCGTGAAAGAATATGCAAAAATAATTCCAACAGAAGGATGATGCCTAAGTAGTAAGCGAGCAAGAGGAAGAGCAAATGTTTATAGCATCTTGTTTTACAAGCAGAAGCTCAAGCTCAAGTTATTGTTGGCTCCTAGACAGTGGTTGTACCAATCACATGACCGGTGATGAAGAACTCTTTAGAGAGTTGGACAGGTCCCAAGTATCCAACGTCAGAATTGGTAATAGTGACTGCATTCCTGTGAAGGGAAAGGGAACTGTTGTCATAGAGAGTTGCACAGGTACTAAATTAATTTCTGATGTTTTGTATGTCCTTGACATTGATAAGCATTTACTTAGCGTTGGGCAGCTAGTTGAGAAGGGATTCAAAGTCATCTTTGAAAACAAGGTGGGTATAATCAAGGATACTTATGACAATGAAGTCATAAGAATTAAATGAGAGGCAAAAGTTTCTTACTTGATCCGATGGAGGAAGAGCAAGCAACTTATACAGCTGCTACGACCAACACACAGACTTGGCATAAAAGGCTAGGTCATTTTCATCATGCAGCAATTTTGAATATGCAAAAAAGGAAGTTAGTTCATGGCTTACCTCACATTGAGTCGGATCTACCAAGTTGCAAGGCTTGTCAATTTGGAAAACAGGCCAGACTTCCTTTCAAAAAAAAAAAGCCTGGAGAGCTACCGAGAAGCTGCAACTTATCCATACAGATGTTGTTGGCCCTTATAGAACTCTTTCACTCAATGGAAGCAAATACTACGTTGCTTTCATTGATGATTTCACAAGGATGTGTTGGATCTATTTTCTCAAGTTCAAGTCAGAAGTTGCGGGTGTATTCTTCAAATTCAAAAACTGGATCGAGAACCAAAGTGGCTGTAAAATTCAGATTTTGAGGTCAGATAATGGCAAGGAGTACACCTCAAGTGAATTTGATAAATTATGTGAGGAAGCTGGAATTGAGCATAAACTTACAGCCCCATACTCTCCACAGCAAAATGGGGTCAGCGAGCGAAAGAATAGAACTATAATGGAGATGGCCAGGTGTATGCTCCATGAGAAGGATCTTCCGAAAGAATATTGGGCAGAGGCAGCAAATACTGTTGTATTTCTGCTGAACAGGCTACCAACAAAAGCAGTCAACGGCAAGACTCCTTTTGAGGTGTGGTATGGTTATAAACCACAAGTAAAAAAATCTGAAAGTCTTCGGTTGTTTGTGTTTTACTCATGTGCCACAAATTAAGCGTGACAAATTAAACAAAAGAGCTGAGCCCAGCATATTTGTTGGATATAGCTTAAATTCTAATGCTTATAGAGTTTTTCAACCTGACACAAGAAGAATTCTCATAAGCAGGGATGTAAGCTTCATGGAGAATGATAAGTGGAGTTGGAACATTGCAGAAATTCAGCAGCCAAATGGTCTGAATTACGACGAGTTAATTGACGATCCTCCTATTCGTGGCACTAGATTACTTGCTGATATCTACCAGAGATGATAAGTTGCTGTGCTTGAACTAGCAGGATATCAGGAAGCAGAGAAAGATCCCAATTGGAGGGCAGCAATGCAGGAGGAGCTCGCTAAGATTGAAAAAAATCAAACTTGGGAGTTAGTTGAAAGACCTCAACATCAGAAAGTGATTGGAGTGAAATGGGTATTCAGAAAAAAAAGAGAATGCTGATGGGTCACTCAACAAATATAAAGCAAGGTTAGTGGTTAAGGGTATGCTCAAGTTTTTGGGGTAGATTATTTTGATACTTTTGCTCCTATTGCAAGGCTAGACACAATCAGAATGTTACTAGCTATTGCAGCACAAAAGCAATGGAAAATCTACCAACTCGATGTCAAGTCAGCCTTTTTAAATGGCTTTCTGGAGGAAGAAATTTATGTTGAGCAACCTGAAGGCTTTGCTGCAAAAGGGGATGAAGACAAGGTTTATTTGTTGAAAAATGCGTTATATGGCTTGAAGCAGGCTGCAAGAGCCTGGTATAGCAGAATTGATGAATACCTGCTGAAACTAGGCTTTGTCAAAAGTCCTAGTGAGTCCACGTTATATATCAAAGACGATGGAAATCATTTTCTGGTGGTTTCTTTATATGTTGATGATGTTTTAGTGACTGGCAGCAGCATTGAGCTTATTAAACAGTTCAAAGAAGATATGATGAGAGTCTTTGAGATGACTGATCTTGGAGAAATGTCATATTTTCTGGGAATGGAAATCAAGCATAGACGAAATGAAATCTTCATTTGTCAACAGAAGTATGCAAAGGAGATTCTAAAGAAATTTAACATGGATGATTGTAAGAGTGTGAGCACTCCTATGTGTCCAAGAGAGAAGTTATGTAGAGATGATGGAACAACTAAGTGTTAGAATAAATTATTTCCTAACAATGATTTATATAATAAAGGTTGTAATTCCATAAGGTACTCACGTTGATGATTAGTGATGTGTAAAGGCGGAATTACTGGGTGAAATTCCCTCCCTCTCATTCTGCTAAAATTTAAGTTTATAAGGGTTAAAAGATGTATAATGGATAAGGTTATGGGTTTCACAATCCTAAAGGGATTTCTATTCCTAAAGGAGGTCACATTCCTAAAAGGATTTCTATTCCTAAAGGAGGTTCCCCATTCCTCTTGAAAGAGGGTTTCTCATCACATCTATAAATACCCAGGAAAACTCTAGGGATCTTAACAGTTTCAAATCTCTAAGTTTTCTAGTCTCCGGATCATCAGGAGGTGATTAAGGAATACGGATCAGAGAGGTGAAGCATTATATTCTTGATTAATTCAATTTAGAGATTACATCTTCAATGGAACCAAGTAAGTCCTATCTTTCCTATTTAATTAAAAGTCTATGATCATGAACATTGTTTAGTTGATTGATTTGATTTACATGCGATCATTGTTAATTGTGCTTCCGCATTTAAGTTATAGCGCATAAAGGATTATTTAACATTTGGTATCAGAGCCTGCTTGTAAATTGATTAATCACTAAAATTAGGGTTCATGATATTTTGGGGATTTTTAATTATTAAGGTTTAATTAGTTGTGCATTATATATAATTTCAGTATTTATATTTATATTCGCATATGTGGAATCAACAATGTTTATGTATGTGATTATATGAATATTATGAATATTCAAGAATTTGTTGATTAAAGATACATGCAAATCATATGCACACAACAAACATATGTCACATGCATACAGATACACAATTTCACTTAGTATTCCAGTGATACTTTTTTGTCTGTCGAATTATTTCGCATGCATGTTTGCATTTATTTGGTTCGTATATGGCGTACGACAATTATATATTGTGTTGAATATATATATATATATATATATATATATATATATATGGAATTACTGTGTATGTTTACTCTGTATATATGAGTTGGGCAACTGGAATTAACACGAGTAGCAGTGTATATATATAATTGTCTTGAATCAAATGGGATCAATTGTGCCTGTTTCTCGGAATCAAGCATCAGATATATGTCATACATGTATGTATATACTGTAATGAATATATATATGTTTTTGGAATTGAATCATATGGAATCAAGAAACATATATATGTTAGTTATACTGTGTTCGTACGGTATATGATTCATATGTTATATGGTTTGTCTCTATCAAATCATGAATTATATGTTATAAGATAACGACATATAAATTAAGGTTTATTTTGTTTGGACAATTAAATTGAGTCTATTTGGGTTTATTTAAAGTATTATGGAGTCACTTTAAATTTTAGGCTCATTTAATTTGTGTTTATATTTGAGTCTATTTGGGTTATTTAAAGTATTATGGATTTGCTTTAAATTCTAGACTCATTTAATTTGGGTTTATATTTGAGCTGTTTGGTTTATTTAAGGCATTAAGGACTTGCTTTAAATTATAGGCTCATTTGGGATCAATTATGGTTGGGGGTTGTATCCATTATTAATTTATACATATGTTTATAAATGAATTATTAGCATAAAGCGAGTGCGTTAGTCGCCAATGTGGCCCACTCAAGGTAATAGCTAATAATCATTTATGTTTATGTTTACAGCATATATATAAATTAAGGTTTACTTACATAAATGAGTTATTAGCATAAGGCGAGTGAGTTAGTGCCAAAGCGGCCCACTCATGGTAATAGCTAAATAATCATTTATGTGTATATGTTACAACATAAATTAAGGTTTATTCACATAAATAAATTATTAGCATAAGGCGAGTGCGTTAGTCACCAAAGTGGCCCACTCAAGGAAATAGCTAAATAATTATTTATGTTTACAAATGTTTACCTACACAGGTATTTTGCATCATTGAATGACACTAAAGGATTGATAAACATTTGTGATCATTAACACATGGTTCTAGCGGTTGCCCAAAGGTAGATCAGACATGTGATTAATGACAATTTAGGAGATTATGATTCTTGTTTTGTTAATATGTAGTGCATGTCCAAAGATGGCCTATATATTAAATTGAAACTTGATGAATAGTCTCATTCAAGCATGTGTGAATGATGCATGTCGGTATATTGACATTGTATTTAAATTTGACCCAAAGGCGGATTTAAATATAAACTTAAGGTCTATAAATTATAGTCTGAATAAAGGTTTTTACTCAAAGCAATTGATAAATGTGAGATAAATGTTTGCAGTGAACACTATCGTATCACGCTATAAGGTGACCGTTTTAATGTCAGTGATAATAGCAGCAAATCTAAAAGTAGTAAAGAAGGGCAAGCATCCTATGAAGGTGCAAGGTGATTCTGTAACAAACCTGGGCACAAGAAGGCTGAATGCCTGAAGAGGAAAGCTTGGATGGAAATAAAAGTATACATTCAGTTTCAGTATGCTTTGAATCCAATCTTGTTAAGGATCCTTCTAATACTTGGTGGTTAGGCACTGGTGCTACAACACATGTTTATAACATTAAGCAAGATTTTTGATGTTTTAACCTCACATGGAAAATGAAAAGTGTCTTTTCATGGGAAACATGATGAAAGCTAGAATTGAAGGTATTAGAACTTACAGAATTAAGCTGGATACAGGTTTTTGCCTTGATCTTGAGAATTGTCTGTATGTCCCAAATTGTTCTAGAAATCTTGTTTCAACAGCTAGGTTGGAAACATTGGGTTTTTACTTTAAGATTGGAGACAAATGTTCGTATCAACAAAAACCTTTATGGTTCTGGTGTTTTGTTGGATACACTATACTGTTTCAATCTTAATGATGACTTTGTTAATTCCTTGTTTAATGTGATGTTTGTGTTAAAAGGAGTGCACTAAAAGAATCTTCAACTGACTTGTGGCATAAAAGGCTTAGTCATATATCCAAATAAAGGATATTGAGACTTATTAAAGTTGAAATTTTGTCTCAATTGGATTTTACTGACTGGCATGGTGCATGTGTCGATTGCATAAAGGTAAAGCAAGTCAGACATGTACTCAGCCACAAGAAGCTCGTGATTACTTGATTTAATACATACAGATATCTGTGGTCCTTTTAGGATGTTCCGTCTTAGGGCGGTGATAAATACTTTATTACCTTTATTGATGATCATTCTGGGTACTATTACATCTATTTATTGCGTGAAAGATCTCAGTCTGTGGATGTCCTAGAGACATTCATATTTGAAGTTGAGAGTCAGCTAAATAGAAAGGTAAAGACAATTAGATCATATAAAGGTAATGAGTATTATGGGAAAACATCAAAAGTTGGGCAAATTCCTGACCCATTTAAAGAAATTCCTCGAATCTAAGGGCATTTGTGCATAATACACAATGCTAGGCACACCACATCAAAATGGTGTGGAAGAAAGGTGAAATCGTACTCTAAGGGAAATGGTTAGGAGTAAGGTCAATAATAGTACATTGCTTGTTTCATTGTGGATATATGCATTAAAGACAACAGCATACTTACTCAATAGGGTTCCTAGTAAGGTTGTTTTTTAAAACACCTTATGAACTATGGACAAGAAGGAAACCTAGTTTGAGGCATCTTCACATTTGGGGCTGTCAAGCTGAAGTGAGGATATATAATCCACATGAAAATAAATTGGAATCCAGAACCATTAGTGGTTATTTCATTGGATATCCAAAAAGGTCTAAAGGGTACATGTTTATTGTCCTAATCATAAGTACAAGGATTGTTGAGTCTAGTGATGCTCGCTCATTTAAAATGGCGAAGTCAGTGGGAGTGTGGGAGCTCGTAATGTTGAGATTAAGGAGTCATTGATGGTTACAGATTCATCAAGTGATCCTTTATCATGTTGTTGTTCCTATTGCTGCAGTGCAGTGTAGCCTTATGGAAATACTTTGGAACAACAGCAACTAGATGCTCAAATTCCACATGAGGAAGCTATTGTAAATGAAGATGAGGTTGAAACTCAAGATGATGATCAAGTGAAATCTCAGCAGGAAGTGGCATTAAGGAGATCTACTAGATAGAAAAGATCAGCCATTCCTGATGACTATATTGTTTATGCACTTGAGCATGAAAGTGACTTGAGCATTGATAATTATCCAGTCTCATTTAACCAAGCCATGCAGGATAATAATTCTCCTTGAGAATTATTTTGGTTTTGGTGGCTCATTCTATTCTTGAGCTCCACCAAATGGTTGTTAAAATCGCCTTTCTGAATGGTAAATTAAAAGAGGAAGTATACATGGATTAGCCGCAAGGCTTCATGGCCACAGGAAAGGAAAATCTGGTATGTAGATTGAAGATGTCGATCTATGGATTAAAACATGCTTCTAGACAATGATACTTGAAATTGTCATTTGGTTTTGATCACTGTTGATCAGTGTATCTACATAAAGGTTTAGTGGAAGCAAGTTTGTAATCCTAGTATTACATGTTGACGACATTGTTCTTGCTGCTAATAATAAAGGGATGTTGCGTGATATTAAGGAATATCCTTCTAAGAACTTTGAAATGAAGGATATGAGTGAGACTTCATATGTGATTGGAATAAGAAATATTCTGTGATAGATCACATGGGATTTTAGGTTCATCCTAGAAGACTCACATTAACAAAGTTTTAGAAAGATATAAACTGGAAATCTGCAAAGAGGGTCCTGTGATACTTACAAGGCACTAAGAACCACATGCTCACCTATAAAAGGAACGAATAACCTGGAGGTTATAGGTTATTCGGATTCAGACTATGCCGGATGTTTGGATACCCGAAAATCCACATTCGAATATATTTTTTCCACTTGCTCATGGAGCAATATCTTGGATGAGTGTGAAGGAGCCTGTCATTGCTACTTCCACTATAAAGGCAGAATTTGTAGCATGCTTTGAGGCTACAATTCAATAATCATGGCTGCGTAATTTCATTTATGGTTTGGGCATTGTCAACACTATAGCCAAACCATTGAGGATTCCTTATGATAATACAGCAGCTATGTTCTTCCCAAAGAACGACAGATATACTAGTGGTGCCAAGCACATGGATTTGAAATTTCTGTCTGTTAAGGAGAAGGTACAAAATCAAAAGAGTATCAATAGTGCATATTGGCACCGATCTTATGATCACGGATCCGTTGACTAAGGGATTGGCGCCCACGACCTTCATTGGCCATGTTGGAAGGATGGGCATACTGGTAAAGTCCTTGTATAACGGTTAACTCTGTCATACATGTATGGATTTATGTTTGATAGCACATCAGGTTGATGATACTCTTAGATATCTATTCAGGTTTTGATTTTGTTATGGTTGATGTTGATCACTTACTTATGCATAATTCAGAAGTGATAACAATGGTCTTGTTTAAGACATAAGGAATAAGGTACTTTCGGATTTTACCTTATTATTATGGTTCGGATTCTTATTAACTGTGATACATGGAAGGGAGCGGGACGCTATGTCAGGCCTGTAACCGCCATGATTCGGTTAATAAAGTTCGATAAGGTGGTGACTGTTACATTTTCATATTAAGTGAGCTCAAATTAAGGATTGAAAATTGTAAAGTCACGCATATATGAATCAAGTGGGAGATTGTTAGAAATAATTTATTCCTAACGTTGATTCATATAATTAAGGTGTCATGCTCATATGAATCAGTGGGAGACTGTTAGAAATAATTATTTCCTAACAATGATTTATATAATAAAGGTTGTAATTCCATAAGGTACTCACGTTGATGATTAGTGATGTGTAAAGGCGGAATTACTGGGTGAAATTCCCTCCCTCTCATTCTACTAAAATTTAAGTTTATAAGGGTTAAAAGATGTATAATGGATAAGGTTATGGGTTTCACAATCCTAAAGGGATTTCTATTCCTAAAGGAGGTCACATTCCTAAAAGGATTTCTATTCCTAAAGGAGGTTCCCCATTCCTCTTGAAAGAGGGTTTCTCATCACATCTATAAATACCCAGGAAAACTCTAGGGATCTTAACAGTTTCAAATCTCTAAGTTTTCTAGTCTCCGGATCATCAGGAGGTGATTAAGGAATACAGATCAGAGAGGTGAAGCATTATATTCTTGATTAATTCAATTTAGAGATTACATCTTCAATGGAACCAAGTAAGTCTTATCTTTCCTATTTAATTAAAAGTCTATGATCATGAACATTGTTTAGTTGATTGATTTGATTTACATGCGATCATTGTTAATTGTGCTTCCGCATTTAAGTTATAGCGCATAAAGGATTATTTAACACTAAGGTGAATGAGTCCATGTATAGAAGCTTGATTGGTTGCTTGATGTATCTTACGGCAACAAGACCGGATATCATGTATGTTGTAAGTGTTCTTTCAAGATTTATGAATTGTGCTAGTGAGTCTCATTTCAAGGTTGCAAAAAGAGTTCTCCGTTATGTGAAAGGAACTTTAAGCTTTGGTGTTAAGTTCTATCAGACACCAAATTTTGAATTGCAAGGTTATTCTGACAGTGATTGGGCAGGGTCCATAGATGACATGAAAAGCACTTCCAGTTTTTGTTTCAACTTTGGATCTGGAATTTTTACTTGGAGTACAGTTCAAAGAAGCAAGAAATTGTGGCTCAATCAATCGCTGAAGTTGAGTTCATAATCAGCAACAGCAGCTGTCAATCATGCCTTAGGGCTAAGAAAAATTCTAAGTGATCTGCACTTAGAGCAAAAGGCAAGTACTGGAGTTATGGTTGATAATCAAGCAGCTATAGCTATCTCAAACAATCCAGTTTTTCATGGCAAGACTAACCATTTCAGCATCAAGTTATTCTTCATCAGAGATGTTCAGAAAAGTGGTGCAGTTCGGCTGAAGTATTGCAAGACTGAAGACCAGTTAGCAGACATATTTACAAAGCCTCTTGCAAAGGGTAGATTTGAAGACTTGAGAGAAAGACTTGGAATTTGCATCTATTGATGCAAGGAGGAGTGTTTGAATGTTGCATCAGTAGCTTCAGTTATTTTTCATTTCATCTTCAACAGATGGCCATACAAGTGGCCCTAACTCAAAAGAGTTATACATTATTATAGCAGCATCTACACCGCAAAGGACGGTGAGCTCATCAAGTGTCTTGAACATCCCCCTCTTTTCCGTAGGATGCTTTTCTTTTAGATCGATGACGTTATACGACAATCTAAATCTTCTTATAGCCATTGTTGGAATTTGGAAATGAGAGAATATGTAGAAATACACAAGAATTGTGTTTTTATTTTTCTTCTTGTTCTTGTGTTGACAATTATGCAGAGATGAAATGATTTATATAAGTAACATATATGTGTGGAAAATTGGATAAATTTTGGATTGATGACTTAGAATATATTTTCTTTTAAAGTAATGTTACACACTGTCACAAAAAATTTGTGTTAATATTTATTATATGACTTATAATTTTTATTTTAGTGGATTTTTTTTTAATTAAGTATTAAGCGAATTCTATATTAAGCGTGATGCAATGATCTCTGCTTAAATTTACTTCTTAATATTACCATCATGGCATGAAACTAATTATTTGTATTTGGTTAGTAAATGTATTCCTTTTATAGAATAAATAATAAAAAAAAATATAAAATATAAAAGATTCAAATTGTAATTATACTAATATTTAAGTAATTATTATCTTAATTAACATAATAATTATTTGTGTAATTAATTTATTAATTAAACTCATTAATTTTAATATATTAGTTGTTGTAATGTTATATTGTGCAATCTATTTAATATTAAACTCATTCTATCTTATACGAATTGGAGTATTGACAGAATAATATTGTTGAATAAGAATATGAATTTTAATATTATTTTGTTGTATTACGAATAGGAATTTTAATATAGAATTGTGGTACGAATAGAAAAGTATGAAACAATATATTCTATTAGGAATCGTATTACACTATTTTACAATATTAGGCAAACCTTAATTGTATAGGATTGTTTTGGGCGGTAAATTAAAATGGGGTATTAATAGCTATTATTGAATATGAATATTATCTCTTAATAAGTACTATTATTACCTAATTGACTGATGATTATCATTTCTTAATAAGTATTACTGATTATTATATAAAAGGACACGAAAATTACTTAATAAGTATTACGTATTATTATTTCTTTTCTATTATTTAGGCAGAAGTGTTTGGACGGGAATGCAATAAAGGAGAATTTATCTTTTAATAATAGTATAGATTATTATTTCTTAATTGACTAATTATTATTATTATTTAATAAGTATTACTGATTATTATAGAAATAAAAACGGAGAAAGATCTCTAATTGGCTGAAAATTGAAAACGAAAATATTACTGATTATTATTCCTTAATATGTATTACTAATTATTATTCATTTTCTAATGATTGATTATTATTATTCCTTAATAAATATTATTATTCCCTAATTGGTTGATTATTATTATTTCTTAATAAATATTATTATTCCCTAATTGGCTGATTATTATTATTCCTTAATAAATATTATTATTCCCTAATTGGCTGATTATTATTATTCCATAATAAATATTAGTATTCCCTAATTGGCTGATTATTATTATTCCTTAATAAGTTTAGATAAGGGAAAACAACACTTTTTCCCCTTGAATTATATGTTAATAGCACATTTTTCCCCTGAATTATTTATGTACCCACATTAGCCCCTTTAATTATTCTAAAAGTGGCGATTTTTCCCCTAATATATTAAATGGACATTTCTACCCTTAAAACAAATATTTTGTTTATTTTTCATCTCCAACAAATTATATTGCTTATACATACGGATGATCACAGTTCGGTTCGAACTGAACCGGACATTATAGCAATCGAATCAAAAGTTTTCGGTTATGTTTTAGAACCAGAAATCATTATTTGGGTTTCAATTTAATAAAATCATGAACCGAAATAATTGGATCCTAAACCGTGAACCGCCAGTTCAAATCGGAACAACTACTAGCATTAGCTTAAAATTAGAATTACAAAATTTACAAATAGTGTATGTTCTTTTTCGCATTTATTATGATTCTCACATATAAGTATATATGACCGCAATTTGGTTTTGATTTTGAACCGCCGGTTCATGGTTCCAAATCCAGTTGGAACTGTTGGGTCAAACTTTCTTTTAAAATTTATTTTTTATTTTTAAAATAGTTTAAATATAACAATTAATGTATTTTATTTTTTCGGTTCGGACCATGAACCGCCCGTTCTGGTTTGTAATTTTAATAAACTCTAAATATCGGGTTCCAATTCTAAATTATATTCGAAACCTTTCGATTTGGTTGGTATAGTGTATGTTCGGTTTGAACCAAATTACTACCATAATTTGTTGGAGAAGAAAATTAAATGTAATATTTATTTTAAGGGTAAATATGTCCATTTAACATATTAGAGGGAAAAACTACCACTTGAATAACTAAGAGGGGAAAAGTGCTATAAGTATATAATATAGGGGAAAAAGTGTCATTTTCCCTTTAGATAATATGAAATTATAAACAAATCTAATATATTATTTGAAGATTCTCAAATATAATTAGTAGAATTGTATTAGAGATAGGAAAGTATAGGTGTTGTAATTTTAATCTAAATTATTAATAATTGATTCTTTTCATTTTATTCGCAAAATCTTCCTTATATTCATTAGATTAATAGTAAAATAATGCTCTGTAATTCCCCCCCCCCCCCCCCCCCCCCAAACCCCATGTTTTTTTTTTTGCAAAATCTTCCTTGTATTCGCCATATTCATTAAATTAATAGTAAAATAACGCGTAGAAATAATTGTAGAAAATTATGGCTTCTCGAATTACGGATTCTTTTCAATTTTTTTCTTTTTTTACTGCTAACATTATTATTATTAAGTGTTTGGGAGGAAAGTTAAAAATGAATATTTTGTTTTTAATAAGTATTATTATATCCTAATTTACTGATTATTATAGAAAACTAGAAAAGAAAACAGAGAAGGATCCCTAATTGACTGAAAATGAAAAATGCAAATATTATTGATTATTATTCCTTAACTAGTATTTTCACCCGTGTTATGCACAGAATGTATTTGTTATAATATTTTAAGAATATTTGGATCGGTATACAATTATGTTAGGAACCATGTATTAGGATTTTGATGATACCAATGTAATGTAGAAAGTAGACCCCTAACTCCTTCGTTTTTATTGTATCGCTACTTTCGTTCTAAGACGAAAGTTGCCATAACTCATTTGTAATTCGTGTTAAGCTAGAACAAACACACGAAAGGAGTTATGAATAGAAGATAGGCTGATCAAGACGAAAGAAGACTCCACAGCAACGAAAGAAGGAGTTGTCATTAAGAAGACAGTTCTTTTCAACAAGTATCCTTCTTCTCATCAACAAGAAGAATGTTCTACCTGTCTGATGTGACAACATCCTAGGACAATAAGGACCTCAACTCATGGGACACGCTACCCGAAGAGCATTTAATGAAGTTGTACTATCTCTGGAGCTAAAAGACAAAAGTCATCAGATCCTCCATACCTTCAACGGCTACATAGTACAAACCCATTAATGAAGCATTAAATGCATGAGGCTCCATGGTCCTTGTCCAACAGATAAAAGATTTAAAAATTCATTTCCCTCCAACGGATGAATTTTCATCACCTATATAAACCAACCTTCATCAACTAAGAAGGTGCTGGTTCATTTTATCACACTACTCTCTCTCTTGCAAAAAGCTCTTAAAAGTGAACAAATATCAAAGCTTTTTGTGAACCAGCTAGTTAAGGTGTTAAGGCATTTGAAGTAGATCATCCATCACTGCCCTACATCTTGTAAGAAGTCTTGCACATTTGAAGCAATCATCCCACACCTACAAGACTTCACAGTTGGAGGAATCAAGAAATTCTTTCTCACCAACCTCAACTTAGAAGAAGAAGTTGATAGAGGCGGAGTAAACTCTCGGAGTTGAAAAACCTTCAAAGGCTGTCCGGCTTAGTGATCAAGGAAGTCTTTGTGTAGTTGTACTAAAGAAGTGATAGTGCAATCCTTCCAGCAGTTGTGGAAGAAGAGTGGAAGTAGGCAAAGTTTGGCCGAACCACTATAAAATCTCGTCTCGCTCCTCTCTTTACTTACTGCTTTAGTTTACTGCTTGCATATCATCCTTTTCATCACTTATCTTATCTTCTCATCAAACTCGTGCAACCCTCTCTTAATAACCTTTCCGCTGTGCTTATCCTTCTCAAAAGTGTTGTCAAGGTTTTTCTGTTAAAGAATTTAAAGAAAAACGAGAGTCTATTCACCCCCCCCCCCACCCCTCTAGACTCACCATACAATCTATCGGGACCAACAAGTGGTATCAGAGCCGAATACCTTGAACGGTGAAGGCTTTTTGCGTTTATTGCTTGGTAGATCCACCTTTGATTTTTTTTTGGATCTTCCTAGTTGCACGATTTTTTTAAAAAAAAAAATGGAAAAGGAACATGCTCAAAATCGCTCTAGACAGCTTGCTTTTAGTCTTGCCAAGTTTGATGACTGGAAATTAAGAATGCAGGCTCTTCTGTGCTCTATTCATGATGAAATGTGGGACGTCATAACTACTGGACCTATCACAGTGATGATGGCAAATGCACAGGCTGCTGCTCAAGGACCAGATGCTCCACAAATAATACCAAAGCCGAAAGAGCAGTATAACTCGGAAGAAAGAACAAGAGCAAACCTGGACAATGTGGCAAGGAACATTCTTTACAACTCTCTAGATGATTCACTCTTCCCCAGAGTCAGAAAATGTAAAAATGCTATGGAAGTGTGGAAAGTTCTAATGGACTTGGGAGAAGGAGATGAACAAGAAAAGGACAACAAACTGACAATAGCCATGAAGAAGTTCGAAGACTTTAAGATGCAACCAAACGAGACGATCATGGAGATGGAGTTAAGATTCACAAGACTAATGGGAGACTTATCAGACCTTGGAAAAGAACTCACCGAAAAGGAGATGAATCTAAAAATTCTTCGTGGATTGCCGAAGTCATGGGAAATGAAGGTCATCGCGATGAGAGATAATCGTGACATGAAAACAACACCCACAGCCAAAATCTTCAGTGATCTCAAAGCATATGAGTTTGAACATGAACCGAAAGATGCTGAGGAACCAGAAACGAGAAATATTGCCCTCGTAGCAAATCAGGCGGCGTCAACCCCTAACAGGTCGAAATCTAACTCTTGTGATTTTTTAACTGACGAACAATATGCCCTATTTGTCAGGAAGATGAAAAGATTCATGAGAAAGAACAACTTTCAAGATCCACAACGGTCAAGCCACGGAAAGAGGCATGAAAGCTTTCCTCAGGCCTCAAAGACCGAAACCACTGATTCACAGCTGTTGTGCTACAACTGCCGAAAGCCAGGGCACTTCAAAGCAAACTGCCCCTATCCAATGGTTAGCAAATATCAAGATGGCAACAATATCACAAGCTCTTCAAGGGAATCTGGAGAAAAGCACAAGAAAAGTGGTAAGCCAGAATCATCAAATTTCAAGAGTGAGGGAAGAAGAAAAGCAATGGTGGTTGCCGAAAACACTGAAAAAGCTATACCCGAAAGTAGTACCTCAAGCTCAAGCTCAGAAGACGAAAGCAGTGATGAGGAGAAAGGACTACTATGCCTCTACAGCCAAGAATCAGAGGATCTATGCCTCATGGCAGATGAAGAAGAGGTAAACTCTCAATCTTCTTCTTGCTCTTCAGCCGAATCAAGTTCTTTAGTGAGTCAAACCTCCAGTGAATCTGTCACTAAAATGATGAGGAGGTTTAAGTTAATAAATAGCACTTACTCCAAGCTAAAAGAGGAGAACTCTCGGCTCATGACTAGCCATAATGAATTAGAGCAAGTTCGCATTAAGAACAAAATGCTGATCATTGCTAAGGAGCAGCTCGAGAAAAATGTTCTCGCTCTTAAGGAGCAGTGCACAGCAAAAGAAAAGAGAGAGCAAGAATTGCTTGAAGTATTAGACAAGTTTAACGAGTCATCCAACTTAATGGACAGAATGTTAAACGAATCCAGACTGCCCGGAGAGAAAACCGGAATTGGTTTTAACTCCAGCTCCTCTTCACAAGTCGAAACGAACAAATCCACGAATGCATACTCACATGAGAGTCTTGCAACCATATTTGTTCAAGGACCAACCCAGCTGCCCGAGCCTATGATGGTACATAACAATGTCACAGCACCACAATCAACAAGCCAACCAAAAGGAAAGGCTGTACAACGAATTGTGGAAACAGGAAAGAGAAAACCTAGTAAAGGCAATCCTAGACAAACATGTGTCAAAAGGAATGGACCAAATGGCAGTGGAAAAAGTCCACACCAAAAATTGAGTCAGCCTAACTGGAATTCTCGATCCTATAAAAAGACAAATGTTAACCAGAGGCAATTTCGTCCAAAGAGTTCTGTTCAGGAAATCTCAAAGAACGGACAACCTGAAAGGATCCTCAGAAGATCTGGGTATGGGAATGGAAGGACTGGGCCTTCAGAAGAAGATTGGTTTGTTTACCCGGAACTCCTCTCGAGGAAAGCTCTTAAGATAACACATCGACGTAAACAAACCAATTATCGGTGGCATTATGAAAATCCTCCACCAAAAGAACAACAAAGGAAGTATAAGGACAAAATCTTTGCCAGTGTTTATTTCGATTATCGCACCTCCAACGGATACAAAGGACCAAGGATGAGTCATGTGCACTCTAGGTTAATGTGGGTTCCAAAATTGACTACTAACCCCCAAGGACCCGAAACTAAGTGGGTACCTAAAAATACATGATCTTTGATGCAGGAGAAACAGGTCATATGGTATGTAGACAGTGGATGCTCAAGACATATGACTGGTGACAAAACAATTTTGAGCAATTTCAAAGAAATAAATGGACCCAAAGTCATCTTTGGAGGAGAAACAAGTGGCCAAACTCGAGGAAAAGGAGATATCATCAAGAAAGGAATAATCATACAAGATGTCTCCTATGTAGAAGGACTTAAATTCAACCTTCTAAGCACAAGTCAGTTCTGCGATAAAGGATACAAAGTAGAATTCCTTAAAGAAGAGTGCAAAATCATAAACACGAAGGATGGCAGGACAGCACTTACAGGCCAACGAAAGAAGAACATGTATGTAATTTCATTAAATTCTTCTAATACTAACATTTGTCTTGTAGCTAAGAGCAATGCAGATCTCAATCAAGAATGGCACAACAAGCTAAGCCACTTGAACATGAAGACAATAAATAAGCTTGCAAAAAGGAATCTTGTGAGAGGCTTACCCGAAACATCTTACACGAAAGATAGGTTATGTGATGCCTGCCAAAAGGGAAAACAGCTGAGATCGTCCTTCAAATCAAAAGATGTAGACACAAGTTCTCGATCTCTAAGCCTTCTGCACATGGATCTTTTTGGACCAATAGATCCAGCAAGTATAAGCGGAAGAAAGTACACCCTTGTGGTAGTAGATGACTTTTCAAGATATACATGGGTTCTTTTCTTGAAAAAGAAGAATGAAACAGAAACGGCTCTGCCAAATCTTCTGAAGCAACTTCAAACAGAAAAGGAAGTCAAAATAACAAGAATCAGATCGGATCAAGGAACCGAATTTGTCAACAAAGTGATAAAGGATTTCTGTGCTCAAAATGGAATATTTCATCAACTCTCGGCAGCACGAACGCCTCAGCAAAACGGAGTAGCCGAAAGAAGAAATAGAACTCTAAAAGAAGCAGCACGAACAATGATCTCACACTCAGGTCTACCAAAGAGATTTTGGGCTGAAGCCATAAACACCGCATGCTATACACAGAACAGATCCTTAATCAACAAGTCTCACAACAAAACACCATATGAGCTATGGAAAGGTAAAACTCCAAATATTGGATATTTTCATGTTTTTGGTTGCAGGTGTTTTATTCACAACAATGGCAAAAGCTATCTTAAAACATTTGACGAAAGAGCTGACGAAGGATTATTCATGGGATATTCATCCATAAGCAAAGCATTCAGAGTTCTGAACAAGCGAACAATGATTATCGAAGAATCCATCCACGTCAAATTTGATGAGCAATCTGAGAAAAACCCTTCTGGATACAAGATACCTGCTATCTCAGCTCAAAATACCCAGAAATCCGTAGATGAAGACATCTCAGACGAAGAAGACTTACTTTCGTCCTACATGAAGCATCAGACGAAAGTACCAGAACCCGAAATGTCATCTGAACAAACAAATGGAAATCAACCTATCAATCCTTCTAGCAACGCACCATCTGAACCAATGATCTACATAGACCTTCCCTATATCCCAGAGATGGATACTCAGCTTTCTCAAGATGTCTTTGAGCCAGATCTTAGATGGTTGAAAGATCATCCACCAGATCAAGTTATTGGAGATGTTCAAGAAGGTGTTAGAACAAGAGCGTCATTACACGAAAGTATGATGGCATGCTTCTTATCCCAAATAGAGCCGAAATCTGTAGATGAAGCTTTATGTGATCCTGACTGGGTAATAGCTATGCAAGAAGAACTTCATCAATTTGAACGAAATGAAGTATGGGAACTAGTACCAAGACCATCACATCAAAATGTCATTGGAACTAAATGGGTTTTTAGAAAAAAAATGAGTGAAGATGGACTCATTGTTAGGAACAAAGCTCGCCTTGTGGCTAAAGGATATTGTCAGGAGGAAGGTATTGATTTTGATGAGACCTTCGCCCCCGTAGCCAGATTGGAAGCTATACGAATATTCTTAGCTTTTGCAGCTTACAAAAATTTCAAAGTCTATCAAATGGATGTCAAAAGCGCCTTCCTGAATGGACTTCTTGAAGAAGAAGTATATGTTGAACAACCTCCTGGTTTTGCTAACAACAATGACCTCGAAAAGGTGTACCACCTTAAGAAAGCACTCTACGGTTTGAAACAAGCTCCACGAGCTTGGTATGATACACTATCATGTTTTCTAATCAATCGTGGCTTCACGAAAGGAGTGGTTGACAAAACACTCTTTCGTATAAAGGATAATGATCATATCCTACTGGTTCAAATATATGTTGACGATATTATCTTTGGAAGCTCGAATCCAGATCTATGTGAAAAATTCTCCAATCTCATGAAAGGAAAATTTGAAATGAGTATGATGGGAGAACTGAATTATTTTCTAGGCTTACAAGTCAAACAATGTCCTGATGGGATATTTATAAACCAAGCCAAATACACAAAAGATCTGATCCGAAAGTTTGGCATTGATGGAAAAAGTTCCGTCAAAATACCTATGAGTACATCCCTTAGGATGGACATTGACAATGAAGGAAAGGAAGTTGATCAGAAAAATTTTCGTGGTATTATTGGCTCTCTTCTATACCTAACAGCAAGTAGACCCGATATCTCGTTTGCTGTTGGTGTATGCGCTCGCTTTCAGGCTAAACCGAAAGAAAGTCACCTGAGTGCGACTAAAAGGATATTGCGATATCTTAAAGGCACACAAAATGTCGGCCTCTGGTATCCGAAAGAAGGATCATTTGATCTGATAGGATACTCAGATGCAGACTTCGCAGGTTGTCGAATCGATCGAAAAAGTACCTCGGGAACATGTCAGTTCCTAGGAGGAAGACTTGTGTCTTGGTTTAGCAAGAAACAACATTCCATTGCTACTAGTACGGCTGAGGCCGAATACATAGCAGCTGGAAGTTGTTGTGCTCAAATCTTATGGATGAGACATCAATTAAGAGACTATGGGATAAATGCCCAAGAAGTGAGCATTAAGTGTGATAATACAAGTGCTATAGCAATCACACACAATCCAGTTCTACACTCTCGGACCAAGCACATTGATATCAAGTATCATTTTATTCGTGATCATGTTGAAAAGAAAGATATTGCTCTTGAATATGTTAATACCGATGATCAATTGGCAGATATACTCACTAAACCTCTGAGTGAGACAAGATTCTCTCTTTTAAGGCATGAGATCGGAATGATTGAAATGACCTAATATGTGATGTTACTTCACTATGCTTCATAATAATTTACCATATCTTTTTATGTACCCTTGTTTTCGTGTCTCTCACGCAAGAAAGTGTCAGTATCCAAAAGATTTTGTATAGATCTCCACGATACTTATTTGCCTATAAAATCGTTTTGCCATACATAAGACACACTCACTTCTTTCTAAGTAACAGGATTGCAGGTATGAACAAAGAGAAAGGAAAAATGAACGAAGCAGAAATGAGGGCTACCCGTCTGAAGCATCACTTACAGGAAGCAAGCAAGCTCCCTAATGCCACCATCATAAGCTTGAAAGAAGAAGGAGAGATGATCAATGTAACCTACTCAATGCCTAACCCCGAAAAGGAGACGCTTGACACTATTGTCAACGAATCTAGGGCCAAAAGGAGGTATCGTCTGGAACTAGCCAGTCAGGAGGCCTATGAAAGAATCATGATGATGAAGAGCTCCAACAAAGACTCTTCATCGACACCAACCTCTCGATGGTATCCCTTTCCTGAAGTTCCTCCACCCAATGTTCAATCCTATGAGGATTTCTCAAGGGTCCACTCTCGGGTCACAGATCAGCCACCCGAACCCACTCTTTCTCTAGAAGAGTTGGATGAATTCGCCAAAACAACAAATCTGGCTGATGTGACTGATGAGATGACCCGATTGGAACTTCACGTGCCCTATCGTTTCCTTTGAACCGTAGTAGGTTGAGCCTTTTATGTTTAAGTCTCTCTCTCTCTCTCTTTCTATCCTGTATTTCATGATGGCTGTGTTATCCAAATAAATGCTTTGCATAAGTTCTTATGATTTCAGATCACAGAAAGGTTTACTGTTATGTGCATTTATTGCAAATTATATTTGGTCAAAAAGAGTTCAAAAAAATTCATTATGAATTTATTGAATGCTAAGCACGTTGGAACTCAGGCCGTACAGGGAATCAAAATTTCAGTCCAAACTGAAATCAGCCTTATCTTGAACACTGTAATGAGCATTGATTGCAATATTGACGGATTTACGGATAAGTCCCTTAATTCTTGGCTATAAAAAGGGAGAGAATTTCACATAATTCTCACCATCCTCTCTTTCTCTCTCTCAATGGCACCTAAGAAAAGGTTCACAAGAATTGACTCTCGCAAGCTCCAAGAGGCCTCTAGGCGCCTCAGGGAGGAGCAAGGTGACTTATATCCAGGCAATAGTCCTAATGTTCCTATCAATCTCGTCTCTGATTCAGACTCATCGTTTCAATACGATGATATGGCTGGATTCATCATTGAATCAGAGAATGAAGAAAAGATCCCAAAAGAATGGATTGACAAGGACTACATGGCCTTTCTGGCACAAGAAAATTGGGAAGAGAAGTATGACAAAGATGATGAGGCTGAGTCCTCCACTGGTTCCAACTTTCCGCGCTATAAAAGATGGTATAGGGAAGTGTTTGGAAGGGTGAAGAAAGATAAGCCTGAATGTTCTTCATCCAAGAAGGTTGAGAGGAAGAAAAAGTGATTTTCTGAAAATCATCATCTATGTTTATGTGTCTTCTCTTCTCGTTTGTTGAATAAAAGCGTGCCTATCTATGTGCTAATAAGATGTAATGTCTTATCTGTGTAACCTTGCTGACTGTCTTAGACGTTTGTTCTGATCGAATCTTACTCGAATCTTTCGGGTAACTATGTTGATTATTCAGCATGAATCTCTCGGGCAACTTTATGTGCATCTTATGAAATTCTGAACAACATTCGGGTTTTTGAATCGTACTCAAGACGCTACTTCTTCTTGAATCTGAACCGTTCATAAAAGATCATTGGGATCAAATGGCCGAGAAAATCGCCTCTATCCCACTAGTCTGACAGGACAAAGACGTGCATTTAATGCACCTCTCAGCACTTGAGTGCTTTTTCTCTCTCCTCATTAAATGAGGGAATGATCGTTTCAGATCTGCACACGTTCTTATCACGTAACCATGATGATCAGTTACCTTTTGAGGAAGAAGAACCGCTGATTTTTTTTTAATAAGTTTTCTTAATGGGCTGTTTTATGATCTCCAACCCGGAGCTTTATAAACCCTGCTCAAACCTTTACTCCGTCTGTTTTACATCTCTCAAATTTCATCCCTTCCCCTCAAAAATCTCTATAGTCAAGCTTTCTATCATCAATGGCGGCTCCTTCCGAAAAGAACCCAGAGAACCCTGAACCATCATCCACTCCAGTTATACCAAGCTTTCCCACCGAAGACATAGAGTTTATTAAGTCCAGAATTCCATTTATCGTCGGAGGAAGTATGTGGGACGAAGAAGGGTTTCGTAAGTATGTCTTGGATAAAGCCTTTGGAGATCGGATAATCGCTCTTTTACTTGAAACAGGTTTATTTGGTTTGGTAACTCACCGCTATGATGAATGGTACCCTCTTGATGTCACTCAGTTTTATTTGAATGCTTATGTGGCTTCTGATTTCTCAAGCATATCTTCAAAAGTTAATAACCATCATATTGTGTTTACTGCTGAGGATATTCGATCAACTTTTGGGTTTCCCAGACGAGATGAGTCCTACAAGTCCAATCTGGTATATTATCATCTGGATCCGGAGGATTTCTATGAATCCATACGACACAAGGAGGCACCTTCCAAAGATAAAATCTTTTGGCCCCTCAAGAAAAAATGGTTCCGGTTAGATTATGAGTTTGCAGTAGACATCTTCAACAAGATTGTGGACCACAAGACTTCTGGCACAGATGATGTCACAAGGGAAAAACTGAAAATGCTGCACGCTTTTCTTCATGAGCATAAGGTTGATTGGTCCAAAATCATTTTCCACAACATCGCTCACACCATCACTTACAATCGCAAGAGTCCTGGAGACATTGCAAAGAAGATGGGCTTCGGTTTCATTATAAGCCATCTTCTTACCACGAAAGGAGTGCTTCTACGTGCTGGTGCTCCACCTGGTCAAAAGGTCTGTCACATGAAACACAAGCCATCTGGATATGACAAACAGAAGGCATTGGAATTGGGCATTCCTCTTGAACCCAATCTACCCAAAGGGAAGTCCAAACGAAAGTTAAAAACCCCCAAAGCTGACGAAGAAGCTCAACCAAAACCAAAACGGCAGAAACAAGAAAAACCCTCTTCTCGGGTTAAGTCTCAAAAGTCAGGCACCACCCAATCAAAGACGAAAGTTGATCCTTCTCTCGAAACCTTGATAGTGCAGAACTCCTCTGAAGATGATGATGATCAACCTCTCATTCGTCTAAGCAAACGAAGTCGAATGAGATCTGTTCAAATTCGGGAACCCTTGTCAAAAGAAGCAACTTCACAGGGGGGAGATATTTCGAACGCAGCTACCTCTGAGGGGGAACTGAAAACCTCTCTGCCCGAAAGCAGTCCCGTTGCTCACAAACCCATCAATTCGAATGCATCTCCTGTTCATCATTCACAAGAGCCTATCCTAGCAGAGCAACTCCTACGAGAGTTGACTCAAGACCCTGCTACTGTAGAAATGGAGGGAAGATGTCAAAGTTTTCCACAAGAGCCGGGCTCTCCAGAAAACATCCCGAAAGCAGCCTCAGATGCTACAACTGATGCTCATTCTCTCCCACAAGAACCTACTATTGCAGAGCAGGTAATTCTGACACAAGAACCTGCACTAGTAGACGAGATAACAGCTGCTCAAACATCTTTTACCCCGAAACCATCTGTTCGTCAATCTTCTCCAGACCTGTACACCCTTGATAAATCTCTCAGAGAATCGATTGAAAGAGATTACAATCGAGTTCTACAATGGCACAAGTGGCGCATGGCACCTCTCAGAGTCTTTCTCGAATCTTTTGAAGCCATGTTCGACGAAGAAGAATTCGCACTTCAATGGCTTGAAACTCAGGACGTCACAAAGGCTGTGCGAATTGAGGAGATCCATCGAGTGTACTCTTATAGAATAACTCATCGATCTCTCGGGAAGGAAAAAGCTCCTTTGGTAGTACCTCTTCATAAACCTCCGATGGATCCAGCAACTGAAGCCGAATTGAAACAACTTCGCTACATCATGCTGCTATCCAAAATTAAAGCCCAAATGGCAGAAGATCATCCTCGAGATCCCAAAGGAAGTGCTAGTGGAACGAAAGATGTTCATGGCAACGAAATCGTCGAAGAGGATGAAGAAGAAAGTGAAGACGAGAGCAATGAAGACGACAATGAAGATGATGTCAATGATGATGAAACAGAAGACGACAACAGTGATTCTGATGATAATAATGATGATGACAATAATCCACAAGGAGGAGAAGGTGCTGAAGACGAAGAACCAGAAGATAGCCACACTATCTTGGTCGAAACAGACTATGCTAACTGCCCACAAAGACCACCTCTCTTGAAAATCCCATCTGAAGACGAAGACTCGGATGAAGCATCCAGTAAAAATCCAATTCACTCATCACGTGTTATCGTTCCAGTTCATGAGGACAAAAAGGAAGCCTCACCTGAACCTGGCCACTCGATGCATGGTGGAAATCTGGAAGCACCACATCATGACGAACACAGGAACTCTTCTCCAACACACATTGAGGACGATTCTATCGCTGAGTCCCCACGGACCATTATGAACCTCATGCGAGAAACTGTTCATTCAGCTGAACTGATTCACAAGCAATATCTCGCTCTAAGGGAGAAGGACACGAGAGTATTGAATGACTTGTGTCAAAAAGTCAATCTACTCCTTGATGTACAATCTCAATCGCAGCAACCGAATCCTTCTCACGACAAAGCTCTTAAGCAATTGGTAAAAAGAGTTTCTGATCTTGAAGAAAGTTCAAACAAAGTCGCTAGGCAGCAACACGAGATTAAGCATTCTCATTACGGCCTCAAGGAACGTGTTGACCTAGCTTGTACCAAGATTGACACTTATCAAGACAATTCCTATCAACTTGGTGAATATGCTCTTCAGATTCTAGGATATGCTCAAGACATCCTGCTTGCAATCAAACAAATCCCCTCTGTACCTCCTTCTGCCTGCGCTAATGATGCCAAAAAGGGGGAAAATAGGGATAATGACAGAGATAAGGGTGATGACAACCAACCAAGAAGGGATAACACGAAAGAAAAATCTTCAGAAAAGCGAGTCTCTCCTCACAAAGTCTCGGGTCACTCTCATCAACCTAAGTCTCGTGGACAGTCTCATGATCAAAGACGCTATGGTCGCACTCAAGACAGACCTCACAAGGCTCGACAATCTTTCGGCTCTGAAGCCAAATATCTCTTCACAGGACTGTCAAATCGGAACAACTACTAGCATTAGCTTAAAATTAGAATTACAAAATTTACAAATAGTGTATGTTCTTTTTCGCATTTATTATGATTCTCACATATAAGTATATATGACCGCAATTTGGTTTTGATTTTGAACCGCCGGTTCATGGTTCCAAATCCAGTTGGAACTGTTGGGTCAAACTTTCTTTTAAAATTTATTTTTTATTTTTAAAATAGTTTAAATATAACAATTAATGTATTTTATTTTTTCGGTTCGGACCATGAACCGCCCGTTCTGGTTTGTAATTTTAATAAACTCTAAATATCGGGTTCCAATTCTAAATTATATTCGAAACCTTTCGATTTGGTTGGTATAGTGTATGTTCGGTTTGAACCAAATTACTACCATAATTTGTTGGAGAAGAAAATTAAATGTAATATTTATTTTAAGGGTAAATATGTCCATTTAACATATTAGAGGGAAAAACTACCACTTGAATAACTAAGAGGGGAAAAGTGCTATAAGTATATAATATAGGGGAAAAAGTGTCATTTTCCCTTTAGATAATATGAAATTATAAACAAATCTAATATATTATTTGAAGATTCTCAAATATAATTAGTAGAATTGTATTAGAGATAGGAAAGTATAGGTGTTGTAATTTTAATCTAAATTATTAATAATTGATTCTTTTCATTTTATTCGCAAAATCTTCCTTATATTCATTAGATTAATAGTAAAATAATGCTCTGTAATTTCCCCCCCCCCCCCCCCCCCCCAAACCCCATGTTTTTTTTTTTGCAAAATCTTCCTTGTATTCGCCATATTCATTAAATTAATAGTAAAATAACGCGTAGAAATAATTGTAGAAAATTATGGCTTCTCGAATTACGGATTCTTTTCAATTTTTTTCTTTTTTTACTGCTAACATTATTATTATTAAGTGTTTGGGAGGAAAGTTAAAAATGAATATTTTGTTTTTAATAAGTATTATTATATCCTAATTTACTGATTATTATAGAAAACTAGAAAAGAAAACAGAGAAGGATCCCTAATTGACTGAAAATGAAAAATGCAAATATTATTGATTATTATTCCTTAACTAGTATTTTCACCCGTGTTATGCACAGAATGTATTTGTTATAATATTTTAAGAATATTTGGATCGGTATACAATTATGTTAGGAACCATGTATTAGGATTTTGATGATACCAATGTAATGTAGAAAGTAGACCCCTAACTCCTTCGTTTTTATTGTATCGCTACTTTCGTTCTAAGACGAAAGTTGCCATAACTCATTTGTAATTCGTGTTAAGCTAGAACAAACACACGAAAGGAGTTATGAATAGAAGATAGGCTGATCAAGACGAAAGAAGACTCCACAGCAACGAAAGAAGGAGTTGTCATTAAGAAGACAGTTCTTTTCAACAAGTATCCTTCTTCTCATCAACAAGAAGAATGTTCTACCTGTCTGATGTGACAACATCCTAGGACAATAAGGACCTCAACTCATGGGACACGCTACCCGAAGAGCATTTAATGAAGTTGTACTATCTCTGGAGCTAAAAGACAAAAGTCATCAGATCCTCCATACCTTCAACGGCTACATAGTACAAACCCATTAATGAAGCATTAAATGCATGAGGCTCCATGGTCCTTGTCCAACAGATAAAAGATTTAAAAATTCATTTCCCTCCAACGGATGAATTTTCATCACCTATATAAACCAACCTTCATCAACTAAGAAGGTGCTGGTTCATTTTATCACACTACTCTCTCTCTTGCAAAAAGCTCTTAAAAGTGAACAAATATCAAAGCTTTTTGTGAACCAGCTAGTTAAGGTGTTAAGGCATTTGAAGTAGATCATCCATCACTGCCCTACATCTTGTAAGAAGTCTTGCACATTTGAAGCAATCATCCCACACCTACAAGACTTCACAGTTGGAGGAATCAAGAAATTCTTTCTCACCAACCTCAACTTAGAAGAAGAAGTTGATAGAGGCGGAGTAAACTCTCGGAGTTGAAAAACCTTCAAAGGCTGTCCGGCTTAGTGATCAAGGAAGTCTTTGTGTAGTTGTACTAAAGAAGTGATAGTGCAATCCTTCCAGCAGTTGTGGAAGAAGAGTGGAAGTAGGCAAAGTTTGGCCGAACCACTATAAAATCTCGTCTCGCTCCTCTCTTTACTTACTGCTTTAGTTTACTGCTTGCATATCATCCTTTTCATCACTTATCTTATCTTCTCATCAAACTCGTGCAACCCTCTCTTAATAACCTTTCCGCTGTGCTTATCCTTCTCAAAAGTGTTGTCAAGGTTTTTCTGTTAAAGAATTTAAAGAAAAACGAGAGTCTATTCACCCCCCCCCCCCCCTCTAGACTCACCATACAATCTATCGGGACCAACAAATTATATATATTATAATACCGAATATTATATAGTGCAATTGAAGCTAAGAATTGAGTTGTATCGACTGTATTTTTTTAATTTTATCATTCCCCAATTAATAACCAATTTGTAGATGTACGCATCCGGTGTTTAAAATTTAGAGATTTTATATATAATTGCCCAATTGGCCATTGCATTACTATTTTCTCTGGGAAATCAATGAGCTCGGATTCATATGTATCCCATATAATGCTGACTCTATTACATTGTAATATATGTTCAAACATACTTTCTCAACCTAATGAAGTACACAGAGTCAACAACGCCTCAACTAAGGCGCATGCCATCTGAGCACAAACATATATAATCATGCAATAACGTAGTAACAATCTTCTATGTGCAAAGTATTCTCAAAATAGTTTGTCCATTGCATGACTATTTCCTCTGGAAATCAATTAGTTCAGATTCATATGTATCTCATATAATACCTATATTATAGTTAATCCGTTTCCTATTCGAAATAGTTAATTGGGGATCATTTTTAATTTCCAACAAATTATTAATATTCATTTCCTTTTTCAATTGACATAATTTTCGTGTCATTTTTATCTTAGTCAATTATTAATTTGTTACTACATATCAATAAATTAATTATTAATAATAGAATCAGTAGCATTCAAAAAAAAATTATTATTAATAGATTTTTTTTTAATATTTTGAGTCAATTATTAATAACAGATTGGATATAATTATTAATAACAGATTGGATATAATAAATAAGGTATAAGGTTAAATTAAATTATTATATCGGTTTGGATATAATTATCTTTTGTTGGTCACTCATTATTGTCCATTCACTTGTATTTTTGATGTTCAAATCAATCTTTAGTAATTCAAGAAACCATCTCCAGGATGAAGTATTCTCAATATTCATAACTGCCCAAGCATCTGAGTACATTTGATTATTTGCATCCCATCCCACTACAGTTAAAATTTCTCCCTTCAACAATCCTTTTAAGAAACACCCATCAAGAATAATAGGAACCAGTACACATGGAATCCAGTAAGGCTAAATAGTAGGCTCATCACAAGGCTCATAACTACATCCTTAAAGCATCATTGGTGGAAGAATCAAGGAATTCCAATAATAATTCCATTCGATAGAGGAAAGTATTATAGTGGCCCATTTCAAGTGATGTCACGGATCGAAGACAATGTTTAGAAGATTCGAGGTCGAATCATTTTTCAAAAAGGGGAGGATGATGCAGCCCAACATAATGAAGATCCATTAAGAGTACAAATTGGGCCAATCACAATATCCAAGGCCCAAATAGGCTTTATTATTTGTGGTTGCAATTTATATCCTACGCCACGGCGCGCGTTGCACTGTGCGCCCAGATGCAAAACGACGCCGTTTTAATTTTTATTTTTTTTTTGAAATTTCCCGCCCCAGTGAATGGCAGTAATTTTTTCTTTAAAAAAAACCCGTTATTCAAAAATGTACATAATGTTATACTAGAATGCACATAATTGTATACATGAATGTACATAATTATATAACAAAATATACATACTCTTTTTAAAAGATAATACACATAATCTAACATAATACATAATAAACATAAACTTTTAACATAATACACATCAACTCTTAACATAATACACACAAATTTTCTGATTCGGATGTACATAATTGTATAAAAAGAATGTACATAATTGTATAAAAAATGTACATAACTGTATGAACAAATACACATAATTTTGTGAACAAATACACATAATTGTGTGAACAAATACACATAATCACAGCAACTTCCTACCGCGCCTCCCAAAACGACGTCGTTTTGGGAGGCGCTCGGCGCACAGTGCTACGCGCGCCGTGGTGTAGGGTATAACAATTGATTTGTGGTCATCATTATTAAAGAGAAAACACTAGTTTGTATTTAGAAAGGATTCCTTAAATCCCTTTCTAAATAGGACTATATTTACTTGCTTTCTAGATTAGGTTTAGGACTCTTTTTGTATTTAGAAAGGATTCTTTAAATCCCTTTCTAAATAGGACTATATTTACTTGCTTTCTAGATTAGGTTTAGGACTCTTTTTTCCATTATATTTAGGATTACAATGCTGCCCTATACCTATAAATAGGGCACATCCATATCAGTTTTGAGAAGGCTTTAATTCAATAAAATTCTTAAGTTTTTCTTTACACTTGTGTAAGAAACCTTATGGCTAATTGTGGACTCAATTAGTGGCTAGTCGTGGACTCGACTAGCAAATTGATTCGTAGACTCGAATCAATCTTCCTTTCTTCAACCTTAGATTTAGGTTTGTGGACTCGTTCTTGAATCGAAGGAAACTAGATCGGACTCTAGTTGATTGAAGATTGCAACATTGAGGTACTTGAAGCTACAATGGGATTCTTCCAAGTCTTTGAGGATTCGAGACAAAGAGTTTTTCGTGAGGTTCAAGGTATTTTGATCCATCTCTATCTTTACATTGAGAGCAATCTTGGGACAATATTCTATCTTATTTGAACCTTGGACTAGATTCATATCAAAGTCCAATTATCTTCCTACACCCTTCTAATTAAGAACCCTTTCTTTGTTTTGATCATCACTGTGCTGCCTTGGTTTGAGTTAAGACACTCTTGTGCATAATCCCTAAGTCTTCTAAATTGGTCTTCAAATCTTGCATTTACTTTCTTCTGAATATTCTTGATTGCCCTTCTAACCATGCCGATAGATACATTTATTTTCAACTTTGATTTTATATGATTTTTCAATTCAACATGACCAATGCATGGATCTTTCCTAACCTTATCCTCATACATTTCTTCTAACCACTTTTGGCTAACCCCCTTAACCTGAACTTGTACTTGCATCTATGTTCCATGTGAATTGACTTCACTTGAAAGCATTTGTACCTTTCTTCCCAACTTGCACTGCAGTAAAATGGGCACCCTTCTTTAGTGCATTCTGCTCTTACTCTTGTACACTAATTCTTTTTCCTGTAAATGTTTCTTTTATTATATACAACCCACTTAATCATTGCACTCTTAAATTGGATGTTATCCACAAATAACATTCCTAATTATTCTATCTCAGGTGGCTCAGATCTCATATTATAAAATTGATGTCTATATTCAATTTTACTAGATTGATCCACTTCTCCATCATCACTATCATTCTCTAGTATAAGGCCAGGCTAAGTGGATCATCTGAATCATAGTACTCACTCAAATTTCCATCATGCTCATTTACAACCCTTATATTTTGTTCATTACTCTTATCAACAACCATGTCTTTTTCAGGTTCTTGAACTTTTCTCTTCCTCATAAGTCATACCCCTTGTATGAGTTGGTTCATCATCATTATCAAATACAAATTTAGCATCCCATAGGTTACCATCACCATATTCTTCAATAAAACCACCTACTTCAAATTGGTCATTCTCTTCAACATTTAACACATCCTCATCATGTCCAACATGTCCAGGTAAAGCTAAGTTAACCAAATCTACCTCATCTGTTCCATGTTCAACATAGATTTCACATTTTCCACAACTTTTTGCCAAGTAGCTAAGTGTAATGTGGTGGCATCATCACACAAGACTTTCAATTCTTCCAGGTGTTCATGTGGCAGTTTATAGAAAAGAGATAGTACCTTTTCATATCTTCCATCTTGCATTGACTTCAATAGATGATTATAAGAGATCAAATCTGGATCTAATTTGACATACTCAACCTCACCATTTACATATAGTATCCTTGGGTATTTTACAAAGGTTCCACTGCACCGTGATTAACTCCACAGTCTCCCACATTCTAAAATATTGTAAAGTACAACTTTTATAGCATAATGTATATATATATATATATATATATATATATATATATATATATATATATATATATATATATATATATATATATATATATATATATATATACTAGTTTTTTTACGCGCTTTGCGCGAATGAGATAATGCCCAATGATTATTTTTAAATAAGTATTTCAAAGTATATCAACGCAATATTATATCGGAGATGTTCATGCATATGTAAATAAATATTGAATTTGTTTATTTAAATCGGTAATTCAAAATATATAAATGCAAGATAATATTTATTGAATTTTCTAATCGATATTTGGTAGTGGTAGTTTTTTTCTAATCAATATTTATTAAGTTTTTTTCTGATCTAAATAATCAAAAGAATATTAAGTTTTTTTCTGATCAAATGATTTTTAAAGTTCTTGATTTATAACTTTGATGCTTAACTTTGAATGTTATGTATTTAGTCAGACTAATTATTTGAATAAAGTTTATGTTAAATTTTATATTATATATATTTTAAATATATTTTAACATATTCGTAGTATATGTTTAACAATTATGCCAACTCTAATTGGGATGTCGTTCGAAACTAAGACTTTTCTTATAGAAATTAATGTGTAAGTTAAAATAATAAATATTTAACGGAATATTCCGTTACTAAAGTTTATGTTAACGGAATTTAGGTTATTTAAGGGAAGAAAATAATATAATAGAGGGTAAATAAGGAAAATCAATAAAAAATACTAAAATAAAAATAATATGAACCATTAATTTTAAGAAACAATAGTATAATATGTACCATTCATTTTAAGAAACAATAGGACCGACATTTTTTGTTCCAGTTAAGGGCCTAACATTATTGGCTCTTATTAAAATTGTAGATATATATATATATATATATATATATATATATATATATATATATATATATATATATATATATAACTTAACAGAAAAAACGAACATAAATAAAGGGTATAATATCCATTTACACGTATTATGTTTTTAGATTAGATGTGTATATGTCCCTTGTATATACATAGTTAACTTATAAATACTAAATTTACATAAATTTAATCAAATGATGAATTAGTTTAGATGATAAAATATTTAGTTTTTCCCTAAATGTTAGGGGTTCAAATCCTACAACATTAATTTATAGTGAGATTAATTCTAATTGAATTTTTATTCGAGCTATTTTATCTAATTAATTTTATTTCATATTTGTGGAATTTTTATTTGTAAAAATGTGTTAATATTAATAGTGATATGGTGTTTTATAATAGGTTTTCTATTCAAATGATTTTATCTAATTAATGATATTTCATATTTTGTTTTGAATAATTTTTTTATCTCATTATGTATTTTTATTTTTCATCCTAATTAACAACATTTATGACTTGGCCTCTAAGTAATTTATTTGCAAAATATCTCATTGGATTTTAATCTTTCGCCCCTACTTGCGAAGATTTCTAGATCCGCCTCTGGTTTTACCAGGGACCAAGGTCCACCTTGCATTATGGACCCTAGTCTAAAATTATGTGCCTACAGTTAACATAGGAAAATTTTATTGTAGACCATGGTCCATATAGCAGGAAGCAATACAATGTCGTTTGAAGTAATTTTAAGAAAAAAAATGTTACCATTAAGTATGGCAGACGGCGTCAGCACAATACCATTCATGTAGTATCATCTTTGTTGTGATCTTCTACTCGGCTTCTCTAAAGTCTAATCCTTGTTTTTTTCTTAGCCTATCCCATATTTGTTCCATCAAGTGTATTCTCACAGTTATATTGACTTTGGATCAATTAACATATAGAAGCAATCAAAGTTCTACAATTAATGCGTTTGATGTGAATTCACTAATTGTTATTGATCACAGTTCATCAATTCTAGGTTTTTGATTCATTTATTGTATTGTTTCAAGGATTTTACATGTTTGATATTGGTGATTGTATTATTCTACTTATTTTTTAGATTGGAGTTTTTGTTGTTGCAGTTTATAATAATCATCTTGTTGCATTTGGAGTGAGTTTTCATATTACAATGGATGTTACTTCTCCAATTTTTATTGATGATAATTCTTCAATTTCAGGTTTTATGTTTAGTTTTGCATTCAGTTAATTCAAATACTACATCTGTTACACAAACATGCTATTCAGTTTCATTTTCAACACACAGTAGTTTTATTCTAGTAACTGATACGCAACAAAGGAAAGAAATAATTGGTGGTTTAATTAGGGGATGGTCTACAAGGAATGAATATATGTAATTAGAGGATAATTGACTAAATATTAGTATAAGGAAATTATGTATATTAGAATATATCATTACCTTGTATAGTTAGAATAATTGTAGTAACTTAATTATTATATGTGTTAGTAATTTAGTATAAATAGGTCCATTGTATATGAATACGGGGAACCATTCAGAGGAAATATATTGTTATTCTACTATTCTAGTCTATTCTTCTTGGAGCCCACACACGCTCGAAGTGTGAAATTGGAGTTTGCCGTGACTCGAATACGGTTAGGAGCCAGAAGTCTGCTCGAAAGGTTTCTTCAGTTGCGTACTAAATTTGAGTACGTAACATTGGTGCTTTCATTGAGAGTATTGGTGAGAGTATCTCATATCCTTTTGTTATTTTATTTTATTTTTTGTTTTTATCTCATTTTTTATAGCACCCCTTTGAAAATTCAAAAAAAAAAAAAAAAAAAAAAAAAGATCTCAAAAAAAAAAAAAAAAAAAAACGAGAGAAAAGAAAAAAATACAAAAAAAAAAAAGTAGAGAATTATTTTTTATGAAAAATATTACTCACCGGTGCTTATTGGTTTCTGTACACCATGTATGGTATTCAATTGATGATTTTGTATTGTATTCGATCTTTTCTACAAATGGATCTGTACAATATATTCATATTTTGAAGGATGAAAGTTACACCTTCCAAGCTTTGGTATGGTTTGATTCTGTCTTAGATGCATTCATGGCCAAACAAGCTCTTCATGGCCAAAATATTTACGATAACTGTTGTGTCTTAGACATTAAATATCCTAATTTGGAGCTGTTGATGGCTGTGTGTGGAGAATTACAGACGGACCAAGATGATACTTTGGAATGCCACACTCCTAATTATTCTAATCCAATTTCTCAAGAAGAACCAAGTAACCCAGAGTCTAAAGAATCATCAATAGCAGCAGATCTCCCAACCACTCATGATGAAAGCAACATTCACAATTTCAACAACTTAGAGTCTCTTGAGGATTATCTTGAGACAAGACTTGTGAGTCCTACTACCTTAGACTTGGAACTCAACATTGGAGAGCAAGAGATATTTTTAGACGGTGCAAGTCAAAAGGGGAGGAGACCATTTATGTGTCACGATCAAGCTCGTGAACCATTTCAATTTATTTTGCCAACTAGCCCCCATCCAAAGTTGCATGGACTGCTTCAACAAATATGTGTTTATTCTATTCCTCTCTACACCTTGAGGACAAGGTGTTTTTTGAAGGGGTGGAGAGTGATACGCAACAAAGGAAAGAAATAATTGGTGGTTTAATTAGGGGATGGTCTACAAGGAATGAATATATGTAATTAGAGGATAATTGACTAAATATTAGTATAAGGAAATTATGTATATTAGAATATATCATTACCTTGTATAGTTAGAATAATTGTAGTAACTTAATTATTATATGTGTTAGTAATTTAGTATAAATAGGTCCATTGTATATGAATACGGGGAACCATTCAGAGGAAATATATTGTTATTCTACTATTCTAGTCTATTCTTCTTGGAGCCCACACACGCTCGAAGTGTGAAATTGGAGTTTGCCGTGACTCGAATACGGTTAGGAGCCAGAAGTCTGCTCGAAAGGTTTCTTCAGTTGCGTACTAAATTTGAGTACGTAACAGTAACACTGAAGTATCATTTAAACTACACTTCAATTTTATTTGATAATATATGGTATATTGTATGAGCTCTATTTTAAGTTTCATTTTAAACACACATTAGTTTCATTTTATCAACACTACAATATCATTTTAGTTAAACTTTAGGTTTATTCAACAATATACATTATTATATGAGCTGTGTTTTTTAGCTTGGAGTTTTTGTTGTTGTAGTTGATGATAATCCTCGGATTACAGTTGATGCTACTTCTCCAATTGTTATTGATGAGAATTCTTCTATTTTAGGTTTTATGTTTATTTGTGTTTTCAGTTAATTCAAATACTGCATTTGTAATACAATAATGATATTCAGTTTCATTTTCAATACATAGTTTCATTCTAGCAACACCGTAGTATCATTTCAACTACAATTATTTTACTTTTACTGCTTCGATCTGCTTCCACATTATGAATCATCCAAGTAAACCATGTTGAATTCTAGTGTGCTCGAGGCCTTTTATAAAACCAGTTCGAGTGGTGTGATTTTGAACTTCAATATATGGCTGATACTCATGTGGATTCACAGAAATGATAAGGGTAACCAAACCAGTTTATTTGTGTTTCTTATTCTCCTATTTTGTTTATGTCAAGAGTTTCTTCAAGAAGTTTACTTTTTTGTTAGAGTTTTCTTTCTTTATGTAAGTAGAGAAGGGTGAATAAGTCGCTTATCACAGTGCAATCTTCAAAATATCATTTTTACAGAGATTTTGTTTCCTTAATCCCTTACTCAGAAGAGTGGCACATTCAAAGTGATTTTAATTGAATCTGTTCCATACCGCAATGGTATGCACTTTCCAAGACCTTGGCAGAGGAAGTTGCACAGAGATTCACAAAAGAGAATGGGATTGAATTGGTGACACTGCATCCAGGGTTAGTCATTGGTCCTATCTTGCATCCAACTCTTAGTTTCTCATCGGATGCAATTTTTAACATTATAAAAGAAGGTATGTAAGGGCATGTTTAATTCAGGAAACTGTTCCCTGTTTTCTATTTTTGAATTTGGATAATGTGAATAATTTCTAACTTTAAGCGTAAGCAAATAACTTACGTTTATATAAGTAAATGCGAGTATGAATGATAGAAGATGGTGATAAGTAAAATATAGTGATAAGTAAAAGAATATGATAACGAAGGTAATCATAGTAATAATAAATGTGTAAGCAGATATTGGTGAGAATGTGGTTATAGTGATATAACCAAATAAATGATAGATGATTATGTTTTCCCATTTCGAAAACAGTTTTTAAAAGTTCTCAAGTTTTCTAAAAAACTAGAGAATGTTTTCAGTTTTTGAAATGGAAAACTATGCTAGTAAATATGTTTTCTGTTTTCTATTATCCATTTCTCCAATTTTCTGAAACTCACCCGTTAGTAAACGGGCCCTAAGTTTTTCTCCGAGTAACAGGGGTTATGTTCGACATGTCTTGTTTTTCAAGCATTCTATCTAAACAATAGCATTGACTATAATCTGTTATAGGAAAGGAAGCAATGGCTAACGGAATATATAGGTTGGTTGATGTTAGAGATGTCGCACTTGCACATATCAAAGCATTTGAGAATCCTTCGGCTAGCAGGAGATACTGTTTGGTTGAGGTAGTAGCGTACTCTTATGTGGCTCTCAACATTGTACACAAGCTTTTCCCTTCTCTTCGGATTCCTGACAAGTAAGTTGCATTATAGATTTAGAATGTGTCGTAAAAGTTGTTTTCTTCTAACTTGAAGATGTTGTTTGGAATTCAGAGGAAAACAGGAGTTGCCTTTCGTCGCACCCTATCAAGTCTCCTGGGAAAGGGCGGAAGCATTGGGCGTTAGTTTCACGCCCCTCCGAAATCACCCTCAAAGACACTGTGGAAAGTTTTAGGAAACATAACCTCCTCAGCTTCTAAATCTTAAATTCTTCCACAGGAATCTCTGGGAGGCATTCAAGTGAGTAGTTAATGTGCAATGAACCAACATATATGGCTTGGCACAATTTATCAGAGGCAGAATCCTCATTCAAAGTTTATGTTTTCTGAAGCCCAAAATATAGCATGCAGAAGCACGCATATAATGCCATAATGGTGGAGAATGACAGCTAGGGTATAACTTCACAAATTCTAACCACACAAAAAGAGTAAACTACTATATGATACACTTCATTTAACTTAACCTTCGTTAGTGTAAAATGATAATGGAAGGAAAAAGTGTCAAATTGGTACTATAATCTAACAAATAGTGTAATTAAGTATTTAGCTTAACTGAAAAAAGTCCCAATGAAGTCTTTTAAACTGAACAAATAGTGCAATTAAGTTTCCAATCATTACCTATTCAATGAGTTGCAGTTGATATGGTACCAAGCTAACATGTAGCATCATATATGTTTACATGGATCCTATGTATACAATTATTTTTATTCTTTATTTTAACATTTTTTTAAGAAAAAATTACATTTTTTATAATTTTTAATTTAAAATAAAAATTTATTTATTTATTTATTTATTTATTTATTTTAATTTTTTAAGGGATAAGGGTTAAATAGACCCTTGAACTATTGATGAAAGTGCAATTAGCCCCTTCAACTACAAAAAGTTCCAATTAGGCACCTAAACTTTTGAAAAAAATGCAATTAGACCTTTTTACAAGTTGCCATAATGAGTTAAAATTAGCTGACTTAGCATCCACATATATCCTAAAAGCTGACATTTAATATATTTAAATAATTAAAAATAATTTTTTTAAAGTTGGACAACCCTAAATCGAAGGCTTTATAGAATCCTTTTCGAATCGCTCCTTCTCTGTTCCATATCCGAGCTTCCACTTCTCATCGTAGGTGAAGAAGGCAAGATCGTTGTTGTTCTTCGAGTGTCTCTAAAGCATCTGTTAGTATCCTTGAAATCAAGAGCTTATTAAAAAACAAAAACAAAAAAAAAAAAAAAAAAAAACCAAAAAAAAAAAAAAAGAGCTGCCATGGTTGCTTTGTTTTTTGTTTTTTAATATAATAAACGCTGCCATGACAGCTGAAAAGAATTGAAAATGTCGTAGCTTCGGCTACTTTACTATAGGCTTGACAGAAGAAAGAAGAATAAGATATCAATGACGTGTACGAGACACTGCCTTAAAAGCAATTTGCCGGAGACTGTGTAGTCTTTGATTTCGATTGCTTTCGACTGGCTAACACAGATATGCTGCAATTAAAGTAGCACAACTAAATCACAGTCGAACCTGACTCGAATTGTTCAAACAGAAGAGAAAAGAGAATAGAAGATAGCGAGACTCGAATTGTTCAAACAAAAGAGAAGAAGAGAAGAGAACAACTAAATCGCAGTCGAACCTGACTCGAATTGTTCAAACAAAAGAGAAAAGAGAATAGAAGATGGCGAGACTCGAATTGTTCAAACAAAAGAGAAGAAGAGAAGATGGTGATTGAAGGTGTGTTTTAAAGCTCAGGTGAAACAAGTATTTATAGTCTCAGAAATAACTGCTTCCCATAAATTCCCCAAAAAAAAAAGGCGTAACAAACTAACAATTAGCATAGTAGTAGGCCACAATTACGTGGGATAGCAGTGCCGACACACGCATGGGGTTCCCCTTTCCTTTCCCTCCATAATATTTCAAATGCTTAAAATGGGTTGTTGTTAAAAAGGAGGGAAAAGGTTTCTAGTGAAAGCAATGTGGGACACAAGGAATGAGAGAAACTACTTTTACACCTTATTGAATTTAATATCTAACAATCTCTCACACATTTAAACAGGTGTAGAAGGAAGAAATGTCTGAGCGAGATGTGAGAGGTGATTATCGTAGAGTTAAATATATAATGTTGGAAATAATAAAGGAAAAAATTATCATTATTATGATAAACCCAAACAAGTAATAAATAACTTAAATAGATTAGATAAAAAGATAGAAGAACTTGAAAATGAAGTTGTAGAAAAAAAAATAAGAATTACTAACAAATATGTGTACTTACCTTGTGCTCAGATGGCATGTAGTGACTTTTCCATATGTGAGATCATGAGATCAAGCTTTAGTGGAGGTGGTATGGACTCTTTGTGTTTTAATAGGTAATAAAATTAAACAAAGATACCTTAGTAGAACTGAAAAATATCATTAAATTATTAATGGAATAGATAGTAATAATTCTGAAGAATTACTTCAAAAACTAAAAGAATATGAAATGGTAATTAAAAATTTAGAAACCTTACAATATAAGTCTTAACATATTTATTTACTTAATTGCCTATTTTCAAGAATTTCATATAACCCTATGCAATTGAGCCTCATTTGCATCTCCAAACTGATTTTTTAAAAAAAAAAAATATATATATTTGAATATCATCCGATAATGCAACTGCACTCCTCAAAGTGTTATTTAGAAGACTATATGCAAAGTGTTAATCTTTGGGTAGTATTCCATACAATTGTGGTGACTATATGCAAAGTGTTAATCCTTAGATTGTATTCTAGACAACTATGGTGTAGTGGTGGGTGAGTCAGTGAGACAGACAACAACAACATAGTTCTCCAAACGTGGGACTCTTTGGACTGCTGGTTGCAAGGATCTCCGTCCTCAACAATCCTCTATAGCTTCATTAGATTGGATACTTACCTTGTGAGGTATATCGCATATTGGGTAGAGATTTTATTATCTTTACCGTCAATTTGACTTGATGTCGAAATAGCTAGTGAATTAAGATTTTTGTATATCGTCAATGAATCCAAAAGAAAAGCATCCTACAGAAAAAGAAAGAGGGGAATGTTCAACAAGCTTGATGAGCTCTCCGTCCTTTGTGGTGTAAATGCTGCTTATTTAAATCAAGCGCTTATTTTTATTTAAAAAAAAAAAACAAAAAAAATCTTCTTTAATAAATAAATAAATAAATGCTGCCATGGCAGTTTTTTTTTTTTTTAATATAATATAAATGCTGCCATGGCATCTTCTTCTTTTTGTTACGAAAATAATTGAAAATGTCGTAGCTTCGGCTACTTTACTATAGGCTGGACAAAAATCCTATAATGTTAAGAATCACATCATCAATATAAAGTCAGAATAACGTCTACATAAGATTTTACAACACTCCCCTTGGACATTATTTTGCCATAATCATGGCTCGTTAAAAACTCACTAGAAAAAATCTTGTGGGGAAAATTTGGTCGAGAAAAGAGTACATGATATATGAGTAACCATGAGTTACATTAGTTGTCTCATTAAAAACCTTATACTAAGAAAACTCATTGGGAAAAAAACTTAGTTAAGGGGAAAAAAGTACAACCATTAGCCTTCAAGGCATAATCGGCATAATCTTCAGGATTTTGGGGTTTGTCTACTTAAGTAATTATTTGCAACTTTTCCACATTTACATTACTAAATCATACTCATGCCTCATTAAAAACCTCACTAGAAAACCCAGTGGGAAAAAACTACTTGAGGAAAAGAGTGCATGATGTATGTGTATTCTTGTTTTATATTAGCTGCCTCATTAAAAACCATAGGTAAAAGGAAAAACCCCGTGGGAAAAAGAGTGCATGATGTATGTGTAGTCTTTAATTTTGGTTGCTTTCAACTGGCTAACACAGATATGCTGCGATTAAAGTAACACAACTAAATCGCAGTCAAACCTGACTCGAATTGTTCAAACAGAAGAGAAGAAGATAAGAGAAGATGGCGAGACTCAAATTGTTCAAATAGAACAGAAGAAGAGAAGAGAAGATGGCAAGACTCAAATTGTTCAAACAGAAGAGAAGAAGAGAAGAGAAAATGGCGATTGAATGTGTGTTTTAGAGCTTAGGTGAAGCAGGTATTTATAGTCTCAGAAATAACTGCTCCCCCACTTCCAACCACATAAATTCCCCAGTAATAACTCCCAGTAATAAAATTAAACAAAGATACCTGAGTATAAATTCAAAAACTAAAACAATATGAAATAGTAATTAAAAATTTAGAAACCTTACAATATAGAGTCTTAAAATATTTATTTACTTAATTTCCTATTATCAAGAATTTCATATAATCCTATGAAATATAACCCTATGCAGTTGAGCCTCATTTGCATCTCCAAACTGATTTTTTTTTTTTTTTAAAAAAATTGAATACCATCCGATAATGCAACTCCACTCCTCAAAGTGTTATTGAGAAGACTATATGCAAAGTGTTAATCTTTGTATTGTATTCCATACAAATGTGGTGACTATATGCAAAGTGTTAATCTTTGGATTGTATTCCATACAACTATAGTGTAGTGGTGGGTGAGTCAGTGAGACAGACAACAACAACATAGTTCTCCAAACGTGAGACTCTTTGGACTGCTGGTTGCAAGGATCTCTGTCCTCAACAATCCTCTATAGCTTCATTAGATTGGGTACTTACCTTGTGAGGTATATCGCACATTGGGTAGAGATTGTATTCTCTTTACCGTAAATTTGACTTGTTGTTGAGATAGTGGATTAAGATTTTCGTATATCGTCAATGAATCCAAAAGAAAAGCATCCTACAGAAAATGAAAGAGGGGAATGTTCAACAAGCTTGATGAGCTAACCGTCCTTTGTAGTGTAGATGCTGCTATAATAGTGTACAACTCTTTTGAATTAGGGCTAGATGTATGGGCATCTGTTGAAGAGGTTCAACAGAGAATTGCTAATTTCATGAACTTGCCGGATGTGCAACAAACTCGAACAATGATGAACCAGGAAAGCTTTGTTTTGGGGAGGATTAAAAAGTTGAGCATTAAGCTCCTAAAAGTAAAGAAAGACAACAGGGAGAAGGAGATGAATGCGTTGATGCATCAAATCTTTATTGGAGAGCGAACAATTGAATCCTCCCCAAAGATCAATTGTTAACTCTCCAGTAAAGATTCGATGCATCAACGCATTCATCTCCCTCTCCCTGTTGTCTTTCTTCACTTTTAGGAGTTTAATGCTCAACTTTTGAATCCTCCCCAAAACAAAGCTTTCCTGACTCATCACTCTTCAAGTTTGTTGCACATCTGGCGAGTTCATGAATCTAGCAATTCTTTGTTGAACCTCTTCAACAGATGGCCATACAATTGGCCCTAACTCAAAAGAGTTATACATTACTATAGCAGCATCAACACCACAAAGGACGGTGAGCTCATCAAGCGTCTTGAACATCCCCCTCTTTCCCGTAGGATGCTTTTCTTTTGGATCATTGACGATATACGACAATCTTAATCTTTTCCTAGCCATTGTTGGAATTTGGAAATGAGAGTATATGTAGAAATACACAAGAATTGTGTTTTTATTTTTCTTGTTCTTGTGTTGACAATTATGCGGAGATGAAATGATTTATATAGGTAACATATATGTGTGGAAAATTGGATAAATTTTGGATTGATGACTTAGAATATATTTTCTTTTAAAGTAATGGTACACACTGTCACAAAAAGTTTGTGTTAATATTTATTATATAAATTATTATTTTTATTTTAGTGATTTTTTTTCTATGTAAGTATTAAGCGAATTCTATATTAAGCATATGATGCAATGTTCTCTGCTTAAATTTACTTTTTAATATTACCATCTTGACATGGAACTAATTATTTGTATTTGGTTAGTAAATGTATTCCTTTTATAGAATAAATAATAAAAAATAACAAATATAAAAGATTCAAATTGTAATTATACTAATATTTAAGTAATTATTATCTTAATTAACATAATAATTATCTGTGTAATTAATTTATTAATTAAACTCATTCATTTTAATATATTAGTTGTTTTAATGTTATATTGTGCAATCTATTTAATATTAAACTCATTCTATTTTATACGAATTGGAGTAGTGACGGAATAATATTGTTGAATAAGAATATGAATTTTAATATTATTTTATTGTATTACGAATATGAATTTTAATATAGAATTGTGGTATGTATAGCAAAGTATGAAACAATATATTCTATTAGGAATCGTATTACACTATTTTACAATATTACGCAAACCTTAATTGTATAGGACTGTTTTGGGCGGTAAATTAAAATGGGGTATTAATAGCTATTATTGAATATGAATATTATTTCTTAATAAGTACTATTATTACCTAATTGACTGGTGATTATTATTTCTTAATAAGTATTACTGATTATTATATAAAAGGACACGAAAATTACTTAATAAGTATTACGTATTATTATTTCTTTTCTATTATTTAGGCAGAAGTGTTTGGACGGGAATGCAATAAAGGAGAATTTAGTTTTTAATAATAGTATAGATTATTATTTCCTAATTGACTGATTATTATTATTCCTTAATAAGTATTACTGATTATTATCGAAATGAGGAAAATGGAGAAAGATCCCTAATTGGCTGAAAATTGAAAACGAAAATATTGCTGATTATTATTCCTTAATATGTATTACTAATTATTATTCATTTTCTAATGATTGATTATTATTCCTTAATAAATATTATTATTCCCTAATTGGCTGATTATTATTATTCCTTAATAAGTTTAGATAAGCGAAAACGACACTTTTTCCCCTTGAATTATATGTTAATAGCACATTTTCACCCTGAATTATTTATGTACTCACATTAGCCCCTTTAATTATTCTAAAAGTGACGATTTTTTCCCTAATATATTAAATGGACATTTCTACCCTTAAAACAAACATTTTATTTATTTTTCTTCTCCAACAAATTATTGCTTATACGTACGGATGACCACAGTTCGGTTCGAATTAAACCGGACACTATAGCAATCGAATCAAAAGTTTCCGGTTATGATTTAGAACCAGAAATCATTATTTGGGTTTCAATTTAATAAAATCATGAACCGAAATAATTGGATCCTGAACCGTGAACAGCTGGTTCAAATGGGAAAAACTACTAGCATTAGCTTAAAATTAGAATTACAAAACTTACAAATAGTGTATGTTCTTTTTCGAATTTACTATGATTCTCACATATAAGTATATATGACCGCAATTTGATTTTGATTTTGAACCGCTGATTCATGGTTCCAAATCCAGTTGGAACTGTTGGGTCAAACTTTCTTTTAAAATTATTTTTTATTTTTAAAATAGTTTTAATTTAACAATTAATGTAATTTATTTTTTCGGTTCGGACCATGTACCGTCCGTTCTAGTTTGCAATTTTAATAAACTCTAAATATCGAGTTCCAATTCTAAATTATAATCGAAACCTTTCGATTTGGTTGGTATAGTGTCTGTTCGGTTTGAACTAAATTACTACCATAATTTGTTGGAGAAAAAAATTAAATGAAATATTTATTTTACGGATAAATATGTCCATTTAACATATTAGGGGGGAAAAGTACCACTTGAATAACTAAGAGGGGAAAAGTGCTATAAGTATATAACATAGGGGGAAAAAGTGCCATTTTTCCTTTAGATAATATGAAATTATAAACAAATCTAATATATTATTTGAAGATTCTCAAATATAATTAGTAGAATTGTATTAGGGATAGGAAAGTATACGTGTTGTAATTTTAATCTAAATTATTAATAATCGATTCTTTTCATTTTATTCGCAAAATCTTCCTTATATTCATTAGATTAATAGTAAAATAATGCCCTGTAATTTTAATCTAAATTATTAAACACCTCCCCCCCCCCCCCCCCCCCCCATGGTTTTTTTCTTTTTTACTGCTAACATTATTATTATTAAGTGTTTGGGAGGAAAGTTAAAATGAATATTTTGTTTTTAATAAGTATTATTATATCCTAATTGACTGATTATTATTATTATTCCTTAATAAGTATTACTGATTATTATAGAAAACTCGAAAAGAAAACAGAGAAGGATCCCTAATTGACTGAAAATGAAAAATGAAAATATTATTGATTATTATTCCTTAACTAGTATTTTCACCGGTGCGATGCACATAATGAATTTGTTATAATATTTTAAGAATATTTGGATCGGTATACAATTATATATATATATATATATATATATATTATAATATCGAATATTATATAGTGCAATTGAAGCTAAGAATTGAGTTGTATCGACTGTATTTTTTTAATTTTATCATTGCTTGAATTCGAGCAAATAATTGCCTAATTAATAACCGATGTGTAGATGTACGCATTCGGTGCTTAAAATTTAGATATTTTATATATCAGTTTTTATGATTTGTATTAAGTGGCAAATTTGCTTGTTGTCTAGGAACTCAGTTATATAAATCATTTGCTGTCCTAATTTATTTGTATGGAAGATATAATTTTTGTGTAGATATATACCAATTTTGTCATCCTCGCATAAAAGAAAACATAATATCACTGGCTGGAACTATACATTATTGTAATCCTCTTTGTAGACGACATTGGTAATAGCAACAAAATCTTGTCCATCCTCGTCTAAAGCTAACACCTTCAGGCCATCAGGATGGGTGATTCGGGAAAACCACATACAATTGACCATTGCATTACTATTTTCTCGGGGAAAATCAATGAGCTCGGCGGGGAAAATCAATGAGCTCGGATTCATATGTATCCCATATAATACATATATTATAGTCAATCCGTTTCTTTTTGAAATAGTTAATCAGAGATCATTTAGAATTTTGAGTCAAATAGTAATATTCATTTCCTTTTTTAATTAGCCAAATTTTTGTGCCATTTTCAATCATAGTCAATTATTTTTTAATACATATCAATTAGTTAATTATTAATAACAAATTTTTTAATATTTCCAGTCAATTATCAACCTAATGAGCACACAGAGTCAACAACGCCTGAACTGAGGCTCGATCTCATGACCTCCCACATGGAAGAGATCACTACATGCCATCTGAGCACAAGGTGCTTGGCACCATATAATAAACATATATAGTCATGCAATAACGTAGTAACAATCTTCTATGTGCAAAGTATTCTCAAAATAATTTGTCCATTCCATGACTATTTCCTCTGAAAATCAATGAGTTCAGATCCATATGTATCTCATATAATACCTATATTATAGTTAATGTGTTTCCTATTCGAAATAGTTAATTGGGGATCATTTTTAATTTTCAACCAATTATTAATAATCATTTTCTTTTTCAATTGACATAATTTTCGTGTCATTTTTATCTTAGTCAATTATTAATTTGTTACTACATATCAATATAATTATTAATAATAGAGTCAGTAGCATTCAAATTTTTTTTTTATTAATAATAGATTATTTTTTTTAATATTTTGAGTCAATTATTAGTAACAGATTAATTTTCCAATTTATCTATACTATTGTTTAGGCGGTCTAGCCATTTCCTTTTTTCATTTGAATCAATTTGCGATCATTTTTAATTTTTAATCAAGTATTAATATTCATTTCCTTTATTAATTGGCCTAATTTCCGTGCCATTTTTATTCCCAGTTAATTATTTTTTTAATGCATATTAATTAGTTAATTATTAATAACAGCTTTATTTTTAATATTTCCAGTCAATTATTAATAACAGATACTTCTTTCAATTTATCTATACAATAGTTAATCCGTTTTCTTTTCGAAATATTTAATATGGAGATCTTTTTTAATTTTCAGACAATTATTAATATTTATTTCCTTTCTCAATTGGCCTAATTTTTGTGTCATTTATATTCTCAGTCAATTATTTTTTGCAATACATATCAATTAGTTAATTATTAATAACATATTTTTTAAAATATTTCCAATCAAATATTAATAATAGAATCATTTTCCAATTTACATATACTATTGTTTGGACGGTCTGCCATTTTCTTTTTCATTTTGGTTAATTTGGGATCATTTTTAATTTCAGTCAATTATTAATATTACTTCATCCCTAATTTCTGTGCAATTTTTATTCTCAGTCAATTATTCAATTTAAAGACATATCACTTACTCAATTAGTTAATTATTAATAACATATTTTTTAAAAAATATTTTCAGTAAATTATTAATAACAAAATACTTTACCAATTTACATATACTATTGTTTGGATGGTTTGACCTTTTTTTGTTGTTGTTTTTTTTTTTTTTTTTTTTTTTTTTTTTTGCATTTGAGTCAGTTTGGAATCATTATTAATTTTCAGTCAATTATTAATATTCATTTACAATTTCAATTGACCTAAATTCCGTGCCGTTTTTATTCTTGATGTTATCACATCTTTGCTTGTTATTATAGTTATTTTGAATCATCTCAGTATTTAAGTTCTTTAATTTTGCATATTTAATACATATTTTCCTTGCTATTATCATTTAATTATGGTTCACACTTGTTTTGAATGTTTTACGGTGTTTGTTAGTGTTTTTGAACCATTTTAGGTCAAAGATATGAGCAAGGGAAGTTCAAGGATGAGTTTTGAGCAATTTTGGACAAGTTCGGGACCCAGAGGACTTGACGCGTCGAGCCTTTGGCTCGACGCGTCGAAAATTTCCAGTAGCATCAGAAGTCGAGACCATCAGGTCTCGACGCGTCGAGCGAGGCGTGAAGTCGCAGACGTGAAGTTGGCTGCAATGTACCCCAATTCACAATTCAATTTCAATTTCCAAAGCTATTTCAATTTCCAAAGCTTTATTTAAGTTTCCATAATCAAAAAAATTAGAAAATATTCCAATTAAGTGGGACGGTAATTTCTTATTTAATTTATAGGAATTATAATTTGAGTCCAATCTTGTACAAGATTCCTATTTCATCTCAACTTTGTACCCACTATAAAATTCCTCCTTCCTCAACCCTAATAACACACCGAGAGATTTTGAGAGTTCTTTGTAGACAAGAAAGAGAGAAATCGAGAGGCTCAAGTCGTCTTTGGAAGCAAGGAGGAAGCCAGGGAGATTTGGGAGAATCGCTTGGTTAATTCTTGTACTCTTCTGATGATTTGTAATCCTTTATTCATATTTGCTATGTATAATTTAGCCATGCTCGGCTAAATTCCTTAGGGATTTTTGGGTGAATTTGTTTATGAACCTATGTGTCTAGTTCGTTAATTTCTTAATATATTTATGTTTGGTTTTATGATTTGTGTTGCAATCTTGTTTTAATCTGTTGTTGTTGGTGGTTAAAGGCCTAAATTACTAGCTTCACAGCCATGTTTGTGTCACCAATGGGAATTGGGGCATAAATTAGGGCACACACGATTGCACCTAATGGTTGGTCCTTGGGAAAGGGGAACTTATTAGGGGAAGTTTATTCTAGATTATTTCTCATCGGGAGATGGTAGTAATTAGGAATAATTGAATGCTGATCTTTGATTTTATTGGGTGTTTAAGCCATGGGAGTGGAAATTCACTAGGAATAGAGATTACGGGAGTAATTCGATTCCACTTTGCATTCCCATACAAATCTTAATTCCAAACCAAATATTACAAACGTTAATTGGCACTAGGTGATTAAACATTGTGATCCCAAGAATCCTATTTTGCTCTATTGTCTACAAAACCTTGCCACTTATTTTATTCTGCTTGTTATTTTATGCAATCAATCAATCTTCAAGTTTTGTTCGGACTAGTTTCATATGAGTAACCTAGTAGCTAGTGATTAGTACACCACCTCTCTGTGGTTCGACAACCCGAATACTCCAGGTATTATTTGTTTGCCCCAAATTACAGTAATCAAATTGGCGCCGTTGCCGGGGAGGTGGCGTTACGTACTGACATTAGTGAAAGTCTTGCTTTAGGAGTCTAGTTCATTTTTTCTTTTATTTATTTATTTTATTTATTTTATTTGCTAATCCATAACAAGTTCCTTGTTCTTGAGTGTGATTTTGCTTTGAATCTAAGAACTTGGCTTTTTATGCATACAGGATCTCGTGGGAAAGAAGGATTATTACCTTTGAATCTTGAGATTGAGAAAAGAGCCAAGTTTCTTAGGAAACAAACTAGGATGGCACAGGTACAAGAAAACCAAGCTGGAGGGAGATCAATGTCTGACTACCTTGCTCCGGATGTTGAGGAGCATGGTAGCATCAATATTCCAAATGTGGAGGCCAATAACTTCGCGATCAATCCGGCCATACTCAGCATGGCTGCGGCGGATCGATTTGGAGGGATGCCCACGGAAGATCCCAATGCTCACGCCACCAAGTTCCTTCGACTTTGTGGCACTTTCAAGATAAATGGAGTCACTCAAGATGCTGTCAGACTTAGGCTTTTTCCCTTTACACTGAAGGACAGGGCTGAAGATTGGTTATCCTCACATCCAGATAACCATTTTGACACTTGGGACAAATTACATGGAGAATTTTTGAAGAAGTTCTATCCTATCTCCAAAACTCAAAGGATGAGAAGGGCAATTCAAAACTTTAAGCAACTGGCAACCGAGTCCCTCACCGAGTCTTGGGAGAGATTTAAGGAATTGAAGAGGCAATGTCCACACCATGGATTTCAGAGTTGGGATTTGATGATGTCTTTCTATGAAGGATTGCTGGATAATTCTAGGATTTTGGTGGATGCTTCTTCGGGTGGTTCGTTCACGATTCTAGAGCCAACACAAGCCGAGGAACTATTGGAGAAAATTGCTATGAATGGATCTACTTGGTACACGGAGAGGTCTCCACAAAAGCTTGTAGGAGGAATTCATGATGCGGGGCAGTTAGCCGATTTGTCAACAAAGTTGGATAATGTGGTCTCCTTGGTTCAAAAACTTGCCCAAATCACCAGCCAAAATCACAATTCAGGGGATTGTATCGACGAGTTAAACTCCCAAACCTCTATGGAGCAAGTTAATATGTTGGGATATAATAGGCCTCATCAACAGTCTTACCAACCTCAAGGGACCTACCATCCTAATAATTCAAGGAACCATCCCGGTTTTTCATGGAGCAACCCAGTGGGAGCTGCCAACCCTCAACACTTTGTTAATAGAGGTCCTCTGGGTTATCAAGGTACTCAAGTTCAATCTAAATTTCCCGTTTCAGAGGCCCCACCACAATCGAATACGGACGCTTTGTTGGAAAAATTGATTAAATGTCAGTTAGAGATTACAGAAAGGATGGATAAAATGGAAGCTCGCCAAAATCTGGTTGAAAGGCAATTAGCAAATCAACCTTCTATATCAAGTACTAAAGTCACAGGGAAGTTGCCAGCTATGCCTGAAAATCCAAGGGAGCATGTAAATGCAATTGTTACAAGGAGTGGCAAAATACTTGAAGAGCCACCTCTTCCAATCAAAGCATCAATTCCTAAAAAGACAGTTGAGGAGAAGATTGAAGAGATACTTGATGGTATAGAAGATGAGCCAATTGCTGTGCGAAATAATCCACAAGTTCAAAAGGAAGTAGAGAAACCTGTGAGAAGGTATGTACCCCCATTGCCTTTTCCTCAAAATCGTGAAACAACAAAAGAAAGTAGGTGGAAAAAGTTTTTGGAGATTGTTGAGAGTTTGAAAGTTTCAGTTCCCTTACTTGATTTGCTTTCACAAGTTCCCTCTTATGGAAAATTTTTGAAAGAGATTCTAGCTAAGAAAAAGAAATATGGGGAACGAGAGATGGTAGCTGTGGCACAAGAGTATCAAGCGTTGACCCCGGGAATTGGGAGGAATATACCTAAGCATAGAGATCCGGGGAAGTTCACAATTCCTTGTGTGATTGGAGGCCGACCTTTAAAGGGATCCCTTTGTGATTTAGGAGCTAGTGTGAGTGTTATGCCTCTTACTCTTTGTCAAGGGTTAGGGTTGGGAGAACCAAAACCAATCCAATTCACCTTAGAAATGGCGGATAGATCCATCGTAAAGCCTATTGGAATTCTTGAAGATGTCCTAGTCCGTGTGGACAAGTATTTTGTGCCTTGTGATTTTATTGTAATAGATGTCCGAAGGAACCTAGACGTTCCACTCATTTTGGGGAGACCCTTCCTAGCCACTATTGGAGCAATGATTGATGCAAGGAAAGGGTCCATGATTTTTGACTTTGGGGAGGAAAAAGTGGAATTTAATGTTCTTGATGAGCCAAAAATCATTGAATGCAAGTCAATCTTACACATCGATCCTACTCTCAAGGTGACACATGATGAGTATTTGCATTTGAAGAGTCTATGGGGTGATGAGATCAAACTCGCGGATCAACCAGGATGAGCACTCCATAACCAGGTTAGGTCGAGCTAGCGACGTTAAACTTAGCGCTTCATGGGAGGCACCCCATGTTATCTTTTATTTCTTTCATATTTATTGCTTTCTAGTTTAATTTTATTGCTTTCTAGATTCATTTTATTTAGTTTTATTGCTTTCTAGTTCGGGATTATTTTATTGCTTTTTAGTTTTCTCTTTTCTCTTGTTCTACTTTTCTTTTGCATCAGGGATGATGCAACGTTTTAAGTGTGAGGGGGAGGAATCATGAATTTGGGGATATTTCTAAATTTTTAAAATTTTTGCTTTTGCTTGGATGACTCATATGCTATTTTTGGTGAATAAGTTACTTGTCTTAGCATGCAGTTACAATTATTCTCTCTTGTTGGTTTGTGGTTTGTTTTAGTGGTGCTCGCTGCATCTCAATTTTTGATGGATGATTTGAGGTGTAACACATATTTGATCTATTCTCTTGCCAATAGCTTTGTTAACCACTTAATAATTGGATTAGTTCTTGATCTTGTGTTTTGCATTGCTAGTGAAGGCTTATGTGATATTCCGGTCATGTGTGTTTTGCTAGAACTTGCCTCATTACTCCCTAAGTGATGTCTAAGTTTTGCATGTTTTGAAGTGAGTTAGGCCATTTTTGTTTAGTCATAGCCTTTAAACTTGTCCCTATATATATTTTTATCCTTCGTATCCCCATTGTGCCTTTTGTTTGTTCAAATAAGTGCAAAGCACTTATCCCCTCTTTGTGATTGTTTTTCTTTGATTCACCCCATTATTATAACCCTTAGCCCTTGGCCAAATATTTCCCATCCACCGAATGAAACTTTTATCTTTATCTTTTCTGTAAGAAGAGTTTTTATGGAGTTGTGCTACAAAAAAAGAAGCAGCTAGTGTTACAAATGTTCAAGTGTGGGGGTCGTGAAAGTTTGGATTAAAATTATCTTGCTATATCCAAAAGAAGTCCAAAGACAAAGAAAAGAATGAAAAAAAAAAAAAAAAAAAAAAAAAAAAAAAAAAAAAAAAAAAAAAAAAAAAAAAAAAAGAGATTGAAAGTTTTTGCGTTCGGATCCCCACTTTACTAAAGAGTTGCTAAGTTCTTAAAAGAAATTTGCTCATTGGAATTATGATTATCTCATCTCTTCCAAATTTTGAAAAGTTTAGATAAATTGTGACATTCTCTCTTTTTGATTAATTTTTCCATACCACTTCTTTGTTAGCCATCACCCGTAGCCCCGTTACAAGCTTAATAAAGTCCTATTTGATCTTAGCATGCATTCTTAGATTTGATCTAGGGGAGTATGAAAGGTAAGCCTATGGGGTCTCATTCATGAGCCGTGTCTTGCATAATCTCAACTGAGTACTTGTACACAATTGATCCTCACACACTTTAAATTCTTGGTGCTTGGTTATTGGCTTGGAAATGGGTCTCTTATGTGCCAAACTAATTTGATTCTTGAAGCTTGTTGTTTTGTAGCAAGTGGGTTGGTGGTTTGAAAGGTTGTGCAAGAGAGAGCATGAGTAATTTGTATGTTTTGACTTGTGATCTTATTCCTTAGTTTTGCTTGGGGACAAGCAAAAGCTTAAGTGTGAGGGGGTGATGTTATCACATCTTTGCTTGTTATTATAGTTATTTTGAATCATCTCAGTATTTAAGTTCTTTAATTTTGCTTATTTAATACATATTTTCCTTGCTATTATCATTTAATTATGGTTCACATTTGTTTTGAATGTTTTACGGTGTTTGTTAGTGTTTTTGAACCATTTTAGGTCAAAGATATGAGCAAGGGAAGTTCAAGGATGAGTTTTGAGCAATTTTGGACAAGTTCGGGACCCAAAGGACTCGACGTGTCGAAAATTTCCAGTAGCATCAGAAGTCGAGACCATCAGGTCTCGACGCGTCGAGCCATAGCTCGACGCGTCGAGCGAGGCGTGAAGTCGCAGACGTGAAGTTGGCTGCAATGTACCCCAATTCACAATTCAATTTCAATTTCCAAAGCTATTTCAATTTCCAAAGCTTTATTTAAGTTTCCATAATCAAAAAAATTAGAAAATATTCCAATTAAGTGGGACGGTAATTTCTTATTTAATTTATAGGAATTATAATTTGAGTCCAATCTTGTATAAGATTCCTATTTCATCTCAACTTTGTACCCACTATAAAATTCCTCCTTCCTCAACCCTAATAACACACCGAGAGATTTTGAGAGTTCTTTGTAGACAAGAAAGAGAGAAATCGAGAGGCTCAAGTCGTCTTTGGAAGCAAGGAGGAAGCCAGGGAGATTTGGGAAAATCGCTTGGTTAATTCTTGTACTCTTCTGATGATTTGTAATCCTTTATTCATATTTGCTATGTATAATTTAGCCATGCTCGGCTAAATTCCTTAGGGATTTTTGGGTGAATTTGTTTATGAACCTATGTGCCTAGTTCGTTAATTTCTTAATATATTTATGTTTGGTTTTATGATTTGTGTTGCAATCTTGTTTTAATCTGTTGTTGTTGGTGGTTAAAGGCCTAAATTACTAGCTTCACAGCCATGTTTGTGTCACCAATGGGAATTGGGGCATAAATTAGGGCACACACGATTGCACCTAATGGTTGGTCCTTGGGAAAGGGGAACTTATTAGGGGAAGTTTATTCTAGATTATTTCTCATCGGGAGATGGTAGTAATTAGGAATAATTGAATGCTGATCTTTGATTTTATTGGGTGGTTAAGCCATGGGAGTGGAAATTCACTAGGAATAGAGATTACGGGAGTAATTCGATTCCACTTTGCATTCCCATACAAATCTTAATTCCAAACCAAATATTACAAACGTTAATTGGCACTAGGTGATTAAACATTGTGATCCCAAGAATCCTATTTTGCTCTATTGTCTACAAAACCTTGCTACTTATTTTATTCTGCTTGTTATTTTATGCAATCAATCAATCTTCAAGTTTTGTTCGGACTAGTTTCATATGAGTAACCTAGTAGCTAGTGATTAGTACACCACCTCTCTGTGGTTCGACAACCCGAATACTCCGGGTATTATTTGTTTGCCCCAAATTACAGTAATCAATTCTCAATTAATAATTATTTTTTGTAATATTCGTTTTTAAATATAATTTCACATATGAACATAGTATGAATAAACAAATAAAACAAATGCATATTCAAAGTAATGTAAAACCATGCAATCTTACAATTTAAACAAAATACACAAATTTAAAATTATAAATATAAAACATAACAAAAATATTGAAATGACCAAGGACAAATGCTTGTAAAATGGCAACCATCAATCATAGGAACATATAGCATTCATCAATATATTCTTCAGGATCTCTTCCTTTATCAAATAATAGCACATATAGCATGTGAACATGAGATACCTATGAGATCCCAAGACCTACATGAGCATGTTCTTCTCTCCAAGCTAACCTTGACCTGGTGCCTTCCTCTTTTTTTTTTTTTATCTCATATCCATCATCCCCATTGAAATCCACTTCCCAACCAACACTTTCTAGAATGTTATTGTTCAACTTTTTCATAATAAATGAAACATAATTACCACTCCATTCGACAACCTTTTTGTTGCAATCCTTTTCACAACAACAACTCTTATATCTTCAAGCATAGGAATTATTGGCTTTGATCTGGCTTTAATTAGAATACTGTTGAATGCCTCGCAAAGGTTGTTGTCAACTATATCACATTTTACGGTTGTTATAAAGTAAGCCTTGCACCACAACCTAAAAGAATATTTCTCTAAATCTTTTTTGGCATTGTTATCTCTCTTCTCCAATGTTTGCAACTGCTCTTGAAGTTGTGATTCTGATGTTGACTTAGCACATTTCCAAAAGAGTTTCTTCATTAGTTTTCCTCTATGACGTAAAAAATAAAATAAAAAAATTAAGGTATATACGGCGGTTATTTAAAAAACTATCATTTATTAAGTGACGTAGTATAACAAAATATATTAGACGGTGGTTATTTAAAAGATCTTCGTCTATTAAGTGACATAGTATATCATTTATGTAGTAGTGATTAGGGACGAAATTTGCAATTTTAGTATAACTCAGAGATGAAAAGTGCAACGCCAATGATAACTTAGGGATGAAAAGTGAGCATGACCAACACTCATGGACGAATTCTACAATTACTCTATAACTCAGGGACAAAAAGTGCAACGTCAATGATAACTTAAAGGATGAAAAGTGAGCATGACCAACACTCAGAGACAATATTTTTTTTATCTCATTTTGCAAAATATCTCATTGATTTTTAATATTCCGTCTGCACTGGCAAAGATTTCTGGATCCTTCCCTAGTTTTACCATGGACCAGGGTCCACCTTGCATTATGGACCTTGGTCCAAATTATGTGCCTACAGTTAACATAGGAAAATTTTATTGTGGACCATGGTCCATATAGCAAGAAGCAATACAATGTCGTTTGAAGTAATTTTAGGAAAAACAATTGTTACCATTAACTATGGCAAACGGCACGGTACGATCCATGTAGTATCATTTTCGTTGTGATCTTCTACTCGGCTTCTCTAATCCTTGTTTTTTTCATAGCCTATCCCATATTCGTTCTATCAAGTGTATTCTCACAGTTATATCGACCTTGGATCAATTAACATATAGAAGCAATCAGAGTTCTACAATTAATGCGTTTGATGTGAATTCACTAATTGTTATTGATTACAGTTCATCAATTCTAGGTTTTTTATTCCTTTGTTGTATTGTTTCAAAGATTTTACATGTTTGATATTGGTGATTGTATTATTCTACTTATTTTTTAGATTGAAGTTTTTGTTGTTGCAGTTGATGATAATCGTCTTGTTGCATTTTGAGTGAGTTTTCATATTGCAATTGATGTTACGGAAAATTATGCCCTGGACCCGTGTCCACATTGAATTGTGGACACGGGCCCAAAACGACGTCGTTTTAAAAAAAAAAAAACGCGTCATTTAGTTATAAAAAAAAAAAATCCGCGCGCGTTTTGCCGTTAACGGCGTTATTTTTTTTTTTATTATGAATGTACAGTTATGACGTTATGAATGTACAGTTATGCCGTTATGAATATACAGTTATGCAATTATGAAATTATGAACACAGAGCTCTAACATTATGAACTTACAATTATGAACATATATAGTGATAAAATTATGACCATGGAGCTTTAAAATTGTGAATATAGAGCTTCGAAGATTATGAATGTACAGTTATGGAGTTATGAATGTACAGTTATAGAGTTATGAATGTACAGTTATGGAGTTATGAATCTACAGTTATGAGATTATGAATCTACAGTATGGAATTATGAATGTACAGTTATTGATCGAATTATGAACAAAGAGCTCTAACATTATGAACTTACAATTATGAACATATAGTGATAAAATTATGAACATAGAGCTCTAAAATTGTGAACATAGAGCTTCGAAAATTATGAATGTACAATTATGGAGTTATGAATGTACAGTTATGGAGTTATGAATGTACAGTTATGGAGTTATGAATGTACAGTTATAGAGTTATGAACATACAGTTATGGAGTTATGAATGTATAGTTATTAACATATAGTAATAAAATTATGAACATATACTCTTACAATGAAGCGGTCTGAAATTAAAAAAAAAAAAAAAAAAAAAAAAAAAAAAAAAAAAAAAAAAAAAAAAAAAGGAGATAACAGTGCCTAACGGCACTGTTACCCGTGTCCAGCAAGCATGCTGGACACGGGTCCAATGCATAACGATTGTTGATGTTACTTCTCCAATTTTTATTGATGATAATTCTTCAATTTCAGGTTTTATGTTTAGTTTTGCTTTCAGTTAATTCAAATACTACATTTGTTACACAAACATGTTATTCAGATCAATTTCATTTTCAACACACAGTAGTTTTATTCTAGCAACACTGAAGTATCATTTAAACTACACTTCAATTTCATTTGATAAATTATGGTATTGTATGAGTTCTATTTTAAGTTTCATTTTAAACACACATTAGTTTCATTTTATCAACACTACAGTATCATTTTAGTTACACTTTAGGTTTATTCGACAATATACATTATTATCCTGACAATATATGAAAATTATACTCCCTCCGTCCCAAATTGATTGTCTCATTTGTTTTTTGCACGCTTTTTAAGGAATTAAAGTAAATGTTATGTATTTTCCAATTATGCCCTTCACTTTTTCACTTTTGGGAATAAAAGTAAAAGTCATAAGGGTAATTTGGGAAAAAGTAGAATGATGGTGATGTTCAATTTTGGAAAGAGGACAACATTTTGGGACAAATTAAAAAGGAAAGTAAGACATGCAAAATGGGACAGAGGGAGTATTATATATATACCCATCACGTCCTCTATCTTCTTAAAAACTAGAGTAATGAATGAGGAACCTAAGACTCAGTTATGAAAATTCTAAAAACTTTTGTAACTTCTAAAATTGATTATTGACTATTGCATATGAAAAACTTTTACATACTAAAAATCTCAAGTTATTCTGTTGGTGAATTCCTCATAAAAGCAACCTGAGGAATTTGACATCATTTTGTATCTCAAAAGTTTTATTTTGATTGCCTTTGTTGCTTAGTAAAGAAAATTGAAAATTGATAGGATGGTGTGTTTCACATGTCTGAAGATGATGATCAAATGTTTCTTTGTTTGTGTTAAGTCGAGCCAGGTTCCTAACAAGTCATACTAAAGTTATTGAAATGCTTTTATAATTGAACAATCTTAAAATAAGATGTTAAGAAGTGAAAAATAATGTCGTGAAAGTGGTTTTGATATAAAAATGAGAATAAAATGTGAATTTCTTACTTTACCCTTCAAATTTTAAATATTTTTAAATTTTTTCGTCAGTTTTAACGGTCGGTGACCAAATGTGTCACTTCGTTTATAACTGAGGGACTAAAAATGGATACGGTCATAACTCAAGGACTGAGTCGGAACTTGGGTATAACTCAGGGACCAAAGATGCAATTTTCCCTATTATTATTATTAATTAATTAATTAATTAATTATAATTGTAGAGGGTAAAAGTGTCCTACTAATTTTTCAATGAAAACAAAATATCAAAAGGAAGAAGTGAAAAACGACCAAACGGGAGAACTATAAATTTTCTGACGAATCAAACAGTAACCAGTTTCATTATTCTTTTCTCCAAAAACGTCGTTCTCCAATTGCCGGCTACCTTCTTGTAATCTTCACCATATCAGAGCTCTATAAGTGATTCAGTGAATCAATCATATCCAATTCGTTCAAAAATCTTTGGAGCTGAAGAAAGAAGATGAGTGGAAAGGGGAAGGTTGTGTGCGTTACTGGTGCCTCCGGCTACATTGCTTCTTGGCTTGTTAAGCTTTTACTTCAACATGGTTACACTGTCAACGCCACTGTTCGCAACCTCAGTCAGTCTTCTCTCTCTCTCTGTCTCTCTCACTCTCTATGTTTCTATGTATTGCAGTATTTACCTTTCCTTCTTGAAGTTTTAGCTTCCCGCATCTGATTTAGGAATTTCCATGTAAATTTTGCTTCATTTGCTTTACCAAATTGATGTATTACGGACTTAGAGACCCAGTTTGGTTTGTGAAAAATATTTGAAGGGAAATAGTGTTTGTGTTTAGGGTATCTTGCTAAACATAAAAGAGAGTAGGAAGCAATGAAATAGTGCTATTTCTAGCTCAATTAAGGGTTGTTTAATGTGTGCTTCATTATGGTCATGTTTCACTTCAACTTGGTAACTCTTACACTTCTCAATCTGTGTCTGTATTATATTTGGCAGATAATCCGAATAAGGTGGCACACCTCCTTGCACTTGACGGAGCCAAAGAAAGGCTAAATCTGTTTGAAGCTAACTTACTTGAAGAGCAATCTTTTGACCCCGCAATTGATGGTTGTGAATGCGTTTTCCACACAGCATCGCCTGTATCCCTTACTGCTACTAAGGTCAATTAATGAACTTTTCCTGCTTTGATCTGCTTCCACGTTATGAATTTCTACTGTGCTTGAGGCCTTTTATAAAAGCAGTTCGAGTAGTGTGATTTTGAACTTAAATATATGGCTGATACTCATGGGGAATCACGGAAATGATAAGGGTAACTGAGCCAGTTTATTTGTGTTTCTTATTCTCCTATTTTGTTTATGCCAAGAGTTTCTTCCATGTTTCAGGAAGAACTAGTTGATCCTGCAGTGAAAGGAACACTTAATGTTCTTAGATCATGTGCAAAAGCATCTTCTGTCAAACGGGTTGTGATAACATCTTCTATGGCTTCAATTATGGTCACTGGACAACCTGTAAGCCCAGATGTTATAATGGATGAAACTTGGTTTTCAGACCCTAAACTTTGTGAGGAGACTAAGGTGAGTACACACTAAGTGTAGGACCTGAAGTTTGCTGTTTTGTTAATCATGGTCAAAATATCATTTTACAGAGATTTTGTTTCCTTAATCCCTTTCTCAAGAGTGGCACATTCAAAGTGATTTTAATTGAATCTGTTCCCTACGTTTTTCTTGGGAAAAGTTTTCTCTTCTAACTAGAGTTGTTCGCATTCTAAGCAATGGTATGCACTTTCCAAGACCTTGGCAGAGGAAGCTGCACAGAGATTCACAAAAGAGAATGGGATTGAACTGGTAACACTGCATCCAGGATTAGTCTTTGGTCCTATCTTGCATCCAACTCTTTGTTTGTCTTCAGAGGCAATTTTTAACGTTATAAAAGAAGGTATGTAAGGGCCTGGTTACTTCAGAAAACTGTTCTCTGTTTTCTAATTTTGATAATGTGAATAATGTCTAACTTTAAGCCTAAGCAAATAAGTTACGTTTATATAAGTAAATGCGAGTAGAAATGATAGAAGATGGTGATAAGTAAAAGAATATGATAATGAATGTAATCATAATAATAATAAATGTGTAAGTAAATAATGGTAAGAATGTGGTTAGAGTGATATATAATCAAATAAATAATACAGTAGATGATTATGTTTTCCCATTTAAGAAACATTTTTAAAAAGTTCTCAAGTTTCCTAAAAAACTAAAAAATGTTTTCAGTTTTCGAAATTGAAAACTATGTTAGTAAACATATTTTCTGTTTTCTATTCTCCAATTCTCCAGTTAGTAAATGGGCTCTAAGTGTTTCTCCAAGTAACATGGGTTATGTTCAAGTGTCTTGTTTTCAAGCATTCTATCTTAACAATAGCATTGACTATAATCTGTTATAGGAAAGGAGGCATTCCCAAACGGAATATATAGGTTGGTTGATGTTAGAGATGTCGCACTTGCACATATCAAAGCATTTGAGAATCCTTTGGCTAGCGGGAGATACTGTTTGGTTGAGGTAGTGGCGTACTCTCATGTGGCTCTCAACATTGTACACAAGCTTTTCCCTTCTCTTCCGATTCCTGACAAGTAAGTTGCATTATAGATTAGAATGCGTCGAGTGTGTGTAGTAATCAAGCGTCGTGAAAGTTGTTTTCTTCTAACTTGAAGATGATGTTGTTTGGAATTCAGAGGAAAACAGGAGTTGCCATTCGTCGCACCCTATCAAGTCTCCAGGGAAAGGGCGGAAGCCTTGGGCATTAGTTTCACGCCCCTCGAAATCACCCTCAAAGACACTGTGGAAAGTTTTAGGGAGCATAACCTCCTCAGCTTCTAAATATTAGCATTCAAGTGAGTAGTTAGTTAATGTGCAATGAACCAACAAATATGCTACTGTTTTGGCACATGTTCAGATAAATTCTGCATTTATACTATGAAATAAAAACCTTGGGAGATAAGTTCTGATCAGTAAAGATCTTTTACTGGGAGAATAATCCTTCTCTATCTAAACTAGCTAAATGGGAAAATGGAATATTGTATTGTATACACACTGTGCAGCAGATCAGTACAAGTGATAATGAATAAGAGAAACAAAACTCCAACTCCATGGTATCAGTTGCATGCCTCCCTCCAGCAAGCACTTTGATGCCTTTCTCTTGCAAAATGTAGCAATAGAGATCACCCCTGGGTACATAAACGCAACTGTTTGAATTTTGAACACCCTCTCGACTAATACATTCCGAAATACCTTCCAACTTCATGTATTTTGACAAGAGGGCTCTCTGATGGTCCACATGATATGGCCTGTTCACGAGATTTGATCCATCCTGTGTAAAATAAAGCTTGTACCCACAGTAAAACCAGTGCAGAAGTAAAACCAGAAACCCATATCTAACTTCCATAGCCATAAGTGGCAGATTAACCCATCCAAAGCTTTAAAACTCTGTCTTTGCCACCAGAGGCAACTTTCTCACCATCTGGACTCCAGTCGACAGCAAAGACCTTCAAAAAGTTCAAAGTCAAAATAAATTCATATACTACTATAGAGTGAAAAGTACTCCAGGTTTCGCTGTGTCTGTGTGCCATTTTCACCCCGGGAAGGGAGTAGAGCTTACCTCATCTGCATGGCCAGGAAGGTCTTGTTTCAACTTTTTTGTCCGAATATCCCAAACCTATATAATGAAAATAAAGAGGTAATTCACTGAAAAATGAAGCTACATTTTTATAGTATGCAACCTGCAAGCAAGAGGCAAGTGATGATTTCAAATGCACTAATTAGTGTTGGATCTCAGCGTTGTACTACGCGCTTAACCATAGAGTTCTCTGGCTATCTGATTGTCATATCCTACTTAAAACCAATTGGTGATAAATAGGTGGACATTAACTATTTAACCACATCTCAGGTGGACATTAACCATTTAACCACATCTCTCCATAGTAAGCCACAATATCACGTCTTGAATCGAGCAAGGACTGAACTCGACTGGCGCCCAACAATTAGGTTAAGAGTTGGATTTTGATGATAGCTTAATGTACAAAGATCTTTAGATTGTACCTTAGGTGCTTGAGATATCTCAAGATTTATTATGTCTTCCACATTAATACAAATCTTCAAGCAATTATTAGTGTTTTCAGATCAATCTCGCTAAATGTTACCCCACTTGACAATTATAGTAATTCCACTCTATGTTCCACTTGTGGAGAACAATTACCAGAAGAAAATACATATTTTTTTTTACCTTCAAGGTTGAGTCTTTGCTCCCACTCAAAAGCAGCCTACTATCAGCTGACCAGCTGTCAAACAAAATAATCATAGTAACTACATCTACATCACCTAAGCGAATCGAACATTAGAATAGATACTCAGAATCTCACCTGATCTGATAGACAGGTCCAACATGACCGCGGAAAGCGGCAATGAACTTTCCACTAATACCATTCCATAGCTTGACTGACTTGTCAAATGATGCACTTGCTATCCATTGTCCATCAGGAGAGAAGTAAACATGATTAACAAGCTGCACCAAGAAATTACAATAATTAATGCTGCAAAGATCCAGAACTACTACTAATAATAATAATAATAATAAATTTATTAGTGTTTTAGATTATTATTATTCTTTCCAAACATATTCTGAGAGTAACTGATGTTGCAGGATCATAATTGAGATTTGCTGTACTTCAACCGTAATAATTGTTAAGGAGTCTCACATTGATAAAATAAGAGAGAAAATATGGGTTTATAAGGCTATGGGTTAGACTAGTTAATTGGTTGGATTCAATCTTTTAGTGTGATTTGACCCATTAGCATTATAGCCCAATTGAGTGACCCTAGCACAATCTTAGTTTATAACAATAATAAATAGCATGTTACTAGAAAATACTATACCTGTTGATGACCAGTCATACGAGTTTTGGGGTGTTTACTGACAGCAGGTTCCCACAGGAACATTGTGAAATCATCTGATCCAGAAACCAATCTCTCAGGAGCATTACCTCTCATTTTATTGTACCTTTCTAATGCTACCTGAAGAGAGTATGAACAAAAAAACATGAGAAATTCACAGTGAAAGGGAATACTTTAAATAAATAAATAAAGCTGTGAGATCAAGAGTTACCTTCTTCATTTCCTCAGGAGAAGAAAAGTTTTTACTAGTGTGATCAAAAGCACCAGTGCGAAGTACATATTCAGTGCTTAATGCCAAGGAGTTAACCCAATGTCCATGACCCTGCATTTGCAGTGAGAAATAGGATTATGAAAGTGATCAACTCTAAATAATAAAACAGTTAAAGGTGCTTCTGACAGTCAATTCTTAATTACTGTAAAGGTAGTAATAGCAGCAACTAAGATTACAAATCTCTGAACAATTTCCACTCTCTTAACCAACAAATTAAGTTGTTGTTCTGTTTTTATTACCCTATTTTGGGCATAGAATACATAGGCACTTGCATATGGTAATCCATGGTTGAGATACGGAATTGTATTTTGGCTCATTATATGGCTTTTGTCAGCCTAAAAAGGAGAAGCTACAAATAGTAACAGGAAGTACATATAGCATGTAGCCAGACGAAAAGAACAGATATTTAATGCTAACCAAAATAAAAAAGGAATTACCTTCAACTCACGAATAAGCTTCCCCTGTGAAGTTTCCCATACCTTGATTGTACAGTCCTGAGATCTGTAAATGCAAATAATAATAATAATAAATAAATATGAAAAAAACTTAAACTGTATTAGAGAAAGCGTGTACCAGTGTTTCTATTTCCATTTGTCAATTGTCACTGTATATAAATTAGTAGAATCCTTGAAGCATTCAAAGGAAAAGAAGAAACACAACGCCTTATACCAAGTGAGCAAACCATAATATGATAGCTTTATGTTTGTAAAGATCAATAACAAAATGCACCCAGAGAAATTTGTGCTTTTGCAAAAAAGCCTGATATAAGTTTAACCTTCAAAAGAATATTAGCTGTCTATCGGTGGAAGTGTAAATCCTTCAACAGCAAAAAGGCAAAATAAATAAATAAATAATGAAACACATCAATAAAATGGTAGGTGAAGTAGATTACATACCCTGTATAAATCACTCCATCTCCACCCCATTTCACGCAAGTGATAGCAAGTGTATGACCACTAAGACAAATAACACATTTCCTTAATGTAGCGTCCCATATTCGTGCATCACCATCTTTACTGGCAGTTACAAAGCGGCGACATGGAGCACTGAGGTGTACAGGTTCCCAGGAAATACCAGTTATCCATTTCTTGTGGCCCTGAAACATAATCAAGTATAAACCATTTAAGTTGAAGGGATATAAGCAATTCAGATATGAGTATATGACCTTTAATCTGACCCACTGCAACAAAATGAGGAAAAGCAAAATGAAAAGTTTGAATGAGTATTTTATTTATTCATTTATAAACACACACGCATATGTAGGGAGGGGGAAACATAGCATGCACAAGCAGAGATGAATGTCAACACTCTCATAACTGTAGGAAGGTTGGGGAATTGGAAAGAAGTTAGAAACAAAACTGAAGTTCACTGTCCCCATAACTGTTTATCCTTCTGGTAGTACCAGATTTAAAATCCATTTGCAATTGTGTCAAGAAAGATTCATGCCCAAGGAAGTTCAGATATGTAGTCATTGTGCCACAAGTTTCTATTAAGACATACCAAAGAGGAGGTGCACACCCTGTTGCTGGTCAAGATGTTGCTTAAAAAGTCACAATTCCTAGAGGTGGCTAGCAAGTCATAAGCTAAGCATCAAAGTGTTGCTTTGGAAGTGGAAATTCCTAGAGGTGGTTAGCAAGTCATAAGCTAAGCATCAAAGTGTTGCTTTGGAAGTGGAAATTCCTAGAGGTGGTTAACAAGCCATAAGAAAGTCAAGTGGCTAATGAGATAATGTTAAGGGAAAAGGGAGAGCAAATCTTAGTCTGGTCATGATTGGTTGGATCAAGCACTATGCCTTGTGGAAAATTAAGGCATCAATTTATTATAGCCTTTATAGGTTTATCACCACTAGAAATCATTTCATGATAATATTATATCAACTTGAAAAGAAATAGGATGTGCAACAGTGAGAGAGTAACGGAACCAGTGATCTCAACAGTTAAACAGAGGCAATCAAATGGAGACTTACAGTAAGAGGATTGCCCAAAGGCTTCCCAGTCTGTGGATCCCAGCAGATAATCTCCCCAGTTTTACTTCCACTCACAAGGTACTTACCATCAGGTGACCATGCGATACAAAGAACCCAGTTTTTATGACCTAGTAGCAGAGAGAATATGTTGCCACTTTAGTTTATGAAATATACCTCAAAATGACCAAATTGCAATCTCAAGGGTGGTTAACATGCATAATATAGATGTCTATTTACCCCAGAGCACAATTTAGATGAAACCTAAGTAGCCCCTACTGCATGCCCAGGTTGAAATGTGCAATGCGTAAGTGCAACGAGTATGGAGCAAGATTTTGTGTCTAACCTTTACAAGTGAACAACGGTGTCTGGGTATTCAAATCCCATAGTCGAACCATGGTATCACCTGAGCCACTTGCCAACTGCTGTCCGTCAGGGCTGAAGGCCACTGAAAGTACAGCTTCAGTATGACCTGCAATTAACATCACAATACAAGGAATTATTTCATATAAATGCAAAACACAAAGATATATTTACTAACTTGCAATGCCGAGTAAAATATTGACATAAATAAAATAGGAAATAACTATGGTCCAAAGAAATCTTAACACAAAATTCACAAAGTTAAAACTGCAAATAATTTATTTAAATTCTTGATAGAAACATAGTCTACGTGAAGAATCAAAGGAAAAAGAAAAAAAAAAATGTTCATACAAGTATAGTTTTCTGACTATCAATAATGTTCAGTAATGACCAAAAACAGAAAATTAAATACCAGCAATTGTTGCAGAACATCGGGTTACAGGACGGATCCGGAAAACTGCTTGAGGTTGATATACTATAGTCAAGACTTTCTCCACAGAAACTGCAAATATATTCATTCAAAGAAAGTTTCAATTTAGATTATAATGCTAGTTACGTTTCTTCAAACAAGGATTAAGTTTGAAAAGTTCACTCTGGGATCCAATTACCTTTGTTCTTTTCTAAATATGACCCAAGATGCACCACGAGCTCTTGGTCTGAGATATAAAATGCATAAGGCAATTTTTCATCCTGAGTATAAGAAACGTCAGAAGGTGCAACTTACAAAACCATATAATGTAAAAGCAAGTCATCATCCTAGGCTTCAAAAACATATCCTACAAACTCCAAAAATCACACAGCCAGAAAACTCCTATGTTTAAACATTGGTTTTGTGAGTTTATCATCTCCTGCTTGCAACTAAAATCTAAATAATTGAACCACACTGGTGTGCCCATGTTCTGGTCATTATTGCATTCAATTGGGTATATTATTGACATACCAACATTTAAGCTTATCCCAAAATAAATAACATTATATATCATCTTCTCTTAGTTGAACTTACCCTTGACTACATGCAAGTAATTTCCATTTTCCACGAACAAAAATCAGCAAGTTTAGAATTTTGCTAAAAAAACAAACCTGGTTAGTTAATATTATTCCAACTTACGTTGCTAAGAAGCTTGTTGACCATTTGATTGAGCTCTTTGGGACCGGCGATTTCGGGAAGGTACATCGGAGTTCCGAGTGGAGTGCCCTCCGGGTCTGTCAACCGACACATGACACTGTTCGTGGAATCCCTGGGCAGCGGAACGGGAGCTTCCACGTCCATTGCTTCGGACATTTTTTGCGGCAAAATCAAGCTTCAGGAGTTACCAAGATGTCTCAAAGAGGCAGTCAGTGAGTTGAAGGCAAAGAGTGGCGCTAACTGGTGCGTAGAGCAACAGAAAAATGAAGTTTTTAGGGTTTGGCAGGGTTTAATCTTTTAGAACGGTCAATTTTCATTTGTATTTTAGATGAATTGTAGTTTTCATCCCCACTTATACAAAAATAGTCAACTTGCCTCCCAATATTTCTTTTACAATTTTCGTCCCCCCACTTTGAAGAATGTATAAAAGTTAACCCGATGCCCTTTGTCTTTGGTGGTAATTTCAATTTTAGTTTCAGATTATCATTTTTGTTATTTAACATCCCAGATTATTATTTTTTGGACACTTTTAGTCATTCTCATGACTTTTCTTATTTTTAGTAAAGACATTTTTGTCTTTTCATTTTTTTTTTTTTTGTTATTTTTCGGGTTTCAACCGGTTTAATCGGTTTAGAACTTCAAGTAACCTCTGATTTTTAGTAACCATATTTTTCAACCGATTTTTTGTAAAATTCTAAACCAATTAAACCGATTGAAATTAAAAAAATAACAAATGAAAAATATGAAGAGACAAAAATGCCCTTACTAAAAATTGAAAAAATCTTGAGAAGAACTAAAAGTGCCCAAAAAATAATAGCCTGGGATGTTAAATGGCAAAAACGATAGTCTGGGATTAGATTTGAAATTGTCACCAAAGACAATGGACCTTTGGTAGAATTAACCCAATGTATAATGTATATATTGTTGTGAACAACAACAACAACAACAACAACAACAATAATAATAATAATAATAATAATAATAATAATAATAATAATAATAATGACCCCGCTTTTAACTATTGTATATTTAGGAAAATGTCGTAGGTTTTATATAGGCTACGATTTATATAGGCTGGAATATACTGAAGGGTAATTTTTGTGACGTGTGCAGTACTCTTCCTTAAAAGCGTATTGCCGGAGACTGTGCGGTCTTTAATCCGGGCGCTTTCGACTGGCTAGCTAACACAGAATAGTTCACGCACTCTGTTGCACTTAGAGAGATACGTATTTACAGAGCTTAACACTTATTTTCTGAAGTGTAAAATAACAGGTCTGGGAAGGCAGGTATTTATAGTAATGAGAATACCTGACTTCCATGTACCAGCCACAAAAAATTCCGAGAAAATAGAGTGAAAGAACGCAACTTGCGTTCAGGTTTGCCCACTAACGCACTGGCTTCTCTTTTGGCCACAGATTTAATTCTGAGTGCGTAAAAAAATTCTGTATGTGTAGAGTAGCAAAAATCGCAGACAAAAAATACAAATACCGCGTAAAAAATTTCAACCACACTGCGCGCGCAAGCGGCAGCAAGCACGCAAGAATCCCCCCTTTCCCTCTCTTGAAAACATTTCAAAGACTCCAAAAGGAGTGGCATTTAAATGATGGGAAAGGTGTCTCTAGGAAACCAATGTGGGACAAGTAGTAAGACAAAAGAACCACATCCATCCTTTGAATGTTATCTCCAACATTTTATCCATATGATATTTAAAGATAGCATGCACCAATATGAACATAATTATATATATTTTTCATGATTTGAAAACCATTTCAAAATAACTTTCATTTATAAGATATGTGATAAATTTAACATTTATGGCCTATAACAAATAATTATTATAATAAATTTTCTTTTGTGATGATGATTCACATAGCCATAAAACATAAGAGAGCAAATTGTGACACAAAAATAATCGTCACATGACAATTAGAACACTCATCATACTATGTACAGAATAATGATTTCTAAAAATCTTATCACAATATTTTATTTTCAATCATACTCTCAAAATGTAAGCATAAATTGGATACAAAGGTATAATGCATTTTCTCATCTAAACTAAATTATGCAATAATGAGAAATTTTTTAAGGAAAATATGATCAATGCCCAAAATAATCATTTGCACATAGTAATCTGTTATCACATAAATAAATAAATACACACACACCCATGTTATTAGGAATCACAATAGGTAGATATTTGATTATTTCTCATTTCCAAATTTGAATCAGAATACATATAGAATTATCCGAACATGAATAAATATTATATGTACCCATTCCTAACATGTTTGACATTACCCATATAGTACTCAAAATCACATTGAAACATATATATATATTTTTTTTTTGGTGTACCAAGGGTTTCCACCGTCGTATACATTGACTAATCTCATCGCTGAATTGTAGGCACATCTTTTATGTGGTACAACTGACCTGGAGATGGCTGCTCCATACCAAAACTCAAGGATTGAAACATATTTAATGCACATGCATGCTTGTACAAACACAATTGAGTATAGGACACGGGAATTTCACTATTATCGAACTCGTCGTTTAAATTCGTCTATCAACTATCCAATTAACACATCTTATTATGGTTCAAGAGGTTAAATAGTCAATATTACTTTATCTATTGTTATCCATGAATATTATTTTACCCAGGAGGGCTGGCCCTTTTTTTTTTTTAATAAAAAAAAATTTAGAGTAAATAATAGAATACAAAATCTAAGGGAGGCTAGAGAGCTTATGGGGTAACAATTGTTTTTTTAAGAATTAGAAAGATTTACGCCGTCATTAGTAGAGAATTAATGATTTGAGTATGTTGCGAATGACAATATCTATATATTGTACAAGTGATGCAATGTCATAAATTTAGGCAACTATTTTATCAAGTATATAAGGTTTTATACACATGTGATGATGATTTTATTTGATTAAACTTATCATATAACTAGGTTATTAAAGGTAAAATAATTGACAACAAACACAAATGGATTTTTTTCACTTTTAGTCTTATGAATTTAGAGTGTTCGTCAACTTGAGTTCACAACTTTCATTCTCGACATAAGCAGTGCTCTATTTTAATTTTTTTTTCCAAATTGTCCTTCCAACCACATCCGACTGAAACTCACTATAATCCATTAAATACTTGGCCTGTAAGAGTAAAAATGTCATTTGACTAAGCTCTAAAGATATGTATAAATAAAACAAAAGGATAAAAGGGAAGAAAAAACTAATTTGTTGTTCTCATTCTCCTTTCTTCGCGAGTGAAAAACCCTAACTCCATGGCATGGGAAATCAATGAAGTACATTAATTAGGTTAAAACTTTTTGTAATTTGTGTTTGTAACTTTCTTGATTAATGAAGTCATTTTTATTATATTAAAAAAAAAAACATATTCATCCCTTGTACTCAAGCACATATCAACGAATTAACTCTAACCTTGACATCTTAAACCTTTGCACATTACAAGACAACCTACTAAGTAAACCAACCCCCCAAGCTAAAACTATCACACTATTTTACAATTGATCATAAAACATAAAAATGAGAGTAGATAACAACGACCTTACTTGAAAACTAATAAAGTAACTAAAATTATTTTCTTCATAAAGTTAATATGAGGTTACCAACAAAATAAAAGTATTGTATATTTGTGAGTGTTTAATTGTTTAATTGTTTAATTGCTACTGTGACTAAGTGAAGGGTTTATTTGACCTTTTTATTTTTAATACTACTGACTCTATTACATTGTAGTATTTATTTACATATACTAAGGGCATCCCCAATTGGGGGATTTTGCACAGATTTTGAGAAATCTTTGGTGAGGTGGAGGAGATAAGTAGGAGAGAGAAAGGGGTAGAGATGCTCTTGCAAGGAGGAGATTTTATCAGAAATGCTGAGCCCCACACTTTTTCTTGTAACCCGCGCGTTGCTCGCGTGCACTGCCATAATGTCGCCCAGCGGGCGCGTGCACACGTGCCCCCTGGACGCGTTAATGGCAGCGCTTAATTAAAAATTTTAGCAGGTTACTTAATAATAATTTTTTTTAAAAAAATAGAAAATAAATAAATAAATAAGTAAATAATTAAACCACTGGGTGGCTGACATTTTATTTTCTTAATTTTTTTAAAAAATTCTTTAAAAATTATTAAAAATGTCAACCTCAGCTGCCACATAAGCAGGTAACCTGCTAAAATTGATGGTAATCTGCTATCAGGTGAAATTGCATACATTTGGAGTGTTCAGTGGCCTAATTACACTTTTTTTTTTTTTCGTTCAGTGGCCTAATTGCATTTTCAGGTTATGTTCAGGAGCCAATTTGAATCTTATTCCAAAATAATAATACGTATAACTCTTTACTGAAAACCGTAAAGCAAACTTCTTGATACTTGATGTGCTTATGCCTCTTATTCTTTGAGGAAACTTTGTTTGCGATGCTTGTGGAGATCACAGAAAGGGCTATGGCACACTGTGATAAGAAAGATGTATTGATTGTTGGCGGTGTGGGATGCAATGAGCGATTGCAAGAGATGATGAAAACTATGTGTTCTGAAAGGGGTGGCAAATTATATGCAACTGATGACAGGTACTGCATTGACAATGGAGCTTTTGGTCACGGAGCATCGACTCCAATGGAGGGGAGGAATAATCTATATTTACGCAGAGATTTAGAACTGATGAAGTGCTAGCAATCTGGAGGGAGAAGGAATCGTTTAATGCCTCCAGTGGTACTGTGGGAAGCATATAACTGGCCACTTGAATGTTTCTGGTTCCCACAATGTTTGTTATTTGCATCATATGACAAAGGTTACTTAAATTCTTTTAATTAAAATGTTATAGGTTATGCCTTATAGTGGGGTTTGTATTTATTGATGTATTTAATTGGTTAATTTTCCAATGCCTTTTATTTTAAACAGCTTATTGTTGTAATGCTGTGTGTTGAGAATGTGAAAAAAGGAATTCAGAGATGGAAGCCACTCCATATCAGAGCCAGGTTTCGATCCTGGGACCTGTGGGTTATGGGCCCACCACGCTTCCGCTGCGCCACTCTGATTGTTGAATATTTGTATGATTTTTATTTAGTTATCCTGTAAAACCCAAAAAGGTTGTAGCAATGGAGAATCTTTTGCTGATAATTCCCGTTAATGTTCACTGAAGTCAGTCAGATTGCACAACCAGTCAGACTCCATAATGTTCACTGGTCTATATTTAACCAATTTCCTCACATCAATAATACCATTAGATGATGTTAAAGTGGGTAAACTTGAGACTATGTTTTTGTGTTACTGTATTTACTATTTAGTGTTGGGTGCAAATGTTAACCTTTTCCATTTTGTGAGGTAATTTTATGATAGTTTGAGTACCTCTATATTAAGGTTCAAAGATGGATTCCAAGTTAAAAGTTTAAAAGTTAAAAGAGAATTGTAAAAATGAATTTTAGTCCTAACATTTGATGGAAATAATTTAAACATATTCGTATGAATTAATTTCATACAATGAACAATTGAACATAAACATGAAAGCGGGTGCATGCCGTGTGTTGTTTCCTTCTCATCTCTGGTGTCAGGCTTCTTCTTCCTTGTGTCGGTTGTTTTCTTGTGCTCATGGCGTCCATGTCACGTTCGATAGAAGAAAGGTGTGCGTCTCTGACGTTGGAATGAAGAGGAGGAGTATATATGGCCGGGTGGTGTCGTTGGAGGATATATGGAGAGATCCGTCGCCAGACTTAGGGACGTAAATCTGGCTAAATTCTAACGAGGAGGGTTTTTGTGACGAATGAAATCCTTCGCTAATACTGTAGCGACGGATTTTTACTATTTAGCGACAAAATTCGTCCTCGCTAATATTGTAGCGACGGATTTTCACTATTTAGCGACGGAATTCGTCCGTTGCTATTTTCGCGTTTTTTTGTAGTGGGCGGAAGATATGGTGAGAGAGTTTTGCCCATCTCCATTCAACCAAACTGCTGCGGCGCCGATCGAGAAAGAGAGAGAGAGGCCGCCGGATCCGACGGAGGAAGAGCACCATCGCTTACCCCTACTATATTTTATGCCAGAGTGTGTGTAAACTACAATGATGGTACTTTTTTTTTTTTTTTTTTTTAAGAGACAATGATGGTATTTCTAAATCTGGAGAAAACAACACTAACAACACAAGCCATGCATATCTGTGCTACACGTTTAAACATATGGAATTAGCAACCAAAATGAGTTCATTGCTTAATGCAAAAGCTAAGGCTTTGAGTGTTGACATCTCATTATCCATCCAGCTAAGGCCTTTAACGTTAGTTTTTTTCTTTTTTAGACATTTAACGTTGGCTTAAAACCTACGTCGTTATACCAGACGTAGTACATAAATGACTACGTCGGTTACAAAACCGATGTAGTAATAATTAAAAAAATAAAATAAAATAAAATCGTATAACTATTATTAACGAGCCGACGTTGTATAGTATATTTATTTCTTTTTATTATTATTTTGAATACATATAACGTCAATTGTCTCACCAAACGGACGTTAAATGTATTTTTTAAAAAATGGAAATTATTTTAAATTTTTAACGTCAGTTTTCTAAAAAACCGACGACGTTATTATACGTGTTTTTTGTAGTAGTGTACGTCGCTCATTTAATTTCGTCGTTATCAATCGGTACGGGTGTAGCTAATTTTTGTAAAATTTTAAACAACAATAGCAGCTGTTGTATAAACACAACAGTTGCTAAAGTACAATTTGGGTTTTTTCTAAACACAACCGTAGCCAAATTTTTAATATATATAAGCTAGTTCTCTTCTTCTCTGAGGGATGTGGTCTGGTCCATCCTTCATGCATGTGTACCTTGGTGGTGCCCATTTCTTCCTATGACAAAACTCTTGAAGCTGCGACTTGTATATGTTCATCTCCTTTGAAAATTCAGTAGTTGTCTGCTCCATGAAATGTGTAGTTACTTTTAATTTAATTATATACTTTTTTTTTAAAAAAAAAACTAGTATTTGCACCCGTGCGATGCACGGAATGAATTTGTTGTAATATATTAATAATATATGAATCAATATATAATTATTTAAATTAGAACATCAACTATTATATAGTACAATTAAAGATATGATTTGGATCGTTTATATATTTTGATGTTATCATTGCTTGAATTTGTGCAAATAATTGCTCAAATTAATAGTTATATTTAGATGTATGCATGCGGTGCTATAACTTTGAAAATTTTATTTATCATTGTTTAGTATTTTCATAAATTAGGCAAATGTGCTTGTTCTCTAACAACTCACTTATAGAAATGAATTGCTATCCTTATTCACTTGTATAGAAGATATATTTTTTTTTGTCAAGATATATAGCAATTTTTTCATTTAAAAAAAATTAATATCACCGATTATATTTACACATTATTGAAACCTCTTTGTAGACGACATTGGTAGTGGCAACACAATCTTGTTCATCTTCGTCTAGAGCTAACACTTTTAATCCATCAAGACGGGTTACTTGAGTGAAAATATATAATGGTAGAATATCACTTAATTAGTTATCCTTTTATATTTTCAGCTAGTAATATCATATTCATTTTTAGCCTTTTTTTTTTATATATATTTTCAGTCAATTAGTCAATTAGAATATCAAATGCAGTGATATTTTTACCTAATTTTCGTTCCATTTTTATTTGATGATGTAGATAATATTATTGAAATATTTCTATTCCATTTTTAATTTACCTTTACTATTGTTTAAAATATGCATTTACTATTGATAATGTAGAATATTATTATTGAAATATTTTTCTCTAATTTTTAATTTCCATTCCATTTTTAAATAAAATGCAATGATCTGACCATTTTTTTATTATTATTTTAGTCAATTATGGATCATTTTTTATTTGCAATCAATTATTAATATTCATTTCCTTTTATATTTTGAGTCAATTAGTAATATTAGATTCATTTTCAATCAATTATTCTTTTTTTTATTTTCAGTCAATTAGTCAATTATAATATAGATGCAGTGATGTTTTTACCTAATTTCCGTTCCATTTTAATTTGATGATGTAGAATATTATTAATGAAATATTTTCGTTCCATTTTTTATTTAGCTTTACTATTTTTTAAAATATGCGTTTACTATTTGATGATGTAAAAATATTATTATTGAAATATTTCCTTTCCATTTTAAATTTTCCTTTACTTCTCAAAAAAAAAAAAAAAAGAAGACTTTGGACTTCTCAATACTTGTCCACGGACTCCCTTTTGTCTTTTTTATTTTGTATATCGTTTTGTTTGGATTATTATTATTATTAGTAGTATTATTATTATTATTATTATTATTATTATTATTATTATTATTTTGATTATTGACAATTTCATCACAATTTTAACAATTTCGCTATTTTAACAATTTACCTTTAATCAAAACACCAAAATATTATTTAAAAACTCAGTAATTTGCTCCAAACTGCTAAAAACTAAAACAATACATACATGTTGGGTTAATCTTTCCCAAACTCCACTAATAATAAACAAATAATAAAAAACTAAAAAAAAAAAAAGAAAGACAAAGCTAAGGTTTCTTAAATAAGAACATTTTGACTTCTCAATACTTGCCACATTGATGGACAAACAATTATGTTTGTACCTCTTATATAGAAGAGCTAAAGAGCTCATCTTTTCAAACATTTTCAATGTGGGATCAAAATGATCCCACATCATTTACAAAGGGGCGTGGCTCCTCTTTGTTTTTGTTTTTTTTTTTTTTGTTTTTTTTTTTTTTTTTGTTAATTTTAATTTTATTTTGTATATAGTTTTGTTTGGATTATTATTATTAGTAGTATATTCATCCGTGCGATGCACAGAATGAATTTGTTGTAATATATTAAGAATACTTGGATCGATATATAATTATTTAAATTAGAACATCAAATATTATATAGTGCAATTGAATGTATGGTTTGGATCCTTTGTGTTTTTATGTTATCATTGCTTGAATTTGAGTAATTAATTGCTCAAATTAATAGCTATAGTGTAGATGTACGCATATGGTGTTGTAGCTTTGGAGATTTTATTTATCATTGTTCAGTATTTTTATAAATTAGGCAAATGTGCTCGTTCTTTAGCAACTCAGTTATAAGAATGAATTGATATCCTAATTTATTTGTATGAAAAATATATTTTTTGTCTAGATATATAGCAATTTTGCCATTAAAAAAAATATAATATCACCAATTGTATTTACACTATTGAAACATCTTTGTAGACAACATTGGTAATAGCAACACAATCTTGTCCATCTTCGTCTAGCGCTAACACCTTCAGTCCATCAGGATAGGTGACTCGGGTGAAAATATATAATGGTAGAATATGAGCCAATTAGTGATCCTTTTATATTTTCAGTCAATTAGTAATGTCAGATTCATTTTCAGCCAATTATTCTTTTTTTATTTTCAGTCAATTAGTCAATTCGACTATTAGATGCAGTGATATTTTTACCTAATTTTCGTTCCATTTTTAATGGATGATGTATAATTTATTGAAATATTTCCGTTATATTTTTAATTTACCTTTATATTGTTTAAACTTTAAAATATGCATTTCCTATTGATGATGTAGAATATTATTGAAATATTTCCGTCTAATTTTTTATTTTTGTTCTTTTTTTTTTAATTAAAATGCAATGATCTTGACAATTTCTTTTTCATTCTAGTCAATTAGTCAATTACTCAATTAGAAATATTATTGTTACCAATTAAGCTTTATTAATTTTTTACTATTTAATTAATATTCATATTAATTTGGGCGGGAATGTTGGAAAGGAGGATTTTACTTTTACTAGTAATTTCACCCGTGCGATGCACGGAAAGAAATTGTTGTAATATATTAAAAATATTTAAATCGATATATAATTATTTAAGTGTTAATTTCACCAGAGGTCGTTTATCTTTCCTGACAATTCCAAATTTAATCCTAGACTATAGTTATTAATTATTACAATTTATTCTATGTTACAACTCTTAAATTAATATTCTTACTATTATTATTAACACTTAATTACTTTTAGATATTATTATTACCACTTATATTATTATTATTATTATTATTATTATTATTAGTTTCTTTTCAAGTACTGTTAGTATATAATGGTCGTGAGGCACAATAATAATATAACCATAATTAAATATTCTTGTATTGTATTCCAGAGTTAATGCCATTTTTGGTCCTAGACTTATTGAGGTATTGACACTTTTCATCCTCCATAATAAAAATTGTCATTTAGTAGACACTGTTATTGGTCGTTGGACAGTTTTGATCCTCCGTCAATGAAGCTGTTAGTTGACCGTGAATTAGAAGGGCTTTTCTGTCTTTTTATGTCTTATTCTTCTAATCTTGTTTAGACCAGCGCTGCTGTGACTCCTGTGAGGCGAGATGGCGAGACTTGGCAGCTAAGTAGTAACCGTCGGTAGTGAGTAGCAGCGAGGTTCTTCTCCGGCGAGTTGTGGGTACGGCGGCGAGCATACGAGGCAGTAACTCCTTCCGGCGACGGACCAGTAAGGCAGATCTGGCTGTGCAGCAACAGATTCGGCGAGGTTGGGGCCTTCACCGGTGGTTTTTGGTTCCGGCGAAGCAGAGAGGGCAGCAGGTCGGCGAACCCTCCTTTGGTAAATAGCAGTTGTAGTTGTAGATGGCGTGATGTAGAATTTGCACCTGTAAGTCCTCCCTTCCATATTGACCACAAATATCCTTCCCATCTCTCTCTCTCTCTCTCTCTCTCTCTCTCTCTCTCTCTCTCTCTCTCTCTCTCTCTCTCTCTCTCTGACCACAACTACTTGGTGCACAACCTCAAAAACTCTGTTATTCTACCTGAAATTCATTGAAGTTTCAAGCTGAAAATGTGGAATCCGCCGCTCCCCAAAAATCGCATTGTCTGAGGTGTTGGAATGGCCGGTGTTGACTTCCTGGCTGCTGTAGCTTCATTCCCCAACCCGGATGATAGAATTTGGAGCACCAGCTTTGAGGTTCAAGGAGGTGGTAACACTGGCAATGCTTTGATAAAACCCGGATGATAAGATTCGTCTTGGTCTTAATCCAAGGATCATATCTAAGGTTGCTGATGACTCGCATGGCGAAAGAATACTTGATGAGCTTGAAAGGGATGGTGTTGATACATCTTTTATGGTGGTGTCCAAAGGAGGAAACTCACCATTCACATATGTCATTGTTGACAACCAAAAAAAAAAACTCGCACGTGCATTTTCACTCCAGGATATCCACCCATGATATCTGAGGGTCTACATACCCAAATCAAAATTGTCTTCAGCGTTTGGAGTAAATATTGTCTACTTAGATGGAAGACTGCATGAGACTGCTTTGATTGTAGTGCAGGAGGCAAAGAGTAGGGGCATACCTATTATAGTTGATGCAGAAAGGTTAAGGGAGTGGTTGGGTGATATTCCTGACTTTGCTAGTTATGTTGTATGCTCGACAAAATTTCCATAGGCATGGACTAACGCCCTTTCTATTCCAACTGCACTTGTTTCCATTATCTTGAGATTGATGTCAAATGTAAAATCCGTGACTGTTAGTTGGGTGAAGATGGTTTCTTAATGTTAGAAAGGACTGAAGCGGATAACCTCAGTTTGAAGAAATGGATGTAGCAGTGACCAATGGATGGAGAAATACAAGGATTAGAACTTAAAAAGACAGAAAAACCCTTCTAATTCACGGTCAACAACGACGTCATTGACGGAGGATCAAAACTGTCCAACGATCAATAACAGTGACTACTAAGTGGCAATTTTTATTATGGAGGATGAAAAGTGTCAATGCCCCAATGAGTATAGGACCAAAAATGGCATTAACTCTTGTATTCCGTGAGTAACAATAATAATATAACAATAATTAAATATTGTCCAATTCTATATTCTTCTAAGATTTCTATTACCATCATTAATTATTCCCAAATTTACCATAATTAAATAATTTGACCAATTATAAAGAAAGATTATTAAATAATGCACGGGACAATTGTTTAATTAAAATTTTTAAAAATTCATTAATAAAACATAAGGTTCTCATAGTTTTTTCTTAGAAACTCTTTAATAAAGTATTTTTTTTCAGAAATTGGTGGGCCAAACCGCCTACGGCTGTTTGCGGTGGATAGATCTCGAAAAAATACGCGATTTCAAAAAAACATTTGTACCAAACGGACAACAGACTCAAAAGTTATGCCGTGCCGAACTTTTTCCATTTTACAACTTAAAAAAAAAATAAAAAATTAAAGGCCGGTACAGCCGGCGAGGCGGCAGCTGAGGAGGCCGATTCCGGCCTTCGTCGCCGCGGCCAGCCACACGATTTTTGCAACACTGATATATAAAATAGATAAAGATTAGAATAGGAATAGTATTACACAATTTTATAATATTACAATAAAATTTTAACCCAGAATTATTGTTGAAATCAATATATTTTATTAGGAAGAGAGATTTTTTAGGAATTGGGCGGGAAGTTAAAATTTTAGAATTTTGTTTTTATATATAGTATAGATTGTATTACACTATTTTATAATATTATAATAGAACTTTAACGCAGAATTATTGTACGAATGGGAAAGTAGAAATCAATATATTTTATAGGAAGATAGATTTTATAGGAATTGGGCGGGAAGTTAAAATTTCAGGATTTTGTTTTTATATATACTATAGACTATAGACTATAGATATAGATTGTGTTACACTATTTTATAATTTTATAATATTAGAATAGAATTTTAACGCAGAATTATTGTACGAATGGGAAAAGTAGAAATCAATATATTTTATTAGGAAGAGAGATTTTTTAGGAATTGGGCGGGAAATTAAAATTTCAGGATTTTATTTTTATGTATAACCAGTATTTTCACCCGTGCGATGCACGGAATGGAATTGTTGTGATATATTAAGAATATTTAAATCGATATATAATTATTTAAGAGTTAATTTCACCAGAGGTCGTTTATCTTTCCTGACAATTTCAAATTTAATCCTAGACTATAGTTATTAATTATTACAATTTATTCTATGTTACAACTCTTACGTTAATATTCTTACTATTATTATTAACACTTAATTACTTTTAGATATTATTATTACCACTTATATTATTATTATTATTATTATTATTATTATTATTATTATTATTATTATTATTATTATTATTATTATTATTATTATTATTAGTATTATTATTATTATTATTATTATTATTATTATTATTATTATTATTATTATTATTATTATTATTATTATTATTATTAGTTTCTTTTCAAGTACTGTTAGTATATAATGGTCGTGAGGCACAATAATAATATAACCATAATTAAAAATTCTTGTATTGTATTCCGGAGTTAATGTCATTTTTGGTCCTAGACTTATTGAGGCATTGACACTTTTCATCCTCCATAATAAAAATTGCCACTTAGTAGACACTGTTATTGGTCAATGGACAGTTTTGATCCTCCGTCAATGAAGCCGTTTGTTGACCGTGAATTAGAAGGGCTTTTCTGTCTTTTTATGTCTTATTCTTCTAATCTTGTTTAGACCAGCGCTGCTGTGACTCCTGTGAGGCGAGATGGCGAGACTTGGCGGCTAAGTAGTAACCGTCGGTAATGAGTAGCAGCGAGGTTCTTCTCCGGCGAGTTATGGGTACGGTGGCGAGCATACGAGGCAGTAACTCCTTCCGGCGACGGACCAGTAAGGCAAATCTGGCGGTGCAGCAACAGATCCGGCGAGGTTGGGGCCTTCACCGGTGGTTTTTGGTTCCAGCGAAGCAGAGAGGGTTGTAGGTCGGCGAACCCTCCTATGGTAAATAGCAGTAGTAGTTGTAGATGACGTGATGTAGAATTTGCACCTGTAAGTCCTCCCTTCCATATTGACCACAAATATCCTTCCCATCTCTCTCTCTCTCTCTCTCTCTGACCACAACTATTTGGTGCACAACCTCAAAAACTCTGTTATTCTACCTGAAATTCATTGAAGTTTCAAGCTGAAAATGTGGAATCCGCCGCTCCCCAAAAATCGCATTGTCTGAGGTGTTGGAATGGCCGGTGTTGACTTCCTGGCTGCTGTAGCTTCATTCCCCAACCCGGATGATAAAATTCGGAGCACCAGCTTTGAGGTTTAAGGAGGTGGTAACACTGGTAACCCGGATGATAAAATTCATCTTAGTCTTAAATTCTTAATCCAAGGATCATATCTAAGGTTGCTGATGACTCGCATGGCGAAAGAATACTTGATGAGCTTGAAAGGGATGGTGTTGATACATCTTTTATGGTGGTGTCCAAAGGAGGAAACTCATCATTCACATATGTCATTGTTGACAACCAAAAAAAAAAAACTCACACATGCATTTTCACTCCAGGATATCCACCCATGATATCTGAGGGTCTACATACCCAAATATAAATTGTCTTCAGCGCTTGGAGTAAATATTGTCTACTTAGATGGAAGGTTGCATGAGACTGCTTTGATTGTAGTGCAGGAGGCAAAGAGTAGGGGCATACCTATTATAGTTGATGCAGAAAGGTTAATGGAGGGGTTGGGTGATATTCCTGACTTTGCTAGTTATGTTGTATGCTCGACAAAAATACGCGATTTCAAAAAAACATTTGTCCAAAACGGACAACGGAGTCAAAAGTTATGCCTTGCCGAACTTTTGACACTTTACAACTTAAAAAAAAAAATAAAAAATTAAGGCCGATTCAGACGGCGAGGCGGCCGCAGAGGAGGCCGATTCCGCCTTCCTCTCCGCGACCAGCGACACGATTTTTGCAACACTGATATATAAAATAGATATAGATTAGAATAGGAATAGTATTACGCAATTTTATAATATTACAATAAAATTTTAACCCAGAATTATTGTAGAAATCAATATATTTTATTAGTAAGAGAGATTTTTAACGCAGAATTTTTGTACGAATGGGAAAGTAGAAATCAATATATTTTATTATTAAGAGAGATTTTCTAGGAATTGGGCGGGAAGTTAAAATTTTAGGATTTTGTTTTTATATAAAGTATATAGATTGTATTACACTATTTTATAATATTTGAATAGAATTTTAACGCAGAATTATTGTACGAATGGGAAAATAGAAATCAATATATTTTATTAGTAAGAGAGATTTTTTAGGAATTGGGAGGTAAGTTAAAATTTCAGGATTTTGTTTTTATATATAACTAGTATTTTCACCCGTGCGATGCACGGAATGGAATTGTTGTAATATATTAAGAATATTTAAATCGATATATAATTATTTAAGAGTTAATTTCACCAGAGGTCGTTTATCTTTCCTGACAATTTCATATTTAATCCTAGACTATAGTTATTAATTATTACAATTTATTATTATTATTATTATTATTAGTTTCTTTTCAAGTACTGTTAGTATATAATGGTCGTGATGCACAATAATAATATAATCATAATTAAATATTCTTGTATTGTATTCCGGAGTTAATGCCATTTTTGGTCCTAGACTTATTGAGGCATTGACACCTTTCATCCTCCATAATAAAAATTGCCACTTTGTTGAGACTGTTATTGGGATTGATGTCAAATGTGAAATTCGTGATTGTTAGTGAAGATGGTTTCTTAATGTTAGAAAGGACTGAAGCGGATAACCTCAGTTTGAAGAAAGGGATGTAGCAGTGACCAATGGATGGAGAAATACAAGGATTAGAACATAAGAAGACAGAAAAACCCTTCTAATTCACGGTCAACAAACGACGTCATTGACGGAGGATCAAAACTGTCCAACGATCAATAACAGTGGCTACTAAGTGGCAATTTTTATTATGGAGGATGAAAAGTGTCAATGCCCCAATAAGTCTAGGACCAAAAATGGCATTAACTCTTGTATTCCGTGAGTCACAATAATAATATAACAATAATTAAATATTGGTCAATTCTATATTCTTCTAGGATTTCTATTACCATCATTAATTATTCCCAAATTTACCATAATTAAATAATTTGACCAATTATAAAGAAATATTATTAAATAATGCACGGGACAATTGTTTAATTAAAAATTTTAAAAATTCATTAATAAAACATAAGGTTCTCATAGTTTTTTCTTAGAAACTCTTTAATAAAGTATTTTTTTTTAGAAATTGGTGGGCCAAACCGCCTACGGCAGTTTGCGGTGGATAGATCTCAAAAAGATACGCGATTTCAAAAAAATATTTGTCCAAAACGGACAACGGAGTCAAAAGTTATGCCTTGCCGAACTTTTGACACTTTACAACTTAAAAATAAAAAATAAAAAATTAAAGGCCGGTTCAGCCGGCGAGGCGGCCGCTGAGAAGGCCGATTCCGGCCTTCCTCGCCGCGGCCAGCGACACAATTTTTGCAACACTGATATATAAAATAGATATATATTAGAATAGAAATAGTATTACACAATTTTATAATATTACAATAAAATTTTAACCCAGAATTATTGTAGAAATCAATATATTTTATTAGGAAGAGAGATTTTTTAGGAATTGGGCGGGAATTTAAAATTTCAGGATTTTGTTTTTATATATAGTATAGATATAGATTGTATTACACTATTTTATAATATTAGAATAGAATTTTAACGCAGAATTATTGTACGAATGGGAAAGTAGAAATCAATATATTTTATTAGGAAGAGAGATTTTTTAGGAATTGGGCGGGAAGTTAAAATTTCAGGATTTTCTTTTAATATATAGTATAGAAGTATAGATTGTATTACACTATGTTATAATATTAGAATAGAATTTTAACGCAGAATTATTGTACGAATGGGAAAGTAGAAATCAATATATTTTATTAGGAAGAGAGATTTTTAAGGAATTGGGCGGGAAGTTAAAATTTCAGGATTTTGTTTTTATATATAGTATAGATTGTATTACACTATTTTATAATATTAGAATAGAATTTTAACGCAGAATTATTGTACGAATGAGAAAGTAGAAATCAATATATTTTATTAGGAAGAGAGATTTTTTAGGAATTGGGCGGGAAGTTAAAATTTCAGGATTTTGTTATTATATATAGTATAGATATAGATTGTATTACACTATTTTATAATATTAGAATAGAATTTTAACGCAGAATTATTGTAGGAATGGGAATGTAGAAATCAATATATTTTATTAGGAAGAGAGATTTTTTAGGAATTGGGCGGAAAGATAAAATTTCAGGATTTTGTTTTTATATATAGTATAGAGTATAGATATAGATTGTATTACACTGTTTTATAATATTAGAATAGAATTTTAAGGCAGAATTATTGTACGAATGGGAAAGTAGAAGTCAATATATTTTATTAGGAAGAGAGATTTTGTAGGAATTGGGCGGGAAGTTAAAATTTCAGGATTTTGTTTTTATATATAGTATAGATATAGATTGTATTACACTATTTTATAATATTCGAATAAAATTTTAACACAGAATTATTATACGAATGGAAAAGTAGAAATCAATATATTTTATTTGGAAGAGAGATTTTTTAGGAATTGGGCGGAAAGTTAAAATTTCAGGATTTTGTTTTTATATATAGTATATATTGTATTACACTATTTTATTATATTAGAATAGAATTTTAACGCAGAATTATTGTACGAATGGAAAGTAGAAATCAATATATTTTATTATTAAGAGAGATTTTTTAGGAATTGGGCGAGAAGTTAAAATTTCAGGATTTTGTTTTTATATAAAGTATAAATTGTATTACACTATTTTATAATATTTGAATAGAATTTTAACGCAGAATTATTGTACGAATGGGAAAAAAGAAATCAATATATTTTATTAGTAAGAGAGATTTTTTGGGAATTGGGCAGGAAGTTAAAATTTCAGGATTTTGTTTTTATATATAGTATAGATATAGATTGTATTACACTATTTTATAATTTTATAATATTAGAATAGAATTTTAACGCAGAATTATTGTACGAATGGGAAAGTAGAAATCAATATATTTTATTAGGAAGAGAGATTTTTAGGAATTGGGCGGATAGTTAAAATTTCAGGATTTTGTTTTTATATATAGTATAGAAGTATAGATTGTATTACACTATTTTATAACATTAGAATAGAATTTTAACGCAGAATTACTGTACGAATGGGAAAGTAGAAATCAATATATTTTATTAGGAAGAGAGATTTTTTAGGAATTGGGCGGGAAGTTAAAATTTCAGGATTTTGTTTTTATATATAGTATAGATAGATTGTATTACACTATTTTATAATATTAGAATAGAATTTAAACGCAGAATTATTGTACGAATGAGAAAGTAGAAATCAATATATTTTATTAGGAAGATAGATTTTTTAGTAATTGGGCGGGAAGTTAAAATTTCAGGATTTTGTTTTTATATATAGTATAGATATAGATATAGATTGTATTACACTATTTTATAATATTAGAATAGAATTTTAACGCAGAATTACTGTACGAAAGGGAAAGTAGAAATCAATATATTTTATAAGAAAAACAGATTTTTTAGGAATTGGGCAGGAAGTTAAAATTTCAGGATTTTGTTTTTATATATAGTATAGATTGTATTACACTATTTTATAATATTAGAATAGAATTTTAACGCAGAATTATTGTACGAATAGGAAAAGTAGAAATCAATATATTTTATTAGGAAGAGAGATTTTTTAGGAATTGGGCGGGAAGTTAAAATTCCAGGATTTTGTTTTTATATATAGTATAGATAGTATAGATTGTATTACACTATTTTATAATTTAATAATATTATAATAAAATTTTAACGCAGAATTATTGTACGAATGGGAAAAGTAGAAATCAATAGATTTTATTAGGAAGAGAGATTTTTTAGGAATTGGGCGGGAAGTTAAAATTACAGGATTTTGTTTTTATATATAGTATAGATTGTATTACACTATTTTATAATATTAGAATATAAGTTTAACGCAGAATTATTGTACGAATGAGAAAGTAGAAATCAATATATTTTATTAGGAAGAGAGATTTTTTAGGAATTGGGCGGGAAGTTAAAATTTTAGGATTTTGTTTTTATATATAGTATATATTGTATTACAGTATTTTATAATATTAGAATAGAATTTTAACGCAGAATTATTGTACAAATGGGGAAGTGGAAATCAATATATTTTATTAGGAAAAGAGATTTTTTAAGAATTGGGGGGGAAGTTAAAACTTCAGGATTTTGTTTTTATATATAGTATAGATTGTATTACACTATTTTATAATATTAGAATAAAATTATAACGCAGAATTATTGTACGAATGGGAAAGTAGAAATCAATATATTTTATTAGGAAGAGAGATTTTTTAGAAATTTGGCGGGAAGTTAAAATTTCAGGATTTTGTTTTTATATATAGTATAGATTGTATTACACTATTTTATAATATTAGAATAGAATTTTAACGCAGAATTACGGTACGAATGGGAAAGTAGAAATCAATATAATTTATTAGGAAGTGAGATTTTTTAGGAATTGGGCGGGGAGTTAATATTTCAGGATTTTGTTTTTATATATAGTATAGATTGTATTACACTATTTTATAATATTAGAATAGAATTTAAACGCAGAATTATTGTACGAATGGGAAAGTAGAAATCAATATATTTTATTAGGAAGAGAGATTTTTTAGGAATTCGGCGGGAAGTTAAAATTTCAGGATTTTGTTTTTATATATAGTATAGATAATGTGTAGTTTAGGTTAACTATACATTGTTTAGTTTAATTATATACTATTTTATTATTATATTTCATCTAGTATTTTAAATCGTGCATTGCACGAAATAAATTTGTTATAATACTTTAAAAATATTTAAATTGATATACAAATATAAATTATAACAAGGAAATGCAGTTAATGAAATGGGTTGTATGAGACAGCTAACGTACAGGGGCTAGAGAGCTGAACCCAAAATCCCGACGGGATGGGAGACAACGGAAATCAAAGTGGAAGAAGCAGGTTAAGAAAGATACAGCTTCTAAGTTGAAGTCATTAGTTTCTGAGGGAAAGTTTGAACAAGAATATGAACAATCAGAAGAATTCCAGCAACAGCTAAAGTTGAAGGTTCGAGAAATATTAACCGAACAGAATGGCGGAGAAGGAAAATGCAGATGAGGATTTCTGAGGAGCTAGGAAGGTCGTTTGAAGAAGGATGAGGAAGCAGAAAGAGATGTGGAAAAGGAAGCGTGAGCATGAGGAACAGTGGGAAGGGACAAGGGAGAAGAGGGTGTCCAGTTGGAGAGATTTTATGAAAGGTGGGAATTGAAGAAGGTGAAGAAAGGGGAGATCCGGCCTCCAACAAATCCTACGTTCAACGATTAGTGAAGCGAGGTTAAAGGTTCATGTACCAATTAATTGGATGTACTATAACTGAGAAAACTCTTTCAAAAGCTCTAGCTAGAGTTGATGACTTTGATATATTTGTGTCAGTATACGTATATGTACACTGCTTGCTTTTGGACTTTAAAAAAAAAAAAAAAAAGGGTTGTATTGATTATGTTTTCTAATGTTATCATTGCTTGAATTTGAGCAAATAATTGTTTAATTACTCGTGCGATGCGCGTGCCATGTGCGTGTGCGATGTACGGATAAATTTTTTTTTTTTATGAGTTTATAACCGAAATGGTCCCTCGACTATTGCGAATTTACCAATTTAGTCCTCAACAATTTTTCTTACCCAATTAAGTCCTTGACTTTGAAAATGTTAACCATTTTGGTCCTCTATTAAAATTCCATCCATAAAGCTGTTAAATTTAAGGACAAAAAGGTAATTCCATCTATTTCTCCTCATTCACATTGCGGACCGCTTCACACTCTCATCTTCCCCGGTACAGCAGATACAGCAGAGGCAGCGGCGGTTAGTACAACCCGGCCTTTGTCGGCTTCAGCTCTTCCCTTGTCGCCGACCATTGACGCGCAGCCCGGCCACAGCGAAGACAGCCACATCCACCTCTCGCCGGCCACAACGCAGCACGGTAATTTTTTATTTTTTTTGAAAGAGTTAAAATTTTTCCTTACTTATGATGTTATTACTGGTCATAGCCACCTCTCCGCCGATGATGTCAATTGTCAAACAACCACCCGCGACTGCCTCACCTCTCTGTCAATGTTGAAAACTATCGCAACTGATTTATCCAGCTGGCGCTCTCTCTTTTGTTCATACAGCAGCAACGGCTGGCTCCGGGTACTAGCAATGTTTGGTCGGCTCTGGGTACTAGCAACGGTTGGCTCCGGGTGTGTTGTGGATGTGGCTGTCTTCGCTGTGGCCGCTGCTGGGCTGAAGGTAATTTCGCCGCCCAACTCCTCAATATTGGTGTGGGTGTCCAGGCTGTCGCAAGGTACTGCAAGTGATGAGTTCAGGCTGGTGTCAGCATGGGATATAAATGCAGTTTGGACCTTTGTTACCTAGAAAATACACGGATGAAGGTCTGGGCGGTGGTTAATCAAGAATCAAGATACAATGATGAGTTCAGGCTGGTGTAGGCGGCGGTTAATCAAGATTCAAGAGAGCTCTATTTTGTTATTGCCGGTTTAGACCTTTGTTCTGAAGCTTTCTTCTTCACCTCCTTTAATTTCCCATTTCTCTCTCTTCACTTTGATTTCTAATATTTATCTCTCTCTCTCTCTCCCTCTCCATCTCTGTGAATCTTTATTTCCCATCAGCCACGAAGGCAGGTTACCTAGAAAATACATGGATGAAGGTCAAGGTGCTAAGATGAAATTGTCGCTGCCTTTGGAATGATACAATTTGCCCGCGAGAACGAAGAGATTGGCGTTAGTGGTGCAGGACATTGATACCCCGGATCCTGACGCACCCATTTTTCCGTGGGTGGTTTGGGTGGTGACGAATATTCCCCCCAAGCTGAAGGGCTTGCCGGAGGGGTTTTCCGGCAAAGGCGAGGAGTTGGGCGGCGTTAAGAAGCGTTGCTGCGGGCGTCCAGGCTGCCGCAAGAGGATCCGTAGCCGAGGCTGGTGCAGTAGGCGTAGCTGCAGAGCCCATACTCCACATTCGCGTTCTTGTCGCCGTTTGTCAGCCACCCAACTTGCCCAATGATTATGGGCAATGCTCCGAACGCGTTTTTCTCCAGAGACCATACCAGCACATCGTAATTGGCATCCAAGACATTGGTGTAAGTAGTGGAGCCGTTGACCACTAGAGAAGATGTGCCATTAAAGAAGGCATAATCGACCGGAAAATGGGATCGGCAAGGGTAGATATTAACGGTGAAATTCCTTTATTACCCTCGACTTTAACAGGTTTTAGACCTCAAACCTAATGGAGGACCATATTGGTTAACATTTACAAAGTCGAGGAATTTATTGGGTAAAAAAAATAATCGAGGACCAAATTGGTAATTTCGCAATAGCCAGGGACCATTTTGGTAAGTAACTCATTTTTTTATTATATATTTAGATAATAAAATTAAAGATGAAATTATAAACAATTCTAATGTTAAACCAACCTCGGAGCCCATGAAAGCTTTGTCGGGGTCTTCAACAATGGGGAAAGAGTGCCATCATAATCAAAAAACATGTCGATATTCTTTCTTTGGAGGAATTCACTATATCATCAGACATGCTTATAGCAGAAGGATGACTCAACTGTTCCATCCAAAATAAATAAATAAAACTTAATCCATAAGGTCTGCTAATTAAATTGCGAGGTGAGGAAGCTAGGGAGTATATATGAATTCCGAGATCGGACTCACGATCCAAGACTTCTGGTGAGTTTTCCTTGGTCATGTTGTCGGAAGGACTAAATCTTAAAAAAAAAAAAAATCAAATTAAAGTCAAACACTACTTATATCAGGAATGAATGTTATCAGCCCAAATTAATAGAGACTCTAAAATCATACGATGAAAGTTTTTTTTTTTTTTAAAAAAAACTCTAAAAACTTAATTTGTTTACTAATAGACAACAAATTTATAGTTCAAAAATCCCACAAAACATGGCAGAATGGCTCTCTTGTCATATGAACTGTTCAATAATATTAATCAAATCAAAGAGCCCATAGTAATGGGAATTCTGCGCATAATACGTGGGCAATGATTTTGAAAGGGTTATAACAATGTTTGTCAAATAACTAAATAAAATTACACAAGCCAAGAATTTTGTGCTAAGAATATGGTTGCAGTAGGCGCTGGGCGCTAGTCGGGCGTCCGGGCAGCGCCTAGCGCCTAAGCGGCCTAGTCGGCGCCTAGGCGGAATCTAGGCGGTGCTAGGCGGTCGCGAAAAAAACAGTAGCAGACTTGCAATTTGACAATTTTAATGAGGCTGTTTTCAACATTCAATCAAATAACACATCCAAATAAATGAAATAATGACAATTCATAAGTCATAACATCAAAAGAATATTAAAAAAATAAAAACTCAAATGAAATACCCAAATACTTCAATCATCCAAAGATTGAAAGTATCAAACTAGTCTACGAGTATATATATGTCATATTATATGTATTTGTAATATAAATGGAAAAAATTAGCAAGGTCGAGTTGGTCGGGTTAACTCGACTAACTCGACAGAAATTGACGAGTTAACTCGGCGTAATCGGACGAGTTAGGCGCAAGGCGGCTGAATTAGGCGCTAGGCGGGAGCCTAGGGCGGAAATCGCCACGGCCTATGGGCGCCCAGCGCCTAGGCGCCGATTACTCGGTGCCTAGGCGGGATTTTTACAACCCTAGCTAAGATGACATGTAGTGACCTCTCCCATATGGGAGGTCATGAGATCGAGCCTCAGTGGAGGCGTTGTTGACAATTTGTGCTTCATTAGGTTGAGAAAGTATGTTTGAACAGATACTACAATGTAATAGAGTTAGTAGCATGCAAAAAAAAAAAATGAACAGATACAATGTAATAGAGTCAGTAGCATTCATTTTTACCCCAAGTAAAGATGATTTCTAAACTTCTTGTAAGGGGGTAGAGTGTAACACCCCGTGTTTTCCTAAATATTTATATTAAATATAAATATAATCCAAATAAAACTATTTACTTATGATTAAATAGTTTGCTAAAAATATATACAGATACCCAAATCCCTTAATTTCCTTTGTGTAAAATAAAGCCTGTTAGCCCTTTGGATAAAGTAAGGGGGGCCCTCTTACCTTTTCAGATTTGTATTGGGAATCCTAAACCTCTTACCTTTTTAGATTCGTATTAAGAGTCCCAAACCTCTTACCTTTTCAGATTCGTATTAGGGATCCTAAACCCCTTACCTATTCAGATTCTAATTGGGAATCCTAAATCTATTTAAAGGGGATTAGAAAGCATTTAGAACCCGTTTCATCCATCCCTATTCCCTCACTCGAAAATCCCTCCCCAAAACATAGTCAAAGAATTCCCCACCACCGGGTTTAGGGCGGATCGATTGAGGAAAGATCTTAGGAAGTTGTGAGAAGTTTAATTAAGCTAAAAGGTAACCCATGTCTTACAAAACCTATTTTCCTTGCTATTTTTATTGATTGGCTCCATTAAATTATTGTATGTGTGATTTTGTATTTATGCCTTGTTAGAGCTTGTCTTTAGGATTTATGACATGGATTCTTGTTATTCTTGATGATCTTGTGTGGTGGTGTATACAATGAATTCTTGATGTTCTTGAGGTTCTTGATGCACTTGAATCGTTACGTGTTTATTCTTGAGTCTTGGCATGATTAGAGTTGGTGTTTAGGGTCCAATTGTGTTGTTTCTTGGCTTATTCTATGTGTTCAAGTCCCTATTGTTGTTGATATGTGTTCGGGCGTGTTTGGACTTGATTTTGGGTAAAATTGGGGAATTTCCGGGATGGGAAAATTAGCCAAGAAACATGTTCTAGCGGGTAGTCGGTGGGGGGACGAACCCCCACCTGACTACCCGCCGGGATTGTCCACGGTTCCAGCGGGTGGCTGGCCACCCGCCGGCGGGAGGATGTCCTCCCGCCGTACCGCCCGATGGTACGGGCGGTGAGTTGTGTCGTGGGTCTCCATTGGTCGTTTCCCCATGTCCCGATGTACCCCGTTTGATGTTTGTTAGTACGATGTCTTAAGTACCGTGATGTGAATTGTGAGTCGTGTCTTTACATGTGGCCCATACCTGTAACGTGTGGTGTCAGAGTATCGTCTATAGTGGCCTTTATGAGTCTTGTGGTCGCCTTGAGGTCACCTGTTGTTGAGATTCAATATGCATGACGTGTCATTCCCCTAATTATCCCCTTATGAAGTCGTTGTCGAGTCTTGTTTGTTGTGTTGTTGTCCATGATGAGAAAAGATATGAGATTGGTTGAAAAGATATGTTGGCGGTTTGATGCACTGCGCGTGCTTGTGTGTGATGGTACTGCTGTACTTGTGTGTGATTTAATTGCATCGCGGATGCTAAGAGATCGGTGGTCTTGTTGGCGGTTATGTCGGCGGGGAGCATGCGGTGCTCTGGAGGGATAATGATGTGGTGTGTAGGGTGGCCTGGAGGTACAGGTTGGAACTGATATAAGGTTGGAGAGGCGTAAATGTTGGAACATGGACGTGTTTGTTGTGTTGCTTGTTATTGTTGTGTCGTATTGTCGTCTTGTCTTGTAGTCGTAGTTTGCATGCTTGTGTCTTTATGTGTCTCGTTGTGTCAAGTCTGTTGGTGTGTCTTGAGTCTTATCTCTGGTTTTAAAGTTAGAGTTGTTTAGGTCTATATTTATGTATTCTCAAGTCTCAAAAGGGTTTTCCTATATTTATATGCTTATGGTACTCAACGGGTAGGAGTGAGTTACTTAGCATTATTCGCTAACGATTGCTACACCGCATGTTTTTTAGGTACTGATTAGTTGGCTCGTGAGCGCGCTAGTCGGAGCTGCGGTTCCTAGTTAGATAATAGTTAGTCTTAGTTAGACGGCATGTGAGCCATGCTTGTATTTGGATAATGATTATGATTTATACTTTGTGTAGTTAAGTTTTAGCCTGGGCATCTAGGTTCTCAAACTTAGATGTGGCATAGCACCCCAACACTTATGTTTAGCTTCCGCTTGTTTGGGATATTAATGATAGACTTGCTCTTATTTTGTAAGCTTTAATGGTTTTAAATTTATGCTGAAAATCAGGGGTGTTCCAGTTGGTTATATATATATATATATATATATATATATATATATATATATATATATATATATATATATATATTTTTTTTTTTTCTCGTAAAATATTTTCCCTATATACTACCGTACTAATTCTGACTCTTTATTCCCAAGATGATTTCTAAGCTTCGAGGACGAAGCTTCTTGTAAGGGGGTAGAGTGTAACACCCTGTGTTTTCCTAAATATTTATATTAAATATAAATATTATCCAAATAGAACTATTCGCTTATAATTAAATAGTTTGCTAAAAATATATACATATATCCAAATCCCTTAATTTATTGATAGGGTCCATGGTGGACCGTGGGTCTTTGTCTAAAATAAAGCCCGTTAGCCTTTTGGATAAAGTAATGGGGGGCCCTCTTACCTTTTCAGATTCGTATTAGGAATCCTAAACCTCTTACCTTTTCAAATTCGTATTAGGAGTCTTAAACCTCTTACCTTTTCAGATTCGTATTAGGGATCCTAAACCCCTTACCTATTCAGATTCTAATTGGGGATCCTAAACCCCTTACCTATTCAGATTCTAATTGGGAATCCTAAATCTATTTAAATGGGATTAGAAAACATTTAGAACCCGTTTCACCCATCCCCATTCCCTCACTCGAAAATTCCTCCCCAAAACATAGTCAAAGAATTCCCCATCACCGGGCTTAGGGAGGACCTTGAGGAAAGATCCTAGAAGTCGTAAGAAGTTTAATTAAAGCTACGAGGTAAACCATGTCTTACAAAACCTATTTTCCTTGCTATCTTTCATTGATTGGCTCCTTTGAATGATTGTATGTGTGATTTTGTATTTATGCCTTGTTAGAGCTTGTCTTTAGGATTTACGATGTGGATTCATGTTATTCTTGATGATCTTGATGATCTTGTGTGGTGGTTTGCATGTTCTTGTATTTAATTATGTTTAGAGCTTGTCTTTAGGGTGTTATATGATGGCTTCTTGATGTTCTTGAGGTTCTTGATGCTCTTAACGTCTGGCCTTGACGGGCGCTAGAGGTAGAGGTAGAATGTGAGAGCGACGAGGACATGGTATGAAACAAAAGGAGAAAGACGAAGAAAGGAGGCTAACCTTGACGGAAAAGAGAGGCGACGGCCGGGAGAATGGTGGAACTGACTCGGAAAGGGTGGAACGTCGGTTGCCGGAGAAGAAGGGAAGAGCAAGGTCGCTGGAGAAGAAGGGAAGAATAAGGTCGCCGGATAAGAAGGGAAGAACAAGGTCGCCAGGAAGGTTGGAGAGGAAGAGTTAGAGTGCCAAAGAAGAAATGGGTTGCGGATAGGGTTATTTATAAGTATCGCCGACCGGCCAGATCGTGACATGTGTATCCATCGAACGGTTGGGGAAGTGACGCAATGTTTGACAATACGATTATGGGAAAACGCGCTTTGGGGTTGTAACCGGCGGGAATCTAGGAGTTGCCACAATTACATGTTAGTGACCATACCTATTCTTGAAACCAGTCAGCATATGTATGTGCACCATGGTGAGTGCTTATCTGGCTTGGAAGAAGATGACAGCATGGCTGTCCGGATCTTAAGCGTTTCTGTGGCGTTCTTTATTCTACTTTCTGAGTTGTCACTCGACTAGACCTCAGAAAAGTGAGGGACTAGTGATAGATACCCCTAGTCAGGCACTCAGCCTGGGAACATGAAGTGTAGTCAGGCCCGACTGCACAAGAACACATAGCAATTCGGTAGAGGGTGTTTCCTCCTCAAGCAACGATGACGCAAACACCTGGGAGACTAGGCCACCTGGTTGGTGTGTCCCCGGTCGGGCTAATAGCTGGCTCAGGTTGGCGACCAGGCACAGTAGTTTAAGTGTCCCCGACGGAGCGCTCCAAAGAGCTCGGGTGGGCGACAGGCTCAGTAGTCGGAGTGTTCATGTCTAGGTGCCTCAGCTGGCCTAAGCAAGCGACCAAGCCAGGCCATCGGAGTGTCCCCGACCGAGTGCGCGTTCTAAAGGCCATTAATGGCAGATTTTGCCGGGATTCTTTCCTTGTTCAGCAAGTATTTTTCTTTTCTTATTTTAGGTAGTTACCGCGTTGATATGGTAGATTCCAAAGCTGGTTTAGTTATTTTTCCCCTCCTTGCCTTATAAAGGATCATTCTCCTTGTATAAATACCCCCCGGGATCACCTTGTAAAGCGTCTAATTCTTGAATAACACCACATTACTCTACTTATTTTTCGCCACACATTACTCTGCTTCGTTAACCTAATATTTTACGGTAGTGTTAGCCCGTCGACCGGCTACCCCAAGCTGTAAAACCAACACCATCTACTCTGTTAAATAACTCCAGTCCTCATTTAATGTTGCATAAATCCTCTCAGTCCTATTCTTTCCTTCGTGTATTTGGATGTCTATGTTATCCTTATCTACAACCATACAATCGTCATAAAATTTCATAAAGATCTTCTCCTTGTGTCTTTCTGGGTTATCCTGAGTCGTTTCAGGGGTATAGGTGTGACACTTCTCATTTTTTTTAAAACATTTAAAGCTTATAAAATAAAGGCAAATCTATCATTAATCATCCAAACAAAGCAGAACTAACAACATAAGTATCGGGGTGCTATGCCACATCTAGGTTTGAGAACCTAGATGCACAGGCTAAACTAACTAAACAAAGCATAAGTCATAATTAATATCCTCAATACAAATCAAGGCTCACATGCCATCTAACTAATACTAAGCTAAATCCACGAGTTCATCTAACGCGCTCCGAAGCTACTGGCTCGTACCCGAAAAACATACGGTGTAATAACCGTCAGCAAATAATGCTGGTAACCCACTCCAACGTGTTAAGTATAATATAGGTAGATATAAGAAATGATTTTGAAACTGGAATACATATATATGCTTACGAAACTCTAATTTAAATCCAAGATCAAGACTAAAGGCACAACAATAGACCCGACAATATAGGATAATCATAAAGGCTAGCATGCGTCCTAAGAACACGTTACAGGACATAACAGACAAATAAACATATAAATAGCAAATAGAGACGCAAAGACATTCAAGACAATTGTGGCATGTTTGGTTCACGGAATAGGTCAGGAATGGAATAACATTCCTTGGAATAGACATATTCCATCGTTTGGTTGGATCATTTTATCATGGGAATAACATGCCTAGGAATGAGCTATTACCTTCGCAAGAGGAATAGCCATTTAGGGGGGCCTTGGTATTAGCTATTCCCATGCCCTTGGGAATAGCTTTTATATCACAAATAACAAAAATACCCTTTGCACATTATATAATATTTATATTTATTTAATAAATATAGTGTATTATATAAATGTATATATTTAATTAATTATAATTTTTATCCATCAATCTATCAATACATAAATAAATAAATATATATATATATATATATATATATATATATATATATATATATATATATATATATATTTAAATAAATGATTTGTGTGTGTGTGTGTGTGTGTGTGTATATATATATATATATATATATATATATATATATATATATACACACACACACACACATTTTGTAGCGTTTGTAATTGGCATTTTGAGAAAATAAAAGTATTTTCTCAAAACACCGACCTTTTATATATATATATATATATATATATATATATATGTAAATAAAAAAAAATTAACTATATAAGACTCCTTAATTATGGAGCCTTGGCTCCTAAATTAAGTAGTCTGCTCATCTGCATGCCTAGCGGATGGGCATTGCAAGCTTGCCTAGCGGATGAGCATTGCAATTTAAATTATGGAGCCTTGAGGCTCCTTTTATAGGAGCCTCAAGGCTCCATTCCTTACTTCTCCAACCGATGTGGGATAAGTGAGAAAATAAATATAAAAATAAATATGTATTTGTATAATAATAATAATAATAATAATAATAATAACAATAATAATAATAATAATAATAACAATAATAATAATAATAATAATAATAATAATTATTATTATTATTATTATTATTATTATTGTTGTTGTATGAATATTCAGAATAGACAGAAAGGGGAGGAAAACCAGTGATTTCTCATTCATAGTTAGAATCCTTATACAAAGATATCACCAAATATAAAGTAATTACAATACATATAAAAGGTATTAACCTATCAATTACAACTACTACCATATATATAATAATGTCCATAATATATAATATTTATAACACTCCCCCTTGGACATTATTTGACATGATCTTGCCTCTTCAAAACTTGCTAGGAAAATCCTGTGGAAAAAACCTAGACAAAAGAGTATATATATATATGTATATATTCATGCCTCGTTAAAAACTTCACTAGGAAAACCTCGTGGGAAAAACCTAGTTGAAGAAAAGAGTACATGATATTTGTAAGAACATATATTGTACTGATTGCCTCATTAAAAACCTTAACTTAAGAAAACCCTGTGGGAAAAACTTAGTTAAGGGAAAAAGAGTACAACCATAAGCCTTCAGGGCACAATCGACACAATCTTCAGGATTTTGGGGTTTGTCTACTTAAGCAATTATTTTGCAACTTTTTCCCATTTACGTTACTATATCATACTCATGTCTCGTTAAAAACCTCACTAGAAAACTTAGCGGGAAAACTAGTTGAGGAAAAGAGTGCATGATGTATGTGTATTCTTGTTTTAGATTAACTGCCTCGTTAAAAACCTTAGATTTAAAGAAAAACCCGTGGGGAAACTTAACTAAAGAAAAGAGTACAACCGTTAGTCATCTAAGACACAATCTTCAGGATTGATTCATGTAAAATGATACTCCCCCTCAAGATAACAATCTTTAATTCCCATACATTAAATTTCCAAATTGTATAGAGAAATTTTGTAAATAAATATATACAACTGTCAATTGAATAAATATACTTTATAATAATCTCGTGACTCTTTTGGAGTTCACGTGGTATAATATTAATATCATAGTATCTAGTCAAAAGGATTTCATTATGTATCCTTTTATTGACCCTCTATGGGACAATGGGGTAAATATAGTACAACCAGTTTTGGAACTTGGCATTATGAAAATACAAAAGTAATAGTCAGTACCCAAGTAGCCATTATATATTTGTTTGTCTAAGTATCCAATCAAAATCATATATAGGCTAACTGGTGTATAAAAATTTCTTCAAGGAAAAACTCTATCTTCAAGTCAAGATAATACTTAGCTTTCCAGTCTTTTGTTTCAAAATCTCCGTCTTTAGATATGGGCAGACATCATCAAACCCTTTATATATTTCATTGATGTTTTCCACCATCAATATTGACTTAGATAATAAATAATAAATAAGTTCATTATCAACCCTTTATCGAGCACACAATGGTACATATTATTCCTTCAATGAGGATATTAACTCCATTCGCAACCCTTTAAAGAGTAAATATAATGACACTTAAATTCTCATTTCGGAAATTATAAATCCATCAGGGATTTCTCAAAATAAATATTAACTATTTCAAGTTCTATAAAGACCTTAATATTTTAATGCGCGATTTTCACTTTTTCTCATTTTGAGAACTTAAAATCCTTCGGGGACTTTTGAATTTAATATTAGTTGCATATCTAATTTATTATTCTGCCAATGATGTAGCGGAACTTAATGCCATTTATCGTGGGAAAATATGTTTGATTAAAATCAATCAAGGGTATCTGTGTGAACCCATAAGACTACAAACTCGCTTTATATCATATCACCTCATTATTCTTATTTCTCTTTCGTGCACACACCCACTTGTAACCTTCGAGGTTAACTCTCAACGGTGTATTGTTATAAAAATAATTATTAATAATTAGCGAGTCGAGCTATGCCTTAATTGCTCCTTTATACGTTAAATAGTCATGACACTTCCGGTGCATAACTCTGGATCCAGATTATCATATAACGGAGCAATTTGTACAGGCTATTGAGTTGTCGACAACTATAATACTTTCATAAATCTCTCCCATATTTATAATTGTTTATGGCAATATTTAAGTCAACCAGATTCTAGACATTTCCCAGAACTTATTCAGATCACATCTGGTTGTCCCGCATCCCTAGTATTATGTTTGTTTGGTGCACCTATAGATTGACTAGGGTTTTTCGTCATCTGGACGAACGTCTCCAAGACATAATTATTCAAGATATATCAAGAGTGACAATGTTTATTTACTAGATCTAGTATAATGATTCTTATCTCTTACACCGATAGATCTCCTACACTTATGGCATCAAGGAGTATCGATAGATATATTTGGTCCAAATTGGGGATGGTATATGGACCTAGTCACTCTTTTATGATCAGTATGATCAATAGATGTATTTGGCAGATTATTTGCTAATATCGCAAATATATCAACTTCTGAACTTTCAGTTCAGTCTAACTAGTACATGGATTAAATAATGAAGATATTTTTATTCTATGGAATTTCTTGGCATTCTATTAAATTTGAACTCGTATCTCCCCCTAATGCCGAGAAACAATCTTCATTAATTAAGTATGCAGTCAGCGTACCTAAGGATATATATATATTAGTCTTCTATCATGTGCTCTTGGCATTAATTAATCAAGAGACTAAGGCTTCTTTGGTAGCCATTTTAGAGGTACGCTGTAGTGGTGATATATTGAAATAGACTGCGCACTATAAATAATAACGAGATAGGGAAATGTTTATTTCGAAAACATGTACTAGGTATAACAATCATAACAATCCTTGAGGGATTGATTTGTGATATGCCGTTAGTTAGATTTGAATAAAAAAAATATTAGGAATTCCCCTTCACAATTTAATTGTTTCAGGCACACTAACATAATCTGACTAACTTTATAGAGTATTATCCCATCGGACGGTGTTTGCACTCATCCTAACGACCCTTCCAGGGTTTGACAAAAGATTTGGGGATCATTTTTTATCAAATAGTTATTGTCAAGGTTTGGTCCAAATGTTGACATAGGAAATTAGAGCTCTTAGTTCACCTTCGGGTAAATATATATTCAAAAATTTAGAGCTATAAATTTTATATCTCAATATTATATATGAGATAAATTTCTATATTTAGGACTCATGTCCAATATTTTCTATTGCAAAACTAGCACTATATGCAAGTTTGACTTTGGACAAATAATTATTGAATTTTGAATTGTATCAAGTCAATTTCACCTTAGAGATATATAATTTGTCCGAATATTGTTATCATATAATTAGTGCTATGAATTCACCTTCCAGGCAAAACTATAGTCGATTATTCATGCTAGATATCACCAAAATTTAGGCTCATATAATCTAATTGACATCACAAGATCAAAGTAAGGTTTAACAACAACAGGTGCAACCTAACAATGAAAAACCATATTGAGAATTCATGCTTTTGTCTCATTTATAAGTTGTGTGATAAATCTCATTAGTTATGGCCTATAGCAAATAATTAATTGCCAACAAGAGAAATAACAAATTCTCTTATATGAGCCTAATCAATAGATTATATGCCAAATGTCGTCAATTAAAGAGAAACATATTCAATATGTGATATAATTGTCCCTTATGTCTTGGACACCAAAATCTCAATTAAATCATGCACATCCATTTTAAATAAAGGGTATCATGTTTGATACACACAAGACATGACATGACAAGAGATATTCTATTAATTCATATATATATATTAGAAAATAAAATGAGAGAAGTACCGTTCGCCGAAGGGTAACGAGCACATGTTCGTTGCTCGGCCCATTCATTCCTATTTCGGGGAGTCAAAACAACATTTTTCCAAGCAGGCTCTCATTTTATCTCATAGTTTCATACAAGTATGAAAACATCACAAAATAGCAAGATATACAAGCTAAACTGAAACTTGGCAGAAAAATTCAGAATTTTAACCTGGATTGCATAATTTTCTGGTGGGGAAACGGTAACACATTTTGGCACAAAATTTTGCAGATATTTAGTTCAGCAAGTCTAGAACGTACATGAAAATTTTCATGCCAATCCAAGGTGTAGAAGTATTTTTTCCAAAATATTTCCGAACATTGCTCCAGGCAGAAAAATTAACTAGCAGCACACTGCCAAACTTTACAAATTTTTCTAGAATAACCAAAGCATATTTTTAACAAAATCTTTTTACAGACATAAAAAACCACAAGTCTAGGTTCTCCAGAAAAACTTTCAGGCCAAAAGGAGTTCAATAGGTATTTTTCACAAATTTAATTTTCAAGATGCGCCAATCAGAATTTTCAAGAAACATAACAAATAGCTGAGATGTTGATTGAGTTAGAACCAAATGAACCAACAACTTAACAACTCATGATACATACCTTGTTCCTAGACATTAGTCCTACTCTGTACAGCTCTATTATTCCTTAGCATATTCCTTTAAGATGGATTATTCGATCATCCGCTTTTCAGAAGAACCACAGTTTCTGAAAATAGAATCTGAAAGTACTACTTAGAGCTGTTTCTCTAATACTTATCTACCTTTTCAATCAAACAGATATTGAATTGTTATTTCAACTAAATTCTTCGGCCAAATCCTCATGCACATACGTATGACCACTAAATCATAAAGCAAGGGCACTTTATTCATAGGATAATTAAAACAGGATTGAAAGGGTGCAGTGCATGCCCTATTTCTAATTTTTGTTGCAGGAAAAGAAACGCCCCTTTCATCTTCAATTCAGGCACAATTTTATCACTCATAGTGCATAGTGACTGTGATACATAGCGGTATAAACATGCATATTATGTAACATCATATATATCACTTTATGAAATCAGCAAAGCAAATTTTATTTTATTTTTTTGATTTGAACGTACGGAGGGGGAAGCATAGTGGAGAAATTAGAATTCGTCTCTCAAAAGAACGAACCCTACATGCATAATGAAAACTCCACATCTTATATGAAAACTGTAAGCTAACCTTGCCGGAGTAAGGACGGATCTCCGACCACTACCAATCGCACCCCTCGTTTTACACATCCCGTGATAACAGCCTTTAATTTAATTTTTCACTTGAATCCATTTTCATCAAGAGCATTGATCAAATATTAAAGGCCGGGCACTTAACAGGTTCATCAACACAGACAGAAGCTCTCCAAATCACTAGCCATCTCAGCCACCTTTCCATGCTCTTATGTTATGTGGTCAACAAAACTCCTCTATCTGTTTGCACAACGTTAGAAAGAAGAGCATTAACGAGATTATCGGGCTTGGACAGCGACGGTGCGGAAGAGGTTCTTGGGGTGGTGGCGACAGACGTCGTTGTCGTAGGTCGAAAAGACTGAAAAAATAGACAGCGACGATGATCCGAGGCCATCCCCCACCATCAGCGAGCTCCAATTCCTGGCACCGACGCTGCTGTCTTCCCCGGCCCTCAAATCGCGATCGACGCGGCATCGTTTAGTTGGGTGTGCGAGGACGACAGCTATGCAGTCCATCGTCTGTCTGTTTCACGTCGGCAGATGGTCTCGATCACTGGCGACGAAGATTTGGATCCAGAAGAAAATTGTAACTTTCGAACGGAGGGCTTATTCGATCGTCTGATCGCCGGCGTCGCAGCCGATGGTCATCGATCGGAAGATGGGAATGGTTGCCCGTGATCGGATGGTTGATAGGCGACAATACTTGGAGTGGATCTCGGCCACTACGATGTAGAACGTGCAGTTGTGATTGCAGTTTCGTTTTCTTCATCTCCTCCTTTCTCTCTGTGCTGGAAGTAGACGGCCAGTGCATCACCGGCCACCGATCGCGCCAGAGGTAGCGCCGCATAGACGATCGGAGACGCTGGTCTGAATTTCGAGATCACAAATAGAGCAAAAGTACTGATAACGTATTGTATAAATATTCAGAATAGACAGAAAGTGGGGAGGAAAACTAGTGATTTCTCATTCATAGTTAGAATCCTTATACAAAGGTATCACCAAATATAAAGTAATTACAATACATATAAAAGGTATTAAACTATCAATTACAACTACTACCATATATATAATAATGTCCATAATATATAATATTTATAATAATTATTGTTATTGTTATTGTTATTCTCTCTCTCACACACACACATGCATATACATGTATATAAATATAAATATAAATATAAATATATATATATATATATATATATATATATATATATATATATATATATATATATAACATTCAGTATATCATAATCATATTCATTATTATTATTATTATTATTATTATTATTATTATTATATATAAGGGTATTTATGTCTTTAAAACCTATTCCATTTCTATTCCTTTAACCAACCAAACACTGGAATACAATTACTAAAGTCTATTCCTTCAGCCAACCAAACAACAGAATACAATTCATATTCTATTCCTTACCTATTCCATTCTGTGTGGAATAGCATTCCTATTCCCTCCAAATTCATTCTGTGAACCAAACGTGCTGTTAGTTAGCAAGTAATCATCAAAGCACACAATCCATATTCCAACCTTATATCAAGTTCCAACCTTGTAGCTCCCCTCCATCCTTATATCAGTTCCAACCTACACCTCCAGACCACCCTTATATCGCCTCCCTTATTCCTCCGGGCAACTACATGCCCCCACCGACAAACCACCTTTCAACCACCAATATATCAAGATAGTGCCGCAGTGCCATTCGCATGATCCGCACCTCTAGTGCCAATATCAAGGGGTCATCGCATATAGCCCTAACATGACACCGCAACACTTATAACCTGACCCATGCTCAACGGTAAACTAGTCGAATGTGGGTTTGTGCCTTTAGCACAGTAACCGCTAGGCTTGTACCTTTAGTACAATGACCGGGCACAAGTGGTGCCAACCGCCAACAATTCATTTCCACCAATCACAATCTCATCATCATCATCAGTCACACCGGCCATTGCGCAATGACCACGATACTCATCATCATTCAATCAATCAACACATAATCAATCAATAACAATCAAGACATAACAATAACGATACGTACTACAAATAAATTCTTAGAACGGTACTCAAAACACCAAACGAGACTCATACACGACAAACGGGGAAAACAACAAACGGGGAAAACATCACGACCCACACACATTTTCCAGCGGGTAGGTGGCGGGTACCCGTGCCCTCACCTACCTCCCACTGATACTTAGGCAACTTTTCGGTCCCGAGATCTCTCGTGGAACCCGAAACCATGTCCAGACACATTCAAACACATAACGACAACACCACGTATTCAATTAACGGGATTAAATCAAGAATCACACCAAATACGTTCTAACACGATTCCTAAACATACCAAGACTCAACATTAATCATATAACGGTTTAGGAGCATCCGGAACCTCAAGAACATCAAGCAATCTATATACAAAGTCCTAAATACAAGTCCTAGGCTAGACTCAACACCCGATCATGCATGATTCCACCCAAATATACCAAGAACATCATAATACGAAATTCACGATATAAACCCTAGGGCTCTAGACATAATTAAAATACGAGATCATACATATAGTCAATCACAATATCAAGAACATCAAGATTATCAAATAAGCACAATATAAATCCTATGCAAGGGCTCTATCAAGACTCAATCACATAATTATATATACGATTATCAAAGGAGCCAATAAATAAGATATAACAAGGAAAATAGGTTTTGTCGAGACATGGGTTACCTCTTAACCTTAATTAAACCTCCCTTGGCTATTAAGGTTCTTCTCTTAGATTTCCATCCGATTGATCTCTCTAGGCTTGGTGGTGGGGAATCTCTTTGGCAATAATTTCGTGTAATATAACTATAGGTGGTAAGGGTTATAATTGCGTTCTAATCCCCTATTTATAGAATCAGGAATCCTAATCAGAATCTGAATAGTAAATGCCTACTTTCTTTATTCCTAATAGATATATTGGTCTAGGATTCCTAATAAGAATCTGACTAGTAAAAGGTCTACTCTCTTTATTCCTAATAGGCTTAAGACTCTAGTTTAGGCAATGGTCTACGATCCATGGTGGACCGACCACATTAATTAATTAAAGGGAGTCCTAACCAAATTAAATCCTTTTTAATTATTATTAACGAAATTAATTAAAAATAATAAATCCAGGATTAAAGTCCGTAACATGGGGTGTTACAATAGGTACATGGACTTATAGACTAATAAGATTTATGTGTGCAGGCATATGCGTTTTGATGAAGTGGTTTTCCCTTTTACCACTAAGAATATTTTGCAAGCACATCAAACTTCGCAAAGGATTCTGTGGGCCGGGTCTGTCTATAGCACGCTGCCACCATACCTGCTGTGCTAGATCAACCTATTGCTGAGGCTGTTGCGCCGGGGCTGCCGTGACTGGGCAGTTCGGTCAGTAGCCAGACGCGGGACCGCCAGCAGCCACACGGCCCCGTGGCCGGCCGAGGGGTAAATCCGTGAAAGCCACCACCATGACTCACACGATGAACACTCGCAGTCGGTCTCAGGTTCCTCTAACAACTTTAACTGCTGAGGTTTATCCTACAAATCCCACTTGTTACACGCAGGCATTTAAATACCCAGAATGTCATGAGGCTATAGACCAAGAGTTCAACGCACTACTACAAAATCAAACGTGTTGTCTTGTACATTCTCGGTCAGATATGAACATCATTGGGTATTTGGGTGTATGTGGGTCTTTCGCACAAAAGGAAAGGCTGACGGTTCAGTTGAAAGACACCAAGCGAGGTTAGTAGCAAAAAGATTTAATTAGGTTCCTGGTTAAGATTTTTTTGATACATTTAGTCCAGTGGTTAAACCCACTACATAGGATTAGATTGTTTTTATCATTGGCTATCTCTTCTGGTTGGCTTATTAGACAGCTTGATATTTACAATTCTTTTCTAAATGGAAATCTGTCTGAAACTGTATATATAAAGTAGCCCCTAGTTATATTGATGCTTAGTATCCCAATCATGTTTGTATGTTAAAACGTTCTTTGTATGGCTTAAAACAGGCTCCTAGAGCATGGTTTAACCGCCTCTATATGTTTTTGCTTTCTGTTGGATTTCAAGCATCCAAAACAAATGTGTCTCTATTTTATTAGTCTCAGAATTCTGCTTATGTGTATCTTCTGGTCTATGTTGATGATATACTTGTGATGGGGAGTGATCAGGATTTAGTGACTCGTTTGTTGTCTAAATTATCTGCTATTTTTAAGATTAGGGATCTTGGTGAACCTAGTTTTTTCTTGGGATCGAAACAATTAAATGCGATGATGGAATTTTACTTTCGCAACAAAGATACATGAATGATATTCTGAAACATGCTGGAATGGCAGAATGTAAGGCATTATCTAATCCTATCTCTGTTTCGGAATCTATTGAATTCAGTGCAGATTTGTATAATGATCCTACGCAGTACAAAAGTCTGGCTGAAGCGCTATAGTATCTCACTACCACACATCCTAACATATCCTTTGCAGTGAATCAGTTGTGCCAACACATGCATGCTCCTACAGTCTCACACTAGGAGCAACTAAAACGAGTCTTAATGTACGTTAAGGGAACAATTAATTTTGGTTTACGTATAAGAAAGTTAGTGTAAAGAGAACTTCATGCTTTTTCTGATTCTGACTAGGCTGGGTGTCCTCAAGATCGTAAATCTACTAGTGGTTATGCTGTGTTTCTTGGATCCAATCTTGTATCTTGGGTTTGCAAGAAACAAAGAGCTGACCCTCTCTCTCGCTACCTTCGCGAGTTGTGTCATCTCCGAGTGTGAGTGTTTTCTCTATTGGTTCTTCTAGTCGACGACGGATCCACCACGATCCCGATCATGGCAGGTTCACACGCATCATCGTCGTATGCTCATCTGTCCATGGCAGATCTGGAGGAAGATCACGTTGTGCAGCAGATTGCGAATGTGTCCTTGGGTCCTACGGAGGCTGAACAAGAATTCTTAGCAGTGGGTCGGTTTGTCTCTGGTAAACATGTTAAGTTTCTTTATTTTAGAGACACTATGGCGTCGGTCTGGAAGCCGGCGATGGGTATGAATGTTAGAGAACTTGATGGCCATCATTTTTTGTTTCGTATCACGAGGGGGATGTCGATCACATCATTGAGAATGGTTCGTGGTTTTTTGAACAAAATATCATGGTCCTAAAATGCATATCCCCAGTCGATGATCCAAGTACTGTTGTTTTGGATGAGGTGCCATTCTGGATCCAGATTCACAGATTGCCAGCAAGGTTCCGATCAGAGGCAGTGTTGGAAGCCATATGTGGCTTCATTGGAAGGCTTGATACAACAGATAATCAGAACATTGATGGCGGGTTACACACTTTCTCCCGCATCCGAGTTGGCATTAATGTGAACAAACCGCTGAAGAAATGAATGAATTTAAGGAAGGATGATGGGGCTTGGGTAGCAGTGGACTTCCGCTACGAATGCCTCCCGACTTTCTACTTTGTTTGTGGGATGCTGGGGCATGGGGATAAATTTTGCCCAAAGGTGAAACTGCGCATTTGGGATCCTAAGCAGGAGAAACCCTTTGGCCCCAACCTCCGTGCCGGTGGGAGAATGAATACATCATCGGTAGGCATGCAATGGATTGCACCAGAGACGGCGGTCGAACGACATGCATGGCACTTTACGACGGTGCCTCCAAAAGGAAAGAATAATCTAGCGGATAACAGAAATTCACTTACCATAGCTGGATCAATTAGTAGCACGATTCATGGACAGGTACTGGTAAATAAGGAAAAAGGGGTTTTGCTTATTTTATCTAATACTGTCACGTGCATGGAAGGTGGTATCATAGATACAGACCCGAAGCGACGCCGTACAGTGGATGTTGTTGAGGACAGTAGTGACGAGTCCATGGAGGTTGAAAATGCTCTTCCAAAAAACTTGCTGTTGGCGGGTACTGGTGGTTCCCAGTCCCGCCCTACCCAATGAGCACATTAAGCTGGAACTGTCGGGATTTGGGGAGTCCCCGAACAGTTCGTGAACTCTTGGGCATGGTGTCCAAGCAACGCCCCATGTTTGTCTTCTTAATGGAGACGAAAGCCAGATCAGATTATGTGGAAAACATTCATTTGAAGATGGATTTTGAAGGTTTATTTATTGTTGACGGTGGTGCAATTTTGATGCGGCAGTCTTTGACAATGGTGTTGGTGTAGGTGCGATTGTTCGTGATCACAATGGCAAGTTGGTAGCTGCTTTTAATTCTCGGATAAGTTGTGATCGTGATCCTCTAATGGCGGAGACTATGGCAGCAAATGAGGTGCTAACTTGGTTGAAGGCCGAAGGTTTTAATAATGTATTGTTAGAGTCGGACTCTCTTATTTTTTGTAATTGTTTTAATTCATCTCTGGTAAACCATTCTTATGTTGGTTTGATTATTAAGCAATGTCGTAGTATTGCTAATAACATTGGGAACGTGTCCGTTCACCATGTCAAAAGGTCAGCGAACCATGTCGCTCATGTGTTAGCACAGGTAACTGGTTCTACTTCTGTCCTAGGGTCGTGGCTTGCTGTGCGACCATCCTGTATTTCCCATTTGGTTGTTGTTTAATGCATTGAGTTTATACCTTTCAAAAAAAAAAAAAAGAAACAAAGAGCTGTTGCTAGATCTTCTACCGATGCAAAATACAAAGCTCTAGCAGATGTTTGTGCATAAGTAATAGGGATAAAGTACAAATAAGCCACTGAACTATTTGGGAAAAAGGAATTAAGCCATAGAACTCAAATAACTCCCAAATAAGCCATTGAACCCTGAAAAAAAAGAGCAATTAACATTTTTAACAGGTTAACTCTAGGTTTTTATTGACTGGATTGCCAAATGTTTATTTTATTTACGTTTTTTTTATTATTATAATCCATCTACATAGTAATATATTTTAAAGTAATTATAATCAAAGTAGTTTTATCTTGTCTAGATCTAATTTATTTATTTATTATTATTTTTTTAAACAAAAGATCTAGTGAAAAAATAATAATAAATAAACAAATCAAATCTCGACAAGATAAAACTATTTTGATTATAATTATTTTAAAATATAATACTATCCAAGTGGATAATATTAATAAAAATAATAATAAACGTAAATAAAATAAACATTTGGCAATCCAATCAGCAAAAACTTGGAGTTAACTTATAAAAAATGTTAATTGCTCTTTTTTTCAGGGTTCAATGGCTTATTTGCTCTTTTTTTCCGGGTTCAATGGCTTATTTGATGGTTATTTGAGTTCGATGGCTTAATTGCCATTTTCCAAATAGTTCAATGGCTTATTTGTACTTTACCCCTAAGTAATATGGATACTCTCATTGCTGCGTGAAATCAAGGTGTCATGTATCTCTCTGTTCTCAAGTTATGGTGTGACAATCTTGGTGCTACATATATGTGTGCAAATCCCATCTTCCATGCACACACAAAATACGTGGAGATTGATTATCATTTTGTTAAAGATAGAGTTGTTTCTAGAGACATTCAAGTCAATTTTATTTCAACAAAGGATCAACTTGCTAACATTTTTACAAAGGCCTTACCTAGTCCTAGATTATTTTTTTTTCCTTAGAGACAAGCTACAGGTTACTAGTATACCATATGTTTGAGGGGGAGTATTAGGATTCTATGTATTTGAGTCAAATTATGATTCTCTATCCTAGTCTCCATATGATTCTCTCTTGTATATATTCCTACAGTTTGTACATTTGTAATTACTGTTCATATAGTTATACAGTTCTCATCAGTAAAACCTAGGCCCACCAAAGAGCAGTTTTAGTTTTAGTTTTTTTTTTTTTAATCACTTGATCCATTTTGACAACTCTATACATGACAAATATAAAAACAAATAATTTTTAATTAATTAAAATGTATACAATAAATATAAAGCTACATAAACTAAAAATTTTCACTATCTTACATGGTAATAAAAGAAATTGTATTTATTGTTACCATGAATTTTTGTAGGTGACAAGAAAAACTTGTATTCATTACTCAAAGGGTGTACACGGGTGAACAACGCATTGTGACTATAACCGATAAAAAATTACAAAAAGATAAACTAACTTAGATTTTTTTTTTTAAAACAAACAATATAAATGAGTGTTTTACATAGGATGGTTTTTCCTCTCTCCTTGTGAGTGTTTTCCTCTCTCCTTGTGAGTGCCTTCTTGTCTAGGTTTTCTGAGCTTTGTGCCTTGCGTTTTCCATGGAGAAAGGTGGTACTAGTGGTTTGGCGGAAGCGTATGAAGCTTTGGCCATTGATGATGATGAGGACGGCGTGATTGTTGAAATTGACGAGATCCCGAAGCCTAGCTACGATCTCCGATTTGCGGCGGTGGGTCGTGTTGTCACTGAAAGACCGGTGAAACTTGTAGTTTTCCGGGATGTCATGGCTACGGCATGGCGGCCAATGAAAGGGATTTTGGTTCGTGAACTGGGGCAAAAACGTTTCCTGTTTGTTTTCTATTATGAAAGGGACATTTCCAGAGTTATGAATGATGGGCCATGGACGTTCGACCAGAATTTGGTCTTGCTTCGCCGGGTGGTAAATGGTGAGGATCCTATGGAAGTTCCTCTGGATATGGTCTCCTTCTGGGTCCAAGTTCATAAACTACCTACGGGGTTCATGTCTGAGAAGGTGGCGAAAGTCGTGGGCAACTATGTGGGGGAGTTTGAGCAATCGGACAAACGGAATTTTGATGGAAGTGAACGTTAATTCATGCGCGTTCGGACGAAGGTGGATATTAAGCAGCCTCTGAAAGCAAGAATGAAAATGAAGAAACTGGGGGGGGGGGGGGGGGGGGGGGGGGGGGGGAGTGGTTCTGGGTTGATCTCCGCTATGAACGACTACCGTCTTTTTGTTTCGAGTGTGGGATTATCGGGCATGCGGATAAATTCTGTCCGGCGGCGGCGGATAAGCCTATGGATGGCGGAAGTAAGCTGTATGGTGTGTGGTTGAGGGCGGGTGGCCGGAGAACGGGGGTGGCGCCGGAGAATAGGTGGCTTGTACTGGAGGAGCCGGAGGTGGCGGGACAGGCGGTTGCGAGCGTAACGGATGGTGTGTTTAATGAGATTTATGAGGGGGCTGTGATGGAGCGCCGTTTTTTCGAAAAGAAAGGAGAGGTGGGGAGGATTGAAACTGGGAGAGAGGGAGTAACGGTTGGGGCAATGAGTGTGGGTTTGAATAGGGAGGGGGTCATAAATGAGGGATTAAATGGTGAGGGAGAAAGTGAGGGGGTGGTCATAATTGAGGCTAAAAGAAGGCGTACGGATGGTGAGGGGAGGAATTTAAATGATGTTAGTCCTATGACTATTGAGCAGCAAGACTCTTTTTCTTGTGAGGTGGGCCCTGGGATCCAGGCCCACCCAGCCCAATGAATATTTTAAGTTGGAACTGCCGTGGGCTTGGAAACCCATTGGCAGTTCAGTTCTTGGTGGGCTTAGTTTATCATAAGAAGCCCCAAGTTATTTTTTTATGTGAAACGAAGATGGATGCCTGACGTCTTGAAAGGGTGCGAGTAAAACTTAAGTACGATAGTTGCTTTGTTGTGGATGCTACGGGAAGAGGGGGGGGGGGGGGGGGGCTCGCGCTTCTCTGGAATGCGGGGGTAGATATTGAAGTAAGGGGGTATTCAAACCACTACATTGATACAGTGGTCAAGAGTGATGGAGGGGGGGGGGGGGGGGGTCATGTTGGAGACTCACGGGTTGCTACGGGGAACCTGATCAAAGTCGGAGGCGTGAGACTTGGGATCTCTTGAGGTATTTATCCACTCTAAATAATTTGCCTTGGGTTTTGCTGGGTGATCTAAACAATTTACAGTGGGATTGGGAGAAAGAAGGGAGATTGCCGTACCCTAGGTGGTTGCTTAGGGGGTTTGGGGATGCTGTTAGGGAGAGTGGATTATCCAATTTTGGGTTTGATGGGTGCCAGTATACTTGGGAGAAGGGGAGGGGTACATGCAATTGGGTGAGGGAAAAGCTCGATCGAATATTGGTTTCGGGTGAATGGAGAGATTTATGGCCATACGCTAGAGCAAAGTCGGTAGAGGGCAGCACGAGTGACCATATGCCGTTACTATTGACGGTGGAGGGGGGTGGCCCGGTGAGAGTGGCGCGGAGGCCTAGATTCGAGAATAGTTGGGGACATATTCCGGAGTGCAGGCAGGTTGTGGAACGGGAATGGGATAGATTGGAGGGCTGTACGATAGGGGAGAGGTTGATCGAGTGTGGTCGGGGAGTGTGGAATTGGGGTAAGGGGCAGAACAAGGGGGAGGTTGAGGTGATTCGGCGGTGTAAAAATGAGATGGGAAGGTTGCGGGGTTTACGGGATGGGGAGAGTGTACGGCGGTTTGGGGTTGTCCAACGTCAATATTTGGGCTGTTTACGAAATCAGAGTGACAAGTTCAGGCAAAGGGCGAAAGAGTTGTGGTATAGGGAGGGGGATAGTAACTCCAGATTTTTTCATAACTCGGTGAATACAACACGTAGGAGGAATCGAATTGCGGCCCTAAGGGATGAGGGGGGTGTGCTGATTCGAGATGAACGGGAGATGGGAGGGATCATGGTGAGGTATTTTTCTGCCCTGTTCACGGCTGGTGGAGGAGATGTGGGTCAGGTTGTTAATTATTTGGAGAATCGGGTTGATGAAGCTCAGAATGCGGCTTTGGTGAGCGAGGTCACGGAGGAGGAAGTGAGGGCTGCCTTGTTCGCGATGTATCCGGATAAATCTCCAGGACCGGATGGCTTATCTCCAGGATTCTTCCAGAACTATTGGTCTATTTTAGGCCCTGAGGTAGTTTCCTTTTGTCGTCTGTTTATGAATACTGGAAAGATGCCGGAGCGGGTAAATGATACACATATTGTGTTAATTCCAAAATGTAAAACCCCAGAAAATATGTCTGAGTTTCGCCTTATCTCTTTATGTAATTTAATTTATCGCATTATTGCTAAGGTTCTGGCCACTCGCCTGCGTGTGTTGCTGGACTCTATTATTGACCCTGCCCAGAGTGCTTTTATCCCGGGGAGGTCGATTGTAGATAATGTGCTTATTGCGTTTGAGTCAGCTCACTGTTTGAAGCGTCAACCTGGGGATAGGGGTGGTTTTGGGGCCCTAAAAATTGACATGAGTAAGGCTTATGATCGGGTTGAATGGGGTTTTTTGTGTCAAGTGCTTACGAAGATGGGGTTTAGTGACAAATGGGTGGGGATTATGAGGGAGTGTGTGTCTAGTGTGCGCTATACGGTGTTGGTAGAGGGGAAAGAGTGGGGGCCAGTGGTACCGGAGAGGGGGCTAAGACAGGGGGACCCGTTATCACCTTATTTATTTATCTTGGTAGCGGAGTGCTTAAGTGTTATGTTGAGAGTTCGGGAGGAGGAGGGGATGCTGCACGGGTTAAGGGTTGTGAGAGGGGCTCCGGCAATATCCCATCTTTTCTTTGCGGATGACTGCCTGTTGCTCTTTCGGGCAAACAATTTTGAAGCCGAGGTTCTAAGGGATGTTTTGAGAGATTACGGGATGGCAAGTGGGCAGGAGGTAAATTTTGATAAATCATCTATAGTGTTTGGACGGAATGTGCATAGGGAGGATAAGGAGGCTGTTTGCGGGAGTTTAGGGATTGGCGAACAGCAGGGACAAGGAAAATACTTGGGTCTACCTGGATATGTGGGGAGGAAAAAGAAGGAAATTTTGGGGTTTATTCGGGACCGGGTTAGGGCTCGGGTTATGAATTGGGGGAACCGTTTCTTGTCTAGAGGGGGTAGAGAGGTGCTTCTAAAGACTGTTTTGCAAAGAAGGGGGTGTGAAAGAAGGGAAAGAGGGAGAATAAGGTGGAGTAGGTGGAGTGATTTGTGTGTGCCAAAGAAGTATGGTGGTATGGGTTTTAGGAGAGTGCGGGAGATGAACCTTGCGATGTTAGGAAAACAGGGGTGGAATTTTCTTACTAAACCAAATGCTCTAGTTACAAGGGTCTTTAAGGCGAGATATTTCCCAAAATCCACTTTTTTGCAGGCAACAAGAGGTTCAAATCCGTCATATGTGTGGTCTAGTATTTGGGAAACACAGGAGTTGGTGAGGAAGGGGGTTAGATGGAGGATTGGAAATGGTGAGGGGACTAAAGTTTGGGGCGACCCCTGGCTTCCGGATGGGGGTAATCCTTATGTTACTACACCGAGTCAGGAATACTTGGGGGATCCGTGGGTGAGTTCTTTGATGCGTATTGATGGAAATGAGTGGGATCATGGGGTGGTAAGAGATATTTTGGAGGAGCGGGATGCAAATTTGGTTTTGAGTGTACCTTTGTCGGCTAGGGGGGGGGGGGGTCGTGATTCTCTCTTTTGGAGTCAGGAGCAAAATGGACTGTATTCGGTGTGTAGCGCATATAGGTTGGCCTCGGGGGAGTTTGGACAGGGGGACGGGGTAGTATGGAGGGGTATATGGCGGATGAGAGTGCCACCAAAAGTTAAATGCTTTTTCTGGAATTTATGCACGCTTCGGCTACCCACCAAAGATGCTTTACTGTTAAAACACGTACCTTGTGATCCTGTTTGTGTGTTGTGTGGAAAAGCAAATGAGAGCACGGTTCATCTTTTTGCTAATTGTGAATTTGCGCATAAGAGTTGGCGTGTGTTAAATGGGGAATGGAATATGGGGTATATTGAGTCTATTCATGGGTGGTTAGATGAATTGTGGTCTGGAAGCTTATCTATTATGATGATTGAGCAGGTGGTGATGGTGGCGTGGGCAATTTGGGAAGCTAGAAACTCTATGGTTTGGCATCAAAAGGACACGGACCCTCAATCTATGGTGTGTTATGCGTTGTCCTATGCTCAGAATTGGCGTGAGATCAGGGGAAGGGATGGTGATGTTGCAAGGGGGGGTTTGCTTAGTGTTCAGGACGGGCAGGTGAGGGTGTATGACCCTGGGTGGATCCGTGTTACGGTGGATGTTGCAATGGATTATAGAAGACAGCGCATGGGGTTTGGATGGAGTGTCTTTAACTGGGATGGCACGGTTAGGGGAGTGGTAATGTTTGCAAAGCATGGGTTGCATACGGTGAAAGAGGCGGAAGCTTTAGGAGCTAGAGAGGCACTAAGTTGGATTAAGAGAAAGGGGTGGGAGCGGGTGGTCCTTGAGACCGATGCTCAACTAGTCACAACGGCGGTGGCGGGGGGACGGAATATATCACCTTTTGGCTTAATTGTGAACGACATCCGGGAGCTTTTAAGTCAAATGCCTACGGTAAATTTTCGCTTTGTTCATCGGCAACATGTTATGGTGTCTCATTGTTTAGCCAAGAGAGCTCTTTGTTGTGTAGAGGAGGGTCGTGTGGAGTATTTTGACTATATTCCTCGTTTTGTATCCATTCCTCTATGTAACAATACTGGTATCTATTAATGAAATCTGGTTGGTTTTTGTTCAAAAAAAAAAAAAAAAAAAACTTAGATTTTTCATAGATGATCGACTTAAACCTAAAAGATTAATAAATTGATTGCATTGATTGTTACCCTGAATTGACTGATGACATTCCAAATTAAAAATAAATATACTCATATTAATAGGTCAGATAGTAAAATATTTTTACCGTGTTCGTGAAAAATAGGAATAAGGGTTAAATAAGCCACCGAACTACACCCAAAAATGCAATTAGGCCACTGAACTAAAAAACAATGCAATTAGGCCATTGAACAATGCAAAATGATGCAATTGAGCCAAATGTGACTTGTTTACCTGTTAGTTAGTTTTTTATTTTATTTTATTTTAATAATTTTAGATAACAATTTAAAAAAAAAAAAAATCCTCACTGAACGTTGCTTAGATTGGATTGGCGGTGGAGAGTTATCCTTCTTTGGTAGAGACGGCGCCGATGGAACTCCAACAGGCAGCCACGACGAAGGCCCTAGAGGAGAAAAACTCCCATAATAATATCCCGGTTGTGGCCACCGCATGAGGACAGTCGTGCGGGAAACAATGAATATTGTTCCCCAGGCCGACAAGGTGGCCGCCGCAGCAAGAAGAAGAAGCGGCGCAAAGCCATCGCCGCCGTGTGGCTTACCGAGATTTTTCGCTCGCCGCCGCTCTCTTCCTCCATAAACTGATAAACACAAACTTCACAGTCTTGATCACCTCCATGGTCTGCAACTCGGTAGATTTTCTAGGCAAACATTCGAGCAGCGCTGCAATGTCGGGATCATTCAGCGGATTGATAGCCTTAGTCTGCGCGAAAATTTCTCTGTCCTCCACAGGACTTACAGTACGGCGTTGGGGGCCAAAGAACTCAGGTTTGATGCCATGGTTCTCGAGCATCATTAATAGCGTGGGAGGATCTATAGTGCTAGTAGCTGAGATTTTTTTTTTAAATTTTAGATTTATTATTTAAAATTATTAAAATAAAATTAAAAATAATTATTTTCGTATGATAACCTACACATCATCAATCTATCAGGTAAGCATGTCACATTTGGCTCAATTGCATTATTTTTTATTGTTCAAGGACCCAATTGCATTGTTTTTGAGTTCAATGGCCTAATTGCATTTTTATGTGTAGTTTGGTGGTCTATTTGACCCTTATTCCTGAAAACTAATACTCCGGTATGTACTAATATTTGTACCATAGCCAAAAACTCGTAAACTACAACTTTACAAAAATACCAATTCACTTCTACTCCTTTTCTTAAACGATAGTTTTATCCACGTCATTAAATTAAATTAAATAAAAAAAAAAAGCTGAAGATGAAAACAGAATTAACAAAACAAAAAAAAAATTAAAAAAAAAATGATGAGGAATTCAGGAGAAATGTCGAAAGAGAAGCTTTGACTTGCCAGTGGAGAGCTAGAGAATCAGCAAAAACACACAATACTTTCCTCAGAGGATGAGGAATCCAAACTTAAACTGGAATATGGGGTGTGATTTCAATTATTTCTTTGCGTTTCTGATTCTTATTTTGCTTCTATGTTCATCATCCTCACTATCAGTGCAAGAATCAGAAGCTATAGAGTCCCTGCTAAGCCGTCTGGACAGCAAAAGACCATCAAATTCAGTCCAAGAATCTGCAGCCAAGGGTGTCCTTCAAAGGCTCCTTCCCACCCATTTGTCAAGTTTTGAGCTCAAAATTGTGTCCAAGGTACCATATTTCTGTAACTATTCTGTAATTTCTGGTTTCTTTGGAATCCTGGTTGTTTATAAGCTACTCAGTGCCATTTTCTTTGGATTTCTAATTCATGGTCTTTCTCATTTAGTATAATTTCGCTGTTGATTTTCATTATCTGGTTATTCTTTGAATTCATGCGGGCCTAATCGGTTTTAGAATATAGAATAGCTCAGAAAAATGTTTAGTTATGAAGATAATAGTGGAGAAAAGTACACGCAGTGCATCTCATTGGGTCTAGAGTACCCAAATTTTATGTGAGACTCAGATTTTTGACCCTTTAATGGATTCTCAATGCTGACTTAGCTTGTTGTCTTTAATCTGAAGTGTCTTTAGAGCAACCACAATAGTTGCTTGGATGTGTCAATAGAAAAGTGTTTATTCGTCTGCAATCTCATATCCTGGGATATTGAACAACTTTTCTTTGAAGAACATTTATTAAACAATTTTGGCTTGAATTATTATCACAGAGAGGTAGGTCACCAAACAAGAACTAGAAATAAAAAAAGGGGATTCAATTGTTCTTTAAACTTTTAAGGAAGATACTGTTTCTTTTGACATAACTGTTCTCCATCCTGTAACACGCTATTCTTCAGCTGAACCATGCAAATTTCATATCTTAATTTCTCAGGTTCGGTGTCATTGTTATCTTTATCTGGTTGCATGGATTCATGTTATTCTAATCGATATGCTTGAAAGCTGGTTGTAGGATGTTTGTGGTGGGCAAAGCTGCTTTAGAGTAACCAATTTCAAGAGCTCAAGTGGAGATTCACCTCAGATACTGTATGTATTTTTACTATTTTCTACCTTTTATTTCTATATACATAATTCTCCCTAAATTTTAATCCTTATGCTATTGGAGACTTCACAAATGAAATAGCCATGCCTTCTAGAGTATTATGCAACAGGTCAGAAGAGGGACATTGTCCCCAATCCTATTGCATATAGAGGTTGCATTTCTGAATAATTAATGTCTATGATTTGATACACTATCTTATCCACGTAACCTTTTTCTATTCAAAGTGATTTTTTTCAAAAGTACTACAGAATTTTTGATTATAGAAGAATAGCAGATCTTAAGTTCTACATTGTTATCATTTCCTTGAAGATTCTTTGGCTAGACAATGTCTTTGGGTGGCTATTTCTCTTTTCCTTATATAGAGATGACAATATTTTCATTCTCAGCTAAATAATTCGCAACATTCTTTTTGTTAAGGGATAGAACACCTTTTTGATATTGTCATGTCAATGCTTATATTGTCTGAAACATTAACATTAGATTTTGATTCTTTTTTTTTTTTTTTTTTTTGCTTTCCAAGGATACAAGGAACTACAGCAATTGAAATCACATCAGGCCTCCATTGGTACTTAAAGTATTGGTGTGGTGCTCACATTTCATGGGAAAAGACTGGGGGCATACAAATAAATTCAGTTCCCAAGCCAGGATTACTACCTTCTGTAAGTACAGAGGGTGTGATGATTCAACGGCCTGTGCCATGGAACTACTACCAAAATGTTGTCACTTCTAGCTGTAAGTGTGACATTTTCACTCATTGCTTCAGTCTAACAGATAAATTAGTTCCCCGTTCAAAATTTTGGAGCCATGCTGGTTCGCTTAATTGGTCTAACTCCACCCAGAATAAGAAAATGATGAGAAAAGATACATACCTCAGCCTTAGTTAATTTTCTCTTATGTTGTGGACTTTTATGCTCTGTGGTAAGTGAAAGTCTTATGTTCTGGAAGTTTCCCACTTCTCTGTTTGTGGGATTGGATTTATTTTTTTATTGTGTTTATCATTTACTCCATCTTTAAGTAAATTTTATGTGTCTGCTATACTTATCCCTAACAAATTCTTGCTTTACCTCAGTTTAACACAGTTTGGGGCGTTTGGGCAAAGTCAGTTTAGCATACTAAAGCTATTTTCAATCATTTATTTATTGAATTAAGAAAACAATCTTCAAGTGTCTTGGGACATAAAGTTCTACTATTGGAAAAAGTGGAATCCTTCTCTGAAGTTCTAACACATGGCCAACAAAACAGGGAAAGGGTTGAAAGTAACAAGTTACTAAGGCTTTCAGGAAGGGTTGCCTTAGTGCGGCTACAAAGCAACTAAAATTCTTTGGTTATTTAGTTTTTGTCTGAAACAGTTTTTTTTTTTTTTTTTTTTTTTTTTTGCCACATCTATTTCTTATTGCAATTCTATTGCTCTCGGTATCACAGCTTAGCACAATTCAAATATTCAATTGCAGATTCCTATGTATGGTGGGATTGGCAGAGATGGGAGAAAGAGATAGACTGGATGGCGCTCCAAGGAATTAATCTGCCCCTAGCATTTACCGGGCAAGAAGCCATCTGGCAAAAGGTTTTCTTGGTATGTACATTATTGCTTCTTAGTTTATGTTGCTAGTTTGGCTTTGAAAGCTTATTTACTGTTTACCATGGATAAGTCTGTACTCTATAGCATTAGCATAGCAATTGCTGCTTATCATTCATATAGTCAATTCTAGGGCAATTTCAGTATAAGGTTTCTCATAATAGTTCTCCACACTACATGAATTAAGCAGACAGTTTTTTCTTTTTTCTTAAAGCTGAGAACTTGCTGCTGGAATAAATATTAATTCTTGCCTGGGACCTCATAGTCTAGTAGCGTAAGCCTAAGACTCCATACAAGTAGTCTCAAAGTTTTATCCCCATTCCTGAGAGTTGTACGGGAATATATATATATATACACACACACACACAACACACATTATTGTTTTGAATTTTTGGTTTCATTCTTTTAATTTGAGATTGCATTTATGCATATAATAAAATTAAGTGCATAATATTATATTAGGAATCAACCAGTAGTCTTGAACCTGGTGGCAAGAGTGGCATTTTAAAGACATATACCAATGTGACCATTTCGACTCCACTGGGGGGATCGAACCCAGAATCTCTGGTTCCGTAGACCAGCACCTTATCCATTGGGCCATGGAGTCATTTATGTTTATAGGCATTTTATTTTAGTCAACCAATTTGGAGCTGGTAGTCTTGAACCTGGTGGCGAGAGTAGCATTTTAAAAAGTCATATACCAATGTGACCATTTCGACTCGGGGATCAAACCCAGAATCTCTGGTTCCGTAGACCAGCACCTTATCCATTGGGCCATGGAGTCATTTATATTTATAGGCATTTTATTTTAGTCAACCAATTTGGAGCTGGTAATCTTGAACCTGGTGGTGAAGTTTCTATCCAAAACAAACCATTATCCAATAATAAGCATTGAATTGGTCCAACATGAGATCACACAAGAGTGGCATTTTGAAGTCATATACCAATGTGACCATTTTGACTCAATTGGGGATTGAACCCAGAATCTCTGGTTCCGTAGACCAACACCTTATCCATTGGGCCATGGAGTCATTTATGTTTATACATTTGGTATTGCCATAACTTATATAAACTTTCATGTTTTATGTGTTGGCAAGGTTGGTCAAATCAATCAGCTTTTTCTGCTGGTAGGTTGATGAAAATTTCTTGGTTAGACAGTGTGCTTGTATTTTTGTACTCAATTGGAACGGGTGCCATTTCTTTTCATTAAAAGAAACAACACTGTTTTGGACATGGTCCACATTAAAATTTGCTCCCCACCACTTCAATTTTTTTTTTTTAAAAATAAAAAATTCAACTTGGCACAATCACATTAGATTGAGGCGGGCAGTCTCATGGGCGTGTCACAACCCGTGTATAGAGACGGGCAGGCAGTCCCATGCCCGTGGGACTGCTTGTGCGGATTCCTTCCTGCTGGTCTTATTATAATATAAAAACATGCAACCACACTGGTTGCTTTGAGTGGTTTTTTTTTTAAGTGAAGAAAAAATTGCAGCTATTACCTGAATATGTGCGTTGGATAAAATAACACTAATATTCGAAATAAATCAACAAAAATTCAAAATAAATTTCTTAAAAGATCAAATATAGCACAATAACAATAATATTCGAAATAATCAACAAAAAATTGAAATAAATCAAATATAGAATAAATAAAAATTGTTGGTTTTATGACTTTTTTGGGCAGTCAACGACAGGCCAACACTACCGTGAGAGAATATAGGTATTTTGTATTAATGAGTATTGCTTGTGAGTATTAAAAATTGCTTCCCCTCCCCCATGTATGGGGTCTATTTATACATATTATGGGCCTATAGCCCTACAAGGAATAAGAATCCTAGACTATCTCATATTGGAGTCCTTGTCATGTTGGGAATAACAAGCCCTAATCCTACTACATTAGGAATAATGAGTCCAATCCTTACTACATTATGAATACTAAGCCCAATCCTATTAAATTCTTAAGGTTTCTCGGTACTGTGTATCCTTCTTGGGCTTTCTTGATCCATTTACTTTCTTGGGCTGGTCAATGTGGCCCAGGCTCAGTATACCATCCATAGAAAATACTTACCGTTAAAAATGGCAATGGCAGTGTAGGAATTCTATTAATCTGATTTGAATTTAAATAATATTTCAAATATATGCAGAAATAGGAAATGCATAAAACTTTGTCAAATTATCTAAGAGACCCTTCATAAATGCACATAAGCTACTACACGAATGCACACAGGGTAGATTGTGCGCATTCATGTTGGGCAAATTGCACACAATCTAGTCTGTGTGCATATATGTAGTAGTTTGTGTGCATTTTGGAAAAGTCTCACCGGACTCACGGGAAGAAGTGGTCTCATTTGATCATTACTATATGTAATTCACACTCCTCCAATGGAAAGGGATACGATAATTTATAGACAAGGAAGGTCACATAAAAAATGTAACAAACTACCTAGTAAAGCAACCACTAATACCTCTATTAACAATTATTTCTACCTATAAATTAGGGAACTAATTTCTGGTAGAAATTAGGAAACTGAAAACAGAAGAATATACAGAATAAAAGAGTAGACAATAGTAAATTAAAAACATTCCTTTCAACATTTCCTTTTCTTGATTTTCAACTTCTGTTGTTTGACAGCAAGAGTTTAATTTGACCGCCCAAGATTTGAATGATTTCTTTGGTGGACCTGCTTTCCTAGCTTGGGCTCGTATGGCAAATCTACATGGGTAAGGCTTGCCTCCTCAATTACAGTGCAGAACCTTTTTATGACCAAATCATTTATTTTCTAGTTGAAAGATTTAGTTAAATTTTAAACTAATTATCAGGTTGTAATAATGCTTTAGAAAGAGTTCTAAAAGAATAATGAAATTTAGTATCATATATCCAAAATAACGTTTTGATTTGTCAAAGTTTTATGCATTTCCTATTTCTCTCTTGGACACTTTAACTATGGTCGGGATTTTCTTGCTCTTGCTTGTTTACTTTACTGAACAATTATATTAGATTTACCAAGAGAGTTTACGTTTCATCATTCTCTGCAAAATAGATGGGGTGGGCCTTTGTCCCAAAACTGGTTGGATAAACAGCTGTCATTGCAGAAGCAGATACTACAGAGGATGACAGAGCTAGGCATGACCCCAGGTAGACTTTCATTTTGACTTAAAATACTCTTTTCTCCTTAATTGGGTCGGCCCGGTGCGAACGGGGATTAGTCTGAGTATGGTACGGGCTTAAAGGTGCCTCCTACAGTTAGGGCCTGCTCAGGATACCTCGTGGTCTGACAAAAAAAAATACTCTTTTCTCATTTTGGCTCATTTACACCTTATAAATCTGTAGTTATAGAGCCAAAAATAAAATGTTTATATACTTTGGCAGCTACTGCCTGCTAGTATGTTTTTATGTTTTTCTTAAACAAGTTAAGGTGACCAACAACCATGATTTTTTATTTTTATTTTTTAATTTATTTTTTATTTTTTTATTTTTCCAGTTCTCCCATCGTTCTCTGGGAATGTACCAGCTGCAATAAAAAAGAAGTTTCCCTCTGCAAATATAACTAGACTTGGAGACTGGTATTTCTTGTCTAACTACTCATCTCTATATCTGAATCACTCTTTTACATCTTCCTTTCACCATCTCCTTGTTGACATGTACTGTATTGTTTATATTGTTGTCTTTAACTTTTTCTCTGTCAAATGATTTTTGATCATAACGTTTTCCTTGTCAATTTACCCCACTCAAATGTGTGTTTGAATGCTCGAATTTGATAAAATTTCAAACTCTTTGATCCTAGGAACACGGTTGATGGTGACCCTCGATGGTGTTGTACTTTCCTTTTAGATTCTTCTGACCCATTATTTGTAGATATTGGCGAAGCATTTATTCGCCATCAGTTAAAAGGTGATTTACTTGTCACTTATTTGTTACTCTCTATTGATTTTATGTGTTATATTTGAATGCAGTCAATAACAACAGGATTTCGTTTTTCAAGGCTTAATTAAGTAGTGGTGACTAAAAGCTTCAAATTTGAAATGGCCTAGTTTAGTGTTACCATTTCCATTCTTTTTTGAAGCTTTTGATCTCTCTCTCTCTCTTCAAAAGCAACATCTAAACTGGAAAACTGTGAAGTCTACAAATATAGTGTGCTCTACAGTTTTATGATATGTTATTGTATGGCGTATTATTTGAGATTCGTTAACTACACTCCAATTGTTCATTTCTTGTTTACATCTTTGTTTGGCAGAGTACGGAAGCATCACAAATATTTACAGCTGGTATTCTTTCTTTCAACTTTAATTACGTGTATGGCGGTCCCTAACTTTCACTTTATCTTCATTCCAATCTTAAATTTTTTTTGCCTGATTTTATATTCATCCTATCAAATTACCCGAACAAGTTAGGACTTAGGTGTCTTCTTTATCATCTTCCATATATGGTTATACCTTTGAATGTGAACATATACATAGCTTTAGACTCGGTTAAGAAAAGAACCAACAGCTTTTAGATAATCAATTTATCAAAATGATGGATTAAATTAACCCGGTATCCCAAATTACTTAACCCAATAATAATAGGAATAAATAAATGGATAATAAAATAGGACAATATTTAAGATGATTACAAAGTGAGAAAATGATTGAAAGATGTCTTAACAAGACAATAATGAGCTAATTTATACTAAGGCTTCCTCCTAACCGCCCCCCATGGGAATAGGGCGGGTCGTTGGATCCTCTTTGACCGTGTTCGCGCGTGTAGCACACAAGGCCGATGCTGCACCAAGCCAAGGCCGCCCCAGGTCGAGGCCTCCCCAAGCCGAGGCCACCTCGGGCTGAGGCCGCCCCAAGCTTGGGTCGTCCTCGCTTCTCCTCGGGTCGGTTTGCCCCGGATTCGTCTCTAATATATGATATATCCATCACAGAGCAACTGAATATTTGGAAATATTGGATGTTGGTGTGAACTTCTCAAGTGTATTATGCATTTATGTGTCAGTGTAACTAAAAAAGTCGTATAGTTCATCATAATGATTTAGCTACTTTGATGGCTAGGAGTGCCTATGTTGCAATTCTTTTGCTTCCTGCAAAATGTTTCCTCCTATGCTTTATATTATGACATCGAGAAAGTATTTAATGCAGCGATACCTTTAATGAGAACACTCCACCTTCAAGCGATCCATCATATATTTCTTCTCTTGGATCTGCGGTCTACAAAGCAATGTCCAAAGCAGATAAGGATGCAGTGTGGCTAATGCAAGTATGTTTATCTTCTAGTCCACTCTTAGGCCGTGTTTGGTTCATGGGTTTCCACATCAGGAATGAGAATCAAAATCATAGTTAGTGTTTGGTTGACAACTTTTTGAAACACAACTATGAGATTTGATTACCCATCCAATTAAAAACCTCATTCCCTAATTAAAAACGGGTATCATTCCATCTTATTGGTAATTTGATTTTTAAGTTTGGATTAGTGCTTTTAGATTTTTTTTTTTTTTTTTTTTTTTTTGGTTCATATTGGTGCTTTGAGTGTCATTATATTATGATTAATTGTCTTGATTTTTTGTTTTTGTATTTTTAAAACATTTATTCCCATTATAGGGTTATACATAGCCAAACATCAATATTAGTTTCCAATACCACCATACTGCCAAACATGCAAAATACTTTCACCAAAACCCATTACCATTAACAAGTATTTGATTCCGATTCCGATTCCCATGTGCGAACCAAACACACCCTTAGTTTTATTAAGCAATTCAACTTCATATATTTCTGCTTTTTCTGTGACTACAAACTCTTTTCTACTAAATGTTTCCTTCTATTCACTTTAACTCCACAAAACTATCAACATGACTGTTAGAGTAGCCTCGTTGAAACAATTGCAATTTGCAATAATCTTTTCCTTGTACAATTCTCATTGTAAGGATATAACTGTATTTTCACATTGGGGGCACATTTACTTGCAGTTCCTTTTCTTTTATTCTGCTAGTACTTCAAGACTCGGGGAGAAACTTCCTATAGATGTGTATAAACCTCACTTGCAGCATACACTGTCCTCTGATCTGCTTATTCGGTTGTGCAAAAATTTAGTTCTAATTGATATATCAATCTGCAGGGTTGGCTATTTTATTCGGACTCCTCATTTTGGAAGCCACCACAGATGGAGGTATGCTGTTATGTCATTAGGAAGAAGCTTTTATCAATTTCATGTCTTTGAGGTCTTTGCCCTTGTGATGATTTATCATGTATTCAAGTGTGTGTGCAGTATTACTTATTTGTTGATCCACGTTGTCAAGTGGACTGTTTTGTGTATCTATCAATTATGCTATCCACGGATACATTTTCCTGCACTCAATTGGGCTATAATGCACATGGGCTAAACCACACTAAAATATTGAATCCAATCAATTAATTAGTCTAACTCATGGCCTTATAAAGGACAAATTATACCATGGACTAAGGTCTATCTTGCAATGTGGGCCCTGGTCCAAAATAATCTTCAGAGGTACAGAATATGACACATAATTTTTGGACCAGGGCCCACAATGCAAAATGGACCTTGGTCCATGGTATGAACATATAGTTCAGTAATTATGAACATAGAACCGTGTTCACCTTGCAAGATGAACACGGTTCCACAGCATAACAATTGATAACAATTGCTTATAAATGCATATGTTCTCTTTTATAAGTGAATCATGAACCTTAGCCCTCTTGTAGCACATGCACTTATATAGTGATTCTTTTGTCTTTTAAATGTAAAGCCAAATGGAAAACATGTGCGAAGATCACCGGGATGTTGAAAGTTCCAATGATCTTCATTTTCAACGTTGATTTTATGAACTTCATTTTCAACGTTGATCTTCATTTTCAATGTTGAAAGTGCAAACTCTTTGATTTTATGAACTTCATTTTCAACGTTGGCTCATACTGGCAGGCACTTCTACATTCTGTTCCATTCGGGAAGATGATAGTTCTTGATTTATTTGCTGATGTCCACCCAATATGGAAGAATTCTTCTCAATTTTATGGCACTCCTTACATATGGTATGCATGAAGTTATTCAGTGTTCAGCACTCCTCAGGAAGCTCGAATTTTAGTTCTATTCCTTGTTTGATATTTCCTATCATCTACATAAAATAGGTGTATGCTGCACAACTTTGGAGGCAATATTGAAATGTATGGCACGATGGATTCTGTTGCCTCGGGCCCTATTGATGCTCGTACTAGTGAAAATTCAACAATGGTGAGTGAAATCCACTTATGCGCACCTCAAAGCTCGTTCCCATGTTCATCTTAAGCTAAGATGTGAATTAGTCTTCACCCCCTTATTCTACCAGAATGTTTACTGAACTCCTTCGAGCAAATTTTGATTCTGAAGTTACTTACTTGACAACTTTCTGAGCAGGTTGGGGTCGGCATGTGCATGGAAGGGATAGAACACAACCCAGTTGTGTATGAGCTGATGTCTGAAATGGCATTCAGGAGCGACAATTTTGACGTTAAGGTAACAAAACGTTTCTTGCATTGGAAACAAATATGAGGGAAATATACGTGTTTATATTGAAAGTACTGTTTTCTGTGATAGGCATGGTTGAAATCCTATGCTAGTAGACGATATGGTAAAGCAGTTGGTGAAGTCGAAGCTGCTTGGGAGATACTTTATCACACAGTATACAATTGCACAGACGGAATTGCTGTATGTTCTTCCTCTTGGTTAACTATCAAGTTATTCTTACTCCATTGTAGTTAACTAAGAATTACTTTTAGAATTCTGGATTCTTTATAAGTTTCCATTTCAGAAATTATACTGAGTAGACTATATGTTATATATCCCCCCTTTCTGCTTCTTCATTGTTCTGTGCTAAGAATATTATCCTGTACTAATAAATTTAATGCAGGACCACAACAAAGACTACATAGTAGAATTTCCCGACTGGGATCCATCCGATCCTACAGGATCTGATATGCCCGAAAATGATCATACAAAAGCATTTGTTTTGACACATCAGAGGAGAAGATTCTTTCTCCTAGAAACTAGCTCATCTTTGCCTCAACCACACTTATGGTATTCCACCGAGGATGTCTTGAAGGCATTGAAACTATTCCTTGCTGCAGGAACTGAGCTTGCTGGAAGCCTCACTTACAGGTAAAATGACAAAACATGACCTGTATCTAATTCTCGGGTTTCCAAGAAACTGAACTAGATTCTAGGTCACTCAACTGGGCTATAATGCACATGAGCCAAACCAGATTGAATCCAATCAATTAGCTAGTTTAACCCATGACCTTATAAACCTATCTGTTCCCTCTTATATTTTCAATGTGGACTCTTAACATCGTGAACTACACTAACTTTGATGTTGCATTTGCTTCCAATAGGTATGATTTGGTGGACTTAACCAGACAGTCACTATCCAAGCTCGCAAACCAGGTTTATTTAGATTCAATAGCTGCTTTCACAAACAAGGATGCCAAAGCTTTGAGTGTTCATAGTCAGAAGTTCCTGCAACTTATCAAAGACATTGACGTACTTCTTGCTGCGGATGATGGTTGTCTCCTCGGGACCTGGCTTGAAAGTGCAAAAAGCCTGACAGAAAATTCTAACGAGACAAAACAGGTTCAAAAGTTCAAACAATAATCTACTCATATAGTCGATTTTGCAGCTTCATGATTCTGGTATAACTAAGACTACAATGCAATGTTTTTAGTATGAATGGAATGCTAGGACACAAGTGACAATGTGGTTTGATACGACAAAATACGTTCAGAGCAAGCTTCATGATTATGGTAATAAGCTTGTTTTCAAATACGTAAACAATAGTTCCATCGTTTTTTATCTGCTTCTCAGTTTACGTTAACATAAACTATTTGACTTGGTTGCTGAGAATCAGCGAATAAGTTCTGGAGCGGGCTCTTGGAAAGCTACTATCTGCCACGAGCCTCGATGTATTTCAATCATCTGTCGAGGAGCTTGAACGAAAACGTGGAGTTCAAGGTGGAGGAATGGAGAAAAGAGTGGATTGCGTTTTCGGAGAAATGGCAGAGAGGTTCAGAGCTTTACCCAGTGAAGGCACAAGGTGATGCTTTAGCTATTGCAAATGCTCTGTACCAAAAGTACTTTAGCTGAGGCTTGGAATTGCATTGCACAACTGTGTGGAACTATATCTAAACATAATAAAAGATCATTTTGCAATAACAGGAGCCATGGGATCATAATTGCACATTACTAGCACTGCTGTAAAAGATCTGTTTATTTCAATTCTTTGTTTTCCAATTTAGAGAATAGATATATTTTCCTTTCTCTGTGTTATAATCTAAGAATGTGGACTAGACTAGACTCTGATACCATGTTATAATTAGGGATACAATTTCAATCTGCCATACGGATATCCACCTAAATCCACCTCGCATGGATATATATATATATATATATATATATATATATATATATATATATATATATATAGAGAGAGAGAGAGAGAGAGAGAGTAAAATAAGTACTAATATGTAGTTAATTATACAAGTTTCTAAATTTTTACTAATTTTTTACACTAATAAGTTTATTTAAAAATATTAAAAATTTAGTTATTATATTTGAATATAACTAGTGAATTTTATTATGTGTAAGTAATTTAAATATTACTCCATATTTAAGAAGATAATAAGTGATGAGTATCCAAATTATAAGGTGGGTTAATAGCCCTTCTCCTAGTTATAATCTAGTATCCAAATTATAAGGTGGGTTAATAGCCCTTCTTCTAGTTATAATCTAAGGGGGGTGTATTCAATCATGACTTTCATAGAGTTTTAAAGACTTTTATGAACTTTAAAAGTTTGGAGGTATTCAATTCAAACTTTTAGAGAGTCTTTAAAAGTCAGGCGGTATTCAATCAAGATTTTTAAATAGTCTTTAAAAGTCGTGTGGTATTCGATTAAGACTTTTAAAGAGTCTTTAAAAGTCATGTGGAATTTAAAAAGTTATGAACTTTTGTAGACTTTTTAATTTTAAGACTTTTTGTAGACTTTTCCTTCTCAAATATAAATAGTTGAAATCCAACCATCAACCCCAAGATTTTAAATTTTCTTTCTAACAACTTTGAATGTTTTCTCTCTCTATTTAAACTCTATTTTTTTTTTCTCCCTATTTAAACTCTATAAACCTATCTAAATTCAATAAAATTATTTTTTTCTTCATTATCCTATATTTTCCTCACACCTAAACTCTACCAATTTTTCTCTCTCATAAACTTTAGAATCTTCATCTAAAAATTTGAAACAATATTATTTTACTTCATTATTGCTTGTTTATATTGGTTTTTATTTTTTTTCTATGAATTTTTTATCCCTAACTTTCTCTAATTCTCCCTAAATACATGAACAAAGCAATTTTTTTATCGTCTTAGTATATGTTTCATAATATTCATATAAATACTTATATATTTTGATTTTTATTATATATATATATATATATATATATATATATATATATATATATATATATATATATATATATATTTTAACAACAGGTTACTACGAATAGCGAATTACTGTTCGCAACAACAATTTGGAGGTGCAAACATTAGCACATTGTTGTTGTTTGCAGGCTCAAATTGCTATTGCAAATAATAGTTCTTTACGTGATGCCTAGCAATATATCAAGGATAATTTTATATATATTATTAATATTAGGTTTTTTTTTTTTTTTTTTTTTTTTTTTTTTTTTTTTTTTTTTTTTATGCAACTTGTAATTATATTTTTAAATATTTTATTTGATCAAGTCTTTTATTATAAATTTTATTGTTCAATATTGTTATGAATTTCTAATGAAATAGTTTTTTGTTTTTTTTTGTTTTTTTTTTTTTGTTGATGTTTATTAATAATATATATAAGTAATTAGCATAAGTCAGCATACTATGGATAAAAATAACAATGTTGAGAATGTTGATGTGGGTGAAGAACTATATAATAAGAAGAATTTTATGATATATTATAAATGTTTTGAAAAAAAATTGTAAATGATAAGAATCAAAATCATTGAATGTTTGTAATGATGTATCCAATTTAGAATTTCAATGACTTTTGTAAACTTTTTAAAATAAAAAGTTGATAAAAGTCTATGAATGTTTTTTTATATAGACTTTTATAGAGTCTTATAAAGTTTTAAAAAGTTTTGAACAACTCTATGAAAATCAATCAAAATTTATTAAAATTACGGAGTATCATTTTAAAAGTCTTTAAAACTCTAAAAAAGTCAAGTCATGATTGAATACACCCCCCTAAGATTGAGTTAAGGTCACTCAATTGGGTTATAATGCACACGGTTAAACCACACTATGAAACTAAATCTAAACAATTAACTAGTGTAACTTATAACTTTATAAACTGATATGTTCTCTATTATTTTATCAAATGTGGGACTCTTAACACTAAGAAAAATGAAAAATCTCCCCATATAAACGCACCGTCATTGGAATGAATGCTGATGAAACAAAATCAATCCTTGGCACAATGTTACAATGTATATACAGATTACAGACAAGTGAAAGAATACAACAGAGATTATTGCTGCAAAAAAATCAAGAACTGAAGAAAGTATGTGGAAAAAGGTATTGCATGATTTCTGTTGGTTTTATAATCTCCAAAGCATCCAAATATTCACAAGTGTTAAAGTATCAAACCTTAGAACAACTCCATTAAGAGGGGATCGCCTTCTGCCATGAGCCGTATTAGCTTTACGAAGTCAGACTCGGTGGAAACTATCCATGGATTCACTGCCGGTGCTTGAGCGGAGTACATATTCAATGAATTTGTAGACGGCATTCCCGTCTTGTAAATCATTCTATTCAGCAGAGGGTCGAAATTTCGGGGCACATCCATTGCCATGAAGAACATGGGCACCGCAATCTTGTGGTGTATTTGCAGGTCACCCACTAAGTCTACGAGATCAATGAAGTCCTGGGTAAAACGTCTAGGAACGTAAAACACCTCGGACCCACACAGCGCAATGTTCTGGCCACTCGGGCCGCTTTCTTTGTAGTTAACTTGGAGATGAACCGGCATTGTGCTCACCACTTTCTTCACCAGGTCTGCTTGTTGTGAAAACCACGAGGCGTCCTTTCCATCAATGGATGTTCGGGACAAGGGCACCTAACCGGATAATGCACGTGAGATAAAATAAACCGTTCTTGAAGAATCATAGAAAGCAATTTAGATAATGTCAAATTACCTTATTCGTAATCCACAGCCTAGATGTGTCGGCTTGCATCAGATTCCAATAGTTTAATATAGTGTTGTCCTGAAGGTAGAGGAACCCTTCGGTGTCGTTAAATCTTTCGAGAATACCAGGGATGTATCTGCCATTCAATTAAAATGAATTTAGAAACAGCCCTTAACGGTTGAATTTGAAAGATCCAAAGGCCTAGAGGGTGGAGAATAACAACCACCCGCCAGTTAGGCGTGTTGAGCATATAACCATTAATGTGCAATCTAACTATTAGCTTAGGCTTTTAGTTGAGATGGAGCACATGCTTCAATTAGGCGGAAACAGAGATGAAGAATCAAGGAATGACAAAATGTATATAATACTGAAAGATTACAATATATTACGATAATTCTATGTTTCTAATGAAGAAACATAGTACATATATATACACACACATAAATGTTAATTTAAGCACCTATTCATAAACAGACACAACCCAATAGACAGACATACGTACTTGTATATTTAAGAATGGAAAGCTAAAATGTGAAATGGGAAATCCAAATATAATCAAAAGCTTTAAATTAAATAACTAATCAAAGCTTCTTTATGAAGTTGCATACGTACTTGTATATTTGATCCAACTCGCCTTGTTCGACGGCCAAATCAGCATCGGCCTGTGTTGACAGAATAACCACGGTTTTGAATACCCTTCCGTAAAGCAGTCTCCATTCTAATGCGGTTTGCTGCACCGAACTACTGACAAACATGATTAGCACTACTTTGCCGAATCTCTTCCTCCACCGTATCAAGTTCCCGATTTCGTAATTCACCACACCCGATTCCTCGACTCCGAGATGTACAGAAGGTAGCTTTTGCGGGACAAATTCCTTTCTGTCCCCCGGGCCAATATTTGCCTTTCGAGTTTGACCGTCCAACTTTATTGCCGTTAGCCTTGGCTGCTGATACCCAATTGCAATCAAATCTTGCAACCAAGCAGCGGTGAACTTCACATCGTTCTCGCTCCAAAACCCCTCTAGTGCCATGGAATAGCTCAATTGCAAAATTTTGTCGAACAATTTTTGACTTTGGGAACGGGATCTCCACGAAACTAAATATCTTACCAAACGACCCACATTAACGTGTAGATCTCTCTCTTCTGAAAATGGGTACCCTTCGACTTTGTCGTTTCTGTGTACTGTAGGTGGATATACAGCTACGAAACCACCAATCTCCCATAACAACCTTTGTGCCCAATAGCCTCTTAAAACGTCAGAAGCCATTGTGCTGACAGAAACGGGGAGCATCAATCCCCAGAACGCATTATAATGGAACATAGTGTTGAATGAATTGATCGGAACCATTAACCCTTGGGGCAACGCAACCTTGGGGGCACGTTCATCGAACCTAATATCGAATGCTTCCGATCCCCGCTTTCTAGTTGAATAAAAAACCGCATCAACATCCGGCAACCCATTCGAGATACCCTGCTGTATATATTGCTTCCCTCCAGACACTTCACGGTAAAACTCCTCATGATTAACTACACCCACATTTTCCAACGGCAACCCTCTAGGCCAAACGGACCGTTGCCCAAAATGTATATAAGGATTCACAACACTCCTATTCACAATTTCTAGACTATACTGCAAAATTTTCTCCTCTTTTCCCTTCATCCCATCCAACTCCAAATCAAAATGCTTCCCAATCTCTCCACCAATCACTTCCCCACGATCATCGAAATCAAATATCCTCTTAGCACCATGCTGGATTGCAAAAAGATACCCGACGCTCTTCCTAAGATAAGAATCATAAGGAAGGTGATCCACCACCCTAAACCCCAAATCAGCCTGTTGCTCCAACGACAAGTATATCGCACCCTTCAGATTCCAATCCTTTGGGGTCTTCGAAGTTCCTATTGCAAGAACTTGCCAACCCTTTATCCTAACAAGACTTTGGAGTGAAATAGAGGGATAATCCGATACGGAGACCACAACCCATTGTTCAGAATGGAACGAAGAGTAAGGCGAGGCCTTATCTACAATGGGTTGGACCGAATCAAGATCGAGTTTAGGCAATTCGGGCTTTCGAGGTTGACTATGGTGTGATCTCTTGGAGCAAAATAAGGCAGTGGGGGTGGTGAAGGAAGTGTGGAAGTAGAAGAGGGCAGCAACAGTGATGGTAAGGAGTGAGATTATGAGGATTTTGACAGAGTTTTCTGATGCCCATGTTGAGAAATCAAGATTCTTTGTTTCTGAGAATTGTTTTTGTTTCAAAATTTGGGGTTTTGAGGGTCTAGTGGATGATTGGTCTTGGACCATCATTGGATCAGTTACTATAAACAGGGATTTTGGTTCAGTTTCTAAATGCAAATCCTTAAACCAGTACAACCTTTCCCAAACCAACACAGATTTGCAGGCTATAAGGTTAACTAAAATTAAAGAAACAAACAAAAAATGCAAGCTTTACACAGTGTCTATGCCCATATATATAGAAATGTACGATTGTCTCACCTTTCGGCTCCGCAATGTAAAACGAAAATCAGGGCTCCTGGAGATTGACTAAACTCAGACCAAACCTCTCTGAATTTGTGTTGCTTCTAAACTTGCAGATCAGTCACCGACAGTTCTTGTTTGTTAATAATAGTTTAAGCTGGGGAAACATCGAGCACTCGCTTGAAATGGCGCGTGAGTTTAAAGCTGTAGAGCAATTAGTGATAATTTCTCTTGGATCCTTGAGATTTTTGAAAACTTTAAGAAGATCCTCTCTACTTTTAGGAATTGCATTAGGATCATCTTATTTGGCGATGCCATGTTGTTTGTTGTTGTTGTTGTTGACCATGTCATTTTGAAAATTTAATAAGGATTAATTACACATTTTAGTGTTTAAGATGAGTAAAAATAGCCAAATTAAGTTATCAAAAAAAGAAATAGCCAAATTAATCGCTTCATTACAAGAGTGAGTTAATACCAAAAAACCAGTTGCCCGAGCTAACTCATGAGCCACACAATTCGCTGATCTCTTGACATGGGAGACACTCACAGTCCTAATGTCATTAGCAATCGACCGACATTGCTTTACAATTAGACCAACATACGAAAAATTAACATTATTACAGGAATTGAAAGCATTGCATAAATTTAAATAGTCGGATTCTAGAATTATGTTATTAAGATTTTGTTCCTTCAGCCATGTTAGTGCTTCCTTGGCTGCAAGGGCCTCAGCCACGAAAGGATCTCGTTCACCGTCTAACCGCCCCTTCTTCGCTGCAACAAACCGGCCTTCGTGATCACGAACAACAGTGCCAAAACCAGCTCCATCCCCAAAAATGGCAGCATCAACTTTGCACTTGATAGTATTCATTGGCGATGATGCCCATTGAACATGAGGTCTCGTACTTGTAGTTATACTCCTTGGTTTGGTGTAGACCGTACGCCAAACATTTTGGAGGTTGATCATATGTTCTCGCGTCGTCATCACTGACGGAGCCTTATCATGCCAGACCGCGTCGTTACATGTTTGCCAGACCGACCAGAATACTGCTGCCAGCTTCACCGCCCCATCAACCGTCGAATTGCCGATCATATAATCCATGAAACTGAGGAGCTCCCTCCCTTGCAGTATATCCTCCATTTCCCAGATCCTCTTCGCAAAGGCACAATCACATAAGAGATGCTCCGTCATCTTTGTTGCATAGCCGCAGATAGGACAACCCCTCCAATCCAAACTCTCTTCAAGCGCAAGTTATCCCGTACCGGCAACAAACCTCGAGCGTATCTCCATAGGAGGTTTTTCACCTAAGGCGGAATTGGCAATGCCCATAAAGCTTTCCAAGCGTGAAAACCACCTTCGGTTTCAGTCTGCAACCCCTCGCATGCAAGCAACCGGTAGCCGTGTTGGACAGTGTACTGGCCACGAATGTCACCTACCCATCTCCAACAGTCTTTAAAATGGATGTTCACCGGGGCTACAAGAATTCTAGAGACATCGTCCGTATGGAAAAGATCACGTAAAAATGTCTTCATCCCATTGCCCATGTTCATTAAACAATCTATGCACTGTAGCATTACGTAGACTCTCTATACAGGGGGTAATTAAGGGCTTGTTTGAAGAATCCGCAAGCCAGTTCCATCCCCAAATCTTGGTATCAATCCCATCGCCAAGACGTCGTGCAATGCCCTGTTGTAGAACTTTATATCATTTCTGTTTTTATTTTTATTATATATAATACATGTGACTAAATATGTGTAAAATTTGCCAATGACCACCAAGGACCTTGTGGGCCAATGGTATCCGGTTGCTCTTCTAAGTGGGAGGTGATATGTTTGAGCTTTAGTGGAGGTGATTAATAGTAACATACTAACATAGTCAATAGTACTAAAAAAAAGTGTAAAATTTAAACAAAATTAACTGCAATGACAAATATCAATTGTTTTACCTAAAATTATATATATAATTTTTAATTTTTTAAAGTAATAGATGTTGGTGAAATCTCATTATTCTTATGTTAATTATTCTAGTTTTTATGCGCATTACGCGAATGGGATAATGGTCAATGAGTATTTTTAAATAAATACTTCAAACTATATCAATATAAGATTATATAAGAGATGTTCATGCATGGATAATTGAATATTGAATTTGTTTATTTAAATCAATAATTCAAAGTATATATGAATGCAAGATAATATATGAGATATTGATTATAATTATCACTAAATAAATGTTTGCAACTTTGTAATAACGCTAATCTAAATACTTAGTTTAAAAATGATAGTCTAAATAAATACTACTTTTGGTTTAAATTTCTCTAAGTCTTCTTAATTCTCTTTTCGGTAGCATTATCATTGTCTTCATATTCAGTACTTGTCCGACCTCTTTTTTTTTTTTTTTTTTTTTTTTTTTTTTTTTTGTTAGTAGTGTGTCATGTGCAATTGGGTTGCTGATGGTAGCATGAAGGGCAATGTCATGCAATAAGATTATGGTGTAAGAAGTTTTAGATTTGTCTTCCTGTGTATATATGACTCAAATCTTAGTTATACTATGGACTCTTTATCTTGCAAGCGTCGTTGATATATGACAGTGATAGTTTTCCCCCCTACACGTTTCATGTGTGATGTAGATTCTCATGTGTATTAAAGTATTAAACAAAATATTAATATTTATTATATTTGTAGAAGGTTCATGAGTAGTACCTTTTGTTCTAGTTCCATAACTTGTTTACTTGATAGTAACAATAATGACTCTGCATGTAGTCCGAATACTAAGTGTTTTGTGTCAAGGTTGATGTTGATTTTTTCTTTAATCCAAGCAAGTTAAGTCTAGAAAATGAAATGAATTGTAAATTTATATTAGTTATAATATATTTAAAGGATATACAATAAGTATTTTATATACAAGATCAATGAATGTTGTAACAGTGACTATTTTTTAAATGAGTTCGTGTGGATAGAAAAATTCATAGTTTATTTAATGAATAAAAGTGGATAAGGTAGTAAAAAATTAATACATTTTTTGTAGGGAATACCCCGACCGACATAGCCTTACCCCGACCGGCGTGCCTTCGTCCTTTTCTTCATGTCTTTGCAGGTTACAGGTCGGGTTTCTTGTGAAGAACCCGGTCGGGATCCGACCGGGAGTTACTCGACTGACAGTGTCGACCACCGAGCGGTAGCCCTTTAGCGAGAGAGCTGACGAGGAACACGTGGCGGCTCCACGCATTGACAGGCAGGGCACCCGGGACGGTGACACGTGGTTGCTACGTGGGAAGCATGCCGGACGGCTGGATTTGTGTCTCCGGCTCCGCGGCTATAAATACCCGCGGTAGCGACAGTGTGAAGGACTTTTGGACGATCGATAGGTTGTTGTTAGAGAATCCTGACCGCAGTCAATCGGCACTCAGAGCAACCAAGTAAATTGTACTTAGGGCCTTCACTGTGATCAATAAGAGTTGTTTATTTGCTTTAATTGGTCTCGTATTTATTTAATTACCGCTTTACGTGGCAATTAGCACTATCATTTTGGCGCCGTCCGTGGGGACCCGTGCAAGAAAGCTACCGTCTTGACGAGCACCCGGTCTCTTAGCAATCATGTATCCGTGGGCATACAACAACTTCGCTGACGATCAGGCGGATGCAGCCAGCTCATCCAACCACCAGGCGACTCAGCAGCAAGGTCAGACAATGGACCTTAATCTCAATCTCTCACCACCCCACCTCTCGAACACATACCCGGCCACCCAACAGCCGGTGAACTACATCCAACTGGGATACCCAACACCCGGTTCGCAATACCAACAGCAGCAGATGCCGTATCCCGGCCAATATCCATACCCGGTCCCACCTCAACCATACGGGTATTGGCCCGGTCAACCGATGTATTACACGCCACCGGTTGGCTACCCACCTTACACGCCTGCGTACACGGCTCCAGCCGCCGCCCCTCCAGTATACCCGGCCGCACATGTAGAGCCGCAGCATCAGCCCACTTCCCGGGCTCGACGCTCGGCTCGTTCGCGGTTGGGGTCGGGGGGTGCTGATGCGATGGAGGCACCACGGCAGGCCCAGCAAGCACCGGAGGTTCCAGCCCGAGCGGAGGATCCCGAAGAAGTTACCCGAGCGGTGGCTTTTGACCGTCTTCGACCAGCGATGCGACAACGCTTGGGACCCCAAGACCCGAGTCGGCAGCCAGAAGACGTACAGATGCAGGAGACTAGCCAGGAGGCTTCATCCGGGCATAGCGGGTCGAGATCTCACCGTCGGCGACACCCAGACGGCCAGACGGCCGAGCTCAACGAAACCCGATGATTGCTCTACAACCTCCAGGCGGAGTTTGCGCAGTTCAGGAACGCGCATCCAATGACACCCCCAGTCGACCAGTCCTCTTTGCTGAGAACTCCCTTCACTGCGGAGGTAATGGCTCAGCCATACCCGCTTGACTTGAAGGTCTCCGGGGAGAAAAACTATGATGGCCGTACGGACCCTGAGGTCCATGTCAACGACTTCTACGGCAACATGATGTTGAAGGGCGTGTCAGACGCCGTGATGTGCAGGGCTTTCTATTCCACGCTCACCGGTCGGGCGGCGGAATGGTTTCGAACTTTGCAGCCGGACTCAATTGCTGATTTTAACGCCCTGGCGATCAAGTTCGTGAAGAAGTTCATCACCTCCAAGGTGGTGAGGAAGCCCTACATGTACCTGGAAAAGGCCAAGCAGCTCGAAGGGGAAAGCTTGACCGACTTCCTCATCAAGTGGAAGGCGGCGGTCGGGGAAGTCGAGCCCATGGATGATGCGACCGCCACCCACATGCTCCACATTTCCCTCCGGGCGGGTTATTTGTACCAGGATTTCATTTTACACCCCCTTGCCACGTATGAAGAGGCCCTTCGAAGGGTCACAGATTATGCCAACGCCGGCGAGGCGAACGCCGTGAAACGCTCGCAGGAGGTCAGGTCATCGTCCCGTAAACCGGCCGGCCGGGCGGAACACCGATCGGGTGATGATCATCCCCGATCCCGCACCAGGCCTGGTGAGTTTACGGCCCTGAACCGATCCGCAGCGGAGGCCATGCAGTACGCCCAGTCCTGCAATCTCATCAAACTCCCCCGCCCCGATCAAGACGGTCCTGACAAGAGTAAGCATTGTGCTTACCATCGATGTGTCGGGCATGACACTGAGGAGTGTACCCACTTGCGCCAACTGTTGGAGGATTTGCTCAATCTTGGGAAGTTGGACAAGTGTGTGGGGAAAAGAGAAGACACAAAGAAGAATACCGATCGGAGAGACCACCGGCGCTCTCACCATCGTTCCGATCGTTGTGATCGTGATGGACGCTCCGATCGGTCAGGTCAGGACCGAAGAGACGATCGAAGGGACGATCGTCGAGATGACCGACGGGATCTTGACCCCCCCATCTAGCAGCCGACCGGCAGGAAAGCCGACCATCCACGTCATTTTTGGTGGGTTGGATGACGCTTCCCGATCGAGGGATAATTTTCCTGGTCGCCATAGTGGATTCCCGGGACACCGGGAAGAGGCAAAAGATGGAGCCCATAACCTTCACCCTCGAAGATCAACCTAGCAGCGGTGACCACGACATGGAGGCACTCGTGGTCACGATTGACGTCAAAGGGACGGATGTCCAGAGGGTTATGGTGGACACTGGGAGTAGTGTCAACGTCCTTTATTTGGACGTGTTTGAAAAGCTTGGACTCGACAGGAAGGAGCTGACTCCGGTCGGTGTACCACTGTCGGGATTTACCGGGGCGCTTATCTACCCCGAAGGGAATATAATGCTCCCAGTTGAGATCGGCACATCCTCGAAGTCGATCAAGACGGAGTTGGAGTTTGTTGTGGTCAACCTACACTGTGTCCACAACATTATCTTGGGCCGACCCGCAATTATGAAGATTGGTGGGATAATTTCAATGCCTCACTTGTGCATGAAATTCCCCACCCCCAATGGGGTCGGTGTGGTCCGTGGCGACGTTCAATCCGCCCGGAAGTGTTACACCCGAGCGGTCAACAGACGTGATTCCGGTCCGTCTTCCCGGGTGAACACAATCACCAAGGAGGAATCTAAAGATCGGAAGGAACAACCCGAGCCTTCCGAGGAAATAGAAGAGGTTCCCCTGTCCGAGGACCGACCGGACAGGAAGATAAAGATAGGCCGGGCCCTCACCCCCGAGCTCCGAGCGGAAGTTCTGGCAATACTCCGGGAGTTCGCTGACATCTTTGCATGGGGGCCTGAAGATATGCCCGGGATCGACCGATCGGTTATTTGTCACAAATTGGCCGTCGATCCCGCAGCAAAGCCGGTCGTACAAAAGACACGGCACCTTTCATCCGATCGCCGCGAGTTTGTCAGAGAGGAGGTCAAGAAGATGGCGGCGATCGAGCACATCCGGCCGGTAATTTATCCCGAGTGGGTGGCCAATATTGTTCTTGTTCCTAAGCCCCCAGCCTGGAGGATGTGCATTGACTTCACCGACCTCAACAAGGCCTGTCCGCTCGACCCGTATCCTCTACCGAGCATTCACCAGATGGTCGACGAGACGGCCTGGGCCGAGCTGATGAGCTTTATGGATGCATTCAAGGGATATCATCAAATAATGATGCACCATGAAGATGAGAGCAAAACAGACTTCGTGACCCCGGACGGGCTGTATTGCTACCGAGTGATGCCGTTCGGCTTCCGCAACGCGGGAGCGACCTATCAGAGGATGGTCAATATGCTCTTCGCCGACCTGCTAGGCCGAACGATGGAAGCCTACATTGACGACATGCTGGTCAAGAGTCGGGACCGATCCGACCACACTCGGGATCTCTGGGAGTGCTTCCAGATCATGAGGAAGTACCAGTTGCGGCTGAACCCGACCAAGTGCACATTTGCGGTTCAGACCGGGAAGTTCCTCGGCTACATGATGACCAAGAGGGGAATCGAGCCCAACCCGGCCAAAGTTAAGGCAATTCTGGACATGCAACCACCTTCCACCGTTCGGGAAGTCCAGCAATTGACCGGTCGGTTGGCAGCTCTCAGCCGGTTCCTTTCCAAATTAGCCGAGCGCGCTTTACCTTTCTTCAAGGTATTGCGTAAAGTTAATGGGTTCGTCTGGGACGACGAGTGCCGAGCGGCTTTCGACGAGCTAAAGGAATACCTCATGTCACCAATCGTGCTCTCGAAACCCGAGCTCGGAGAAGAGCTAGACGTGTACCTCGCCGTGTCCGATCGTGCAGTAAGCGCAGTATTGTGCCGAACCGATCCGGAAGGGGTCCAGCGACCGGTGTACTATGTAAGCCACGCGCTACATGGTTCCGAGCTCCGGTACTCCCGGTTAGAGAAGGTCGTTTACGCCTTGTACATTGCTGCAAAGAAGTTAGCTCCCTACTTTCAGGGTCGAGCGATTCGCGTTTTGACCGATCAGCCGATCGGGCCGGTCCTCCGAACTGCTTCATCATCCGATTGCCTAGTCAAGTGGGCGTTAATGCTGACCCAGTATGCGATCGAATACCGACCAAGACCAGCTATTAAAGGTCAAGCCCTTGCGGATTTCTTGGTCGAGTGCACCGCCCGGGATACCCGACCCCCCGAGGTCGCGGATCCCGAGGCTGAGTGGTGGTCGCTGGCTACTGATGGGTCGAGTAGCAAGAAAGGGGCAGGAGGAGGGGTGGTTGTCACGAGCCCGGAGGGATTCAAGGTATATTTTGCCCTTATGTATCAGTTCCATCCGACCAACAATGAAGCCGAGTATGAAGCCTTTGTTAACGGCTTACAGTGTGCTCGGGACTTGGGGGCTGAATACATTCGAGCTCAAACGGACTCCGCGCTCGTGGTCGGGCAGGTTCTCGGGGATTATGAAGTGAACGGAGAACGGCTACAGCTATACCGAGACCTGGCCATGGAGAAGCTTACCCAGTTCCGGGGGTATACCGTTCGGCACATACCCCGATTAGATAATGCCGATGCGGACATCTTGTCCAAATTGGCCCAAGACGCCCCGGAACACATGTCGAAGATTGCTCGGATTCTAGTGATCCCGAGACACAACATCCATCGTTTGCCGGTCAATCCCATCCAACCGGTAGAAGACAATTGGATCACCGATCTGAAGGACTTCCTCGAGCACGGTCGACTCCTAGACGACCCCCAGCGTGCTCGGAAGGCCAAGCTTAGAGCCCTGAGGTTCCAAGTCTTGGACGGTCGTCTTTACAGGCGATCGTATGGAGGCCCTCTTATGCGTTGCTTGACCGCATTTGAGGCCGATCTGGTAATGAAGGAATTGCACTCGGGCATTTGTTCTTCACATCAAGGAGGCCGATCCTTAGCTCGTCGAATCATGCTAATCCGGTATTATTGGCCGTCCCTCCAGCTCGACTGTGAGAAGTTAGCTCGGGAGTGTGAGACATGCCAATTGTTTGCCCGGATGCCTGGACGACCGGCTACTTTCTATCAACCGGTCACGACTGCAATTCCCTTCGCTAGGTGGGGGTGGACATCTTGGGACCCTTCCCTCAGCTCTCCGGTCAGAGAAAATTTGTTATCGTCGCCATTGACTACTTCTCCAAGTGGATTGAAGCCGAGCCGTTAGCCACGATCACCTCTCAGCAGTGTGCTCGGTTCTTATGGCGCAATGTGATTTCCCGCTTTGGTGTGCCTGTGCATCTCATCAGCGACAACGACCGCCAATTTGTAAGCCAGTATTTCCAAAATTTCTTGGCCACGATCGGGACGACTCACGTCCGGTCATCGGTGGCTTACCCGCAGGGAAATGGACAAGTGGAGAACGCCAATCGGACAATTCTAGAGGGTCTAAAAAAGAAGCTACACTCGGCCGGTCGTAGTTGGGCCGATGAGTTGCCATATGTTTTGTGGACTTATCAGACGACCCTGAGAGAGGCTACTTTGGAGACTCCATTCGCACTTGCCTATGGAGCAGAAGCCCGACTCCCGATCGAGGCATGGATCCCGACCGACCGAGAACGAACTTACAATGCGGAGGAGAATGAACACTCGATGGTCGTGGTTCTCGATGGGGTCGTGGAAAAGAGAGAGCTGGCCGCTCGGCGGATGACCGAGTATCAGATGCGAGTCAAGAGTTCAAAGGACGTCCGGGTCAACCCTCGTTATTTTCAGGTGGGAGATTACGTTCTACGACGACGGGAGGCCAGTCAACCTTTGGAAGGTGGAAAGCTAGCTCAGAATTGGGAAGGGCCGTACATCATCAGCGCTGTCGTACGGCCGGGGACATACCGACTGGAGACAACAACCGGTCGGATAATCGAGGGAACTCGGAATTCCGAGCACCTCGTAATGTTTAGGCATTAGCCTAATTTTTGTAATTTTAGACAAAGTGGGGGCTCAACCTGCAAGTTAGTCCCGGTCGTCATGTGTATTTAAATTTATCATTGTAAATATTTGTTCAACCGCCTGCGAGCGGGAAGGTTTAATGTATATACGATCGGTGATTGCTCGACCGTTTGCACACGGCGGCCCGATCGGTTATTTTCCTTACCTTCATTACACGCAGGTCAAGTCATCATCACGCTATCTCGACCGGGTGAGTCCATCGACCGGTTAAATGCGTTCCTCTTCGGCGGACATTTGGGTCACACCACCGATCGGGAAAGCCAGAGCTCCCAGCATAATTCCCCGATCCGTCCAACTTCTTTCCACTATCGCACCCACTCGTGCCTCGAGGGCACAATAGTGTGGGGGCTGGGGGATGAAGGAAGTGCTGTAGGTCCGTCGCTCAGGAAAACCCCGATCGTGGAGGCTTACCTATTTTCCAAATTTCGACAAGGCCAGGAGATCGGGTAAACCTGATCGGGCAGGCCAGCTCGACGTCGAAATCCCGGATGCACGACTAGGCCGAAAGGCCGCAACTCGGGCATTAGACCAATCAGAAGACGCACAACCGGGCCATAAGGCCGCAAGGTCGGGTGTCGAACGAGTCGAGTAACGCACGACCGGGCTATGAGGTCACAAGGTCGGGCATTAAGGGGGTCGTGAAGTGCATGACCAAGCCATAAGGCCATGAGGTCGAGCATTAGGGGTTCGGCGCATGTATGATTGAAATAAGAAGTGCAAATAGGGACGAGTGGAACAAGTTAAGCAAAAATAAATTTCATTAAACCAAAAAAGTGCCCAGTACAAATTCGGGACCGGGCTCCCGATTAAGATCACTTACAAAAGGAGGGGCCTACAACTACTTCTTCGAAGCCTCCGCCTCGCTCGGGGTGGCTGCAGCAGACCCGCCCGGTACGGCCGTCCTCGGCTTTGGGTCGAACGGCACTGGCCCGGGGTCAGGAAGATCTGGAGGAAGCATGGTCAGGACCAGCTCGAGGTCTTCTCTTTCAAGCGCCTGTTCCATGATCTTCTGGGTCTTCTCGCGCATCTTCCTCTGGCCGTTTTTGAAGGCCCATCGCCCGAACGACCAAATCAACTCGTCCCCGACCGTGACCTCCCGGACCGCCTGGAGGAATCGCGTGCCCGATTCGCTGTCCCGAAAAAGGAACCGGGCCAGATCGTCGTGATTGTTCAACCGGGCCTTCAGCTCCGCGATTTCCCCAGTCGCCTGCTGGGCCGCAGACTTCAATTCGGCGACCTCACCGATCGCCTGCTGCGCGACCTTATTGGCCAGCTCCCGATCCTCCCGGCTCTTCTTTAGGTCCTCCTTCGCCTTCTTGAGACCCGCTTCGAGGTCCCGGATTTCCTGTAGTCGCCGGTTGGCGACCTTCTTTAGGGCCTCGGCCTCATTCGCCTGAAGAGCCCGTTGCTGAAGGAGTTGGGCCGCTCGGGAGATCTGCAACGAATATGCACGATCGGATTAGCCCGAATGAAGACACTTGCATAAAAGTTAAAAGAAGAAAACGTTTACCTCGGCCAAGTCGTAGCCGATCTTCTCGGCCACCTGGGTCGGGGTCAGCTTCCCCAAATCTTCCTTGGCTGGCCCAGCGTTGCCGATTCGGGCCAGTATGGACGAGTCGTCCCTGTTTCCCTCGGTCGAAGGACTCGGGCTTCGCTGCTCCCGACGGCGCTTTAGGCCGCCACTCCCGGCCACGCCCTTCTCGGGCACCTTCTCCTTTCCTTTCCCGACCGCCACCCGGGCGACCAGGACCTCGGACGCATCCACCACATAGCCTTCAGGCGTGGTGACGGTCGAGGTGCCCAGGGGTCGGGCAAGTGGGACCTCCTTCTCCCCAGCCGGTTTGGTCTTCGGTTTTTTCTTGCCAAGCGAGATCTTGGCCACCGGGGGTAGAGGGGCATCCTCATCTCCAAAACTCGCCATTTCTGCAAAACAAAAAGAACAAGGCAGTTAGTTCGGGAAGTGAGGCCGTTCGGGGTGTTAGGGTCGGGAGGAATGGTTAGCGTTAGACCTTTACCCTTTTGCTTTCCCCGAGCGGGCATCCTTGCAATCGTTACGCCCCTAGGCTCGGGCTTGTACTTCTCAGGCACGTCATACACCGGCTCGGGCAAGTCGGCCGCCTCGTCGCTCTCGGGCGTCTTGAAGATCCGGTATTCGTAGATCTCACCGGATATTTTTGTAGCCGCGTCCTTGAGGGCCTGAGTCTCGGCTGGGGTGACTTGTTTTCGAAAACGTTGACTCCAGACCCTCTCGACCGGGAGGATCCACGGCTCGTACTTCACCGAGAATAGCCGGTTCTTCCGTCCCCGGTTGTTCCCGGGCAAGCCCTCGATCGAGCACATGTCTGCCCGGGATTGGGTCATTAGGTACCCGCCCCCGTATGTGGCTGCCAACACCTTCACCTGGTAGATGAAATTGAAGAGCTCCATGGTGCAGGCCAAGTTGTGTCGACCGCAGATCTGCGGGAAGCACGCGATCATCCGGTGCGCGTTCGGGCAGATCTGCCCGGGCACCACCTGGTAGTAACCCAGGAACGCGGTGAGGAGGCCCGAGAAGGGGAAAGTGATCGGAGCCATAAAGGAGTCGTAATGCATCCCGAGCCACTTTCCCCAATGCCACTCGATGATGTTCCCGAGCTGCCTGCTGGTGTCGAACTCGACCCGACCGGCGAGTGTTGCGGCGATTTTTGCTGCTTCGCCTTTGGTCAGCTTGCTCATTTGGATCTCGACGCTCTCGCTGTTGAGGAACTCGAACCCGTTCCCGCCTGGCGCCGCCGGCTCGGCCGGGTCTTCCTCGACCGGCTCCGCATCGTCTGCCCGATTACCCTCTTGGGGCTCAGCCTCAGGGTAATCCCCAATTACCCTCGTAGGCGATTCTCGAACGCCTTCAGCCGGGGAATTCCGCCCGCTCGTGGACGTTTCCCCGCTCTCCTCGCTCGAGCTCCCCATTCCGCTGGAGCTCGACCTCGATGTCCCAGACGAGCTTGATGACCTTTCTTGCTCGGGGGCTCGATCGGGGATTTGTTGCGGTCGTTGTACGACCTCCGAAGAATAGGACATGATGTCCACCACCTCGCTGACCTGCTCGACCTCGTCGTCATAGTCTGCGACCGAGACGTTCTGGTTGTCCGAGTCCGACATTCTTTCTACCTAAAGGTCGGTCGGGATTAGTATAGGGCTTGGGACATGTGTGCCGAAGTTAGTTTTGTCCTACCGCTAAGTAAAGCATAAAGTAAAGAGCAAAGCAAGGAAGTAGAGAGCTTACCGATCAGGGAGACTTTGAGAAGCTTGGAGTTTGTTTGCTCGGTTGATCTGCTGAGGTGCTCGCTCGGGACTCTCTGAGTGTGCCGATTGAATCAGAAGATTGAAGAAAGTTCAAATGAAGGCCTCAAGGGCCTATTTATAGGAGAGCGTTCGGGCGGGAAATCAGGCCACTTGCGCGACGTGACCGTTGCTGACTTCGAGGCGACCCTTGCAGTCGCAAAGGCCGGCAGTCGTCGACACGTGGCGAGGGAGGGAATGACAGCTGGCCGGTCGGTTTGGTGGCCGACGGTTGGGTTTCTTCATCCCGTCCCGTTTTTTCCCGGACGGTCAAAAAGGCCCGAGCTGGGAGGCTCTTGGTAGGGAATACCCCGACCGACATAGCCTTACCCCGACCGGCGTGCCTTCGTCATTTTCTTCTTGTCTTTGCAGGTTACAGGTCGGGTTTCTTGTGAAGAACCCGGTCGGGATCCGACCGGGAGTTACCCGACTGACAGTGTCGACCACCGAGCGGTAGCCCTTTAGCGAGATAGCTGACGAGGAACACGTGGGGGCTCCACGCATTGACAGGCAGGGTACCCGGGACGTTGACACGTGGTTGCTACGTGGGAAGCATGCCGGACGGCCGGATTTGTGTCTCCGGCTCCGCGGCTATAAATACCCGCGGTAGCGACAGTGTGAAGGACTTTTGGACGATCGACAGGTTGTTGTTAGAGAATCCCGACCGCAGTCAATCGGTACTCAGAGCAACCAAGTAGATTGTACTTAGGGCCTTCACTGTGATCAATAAGAGTTGTTTATTTGCTTTAATTGATCTCGTATTTATTTAATTACCGCTTTACGTGGCGACAATGTGAAGGACTTTTGGACGATCGATAGGTTGTTGTTAGAGAATCCCGACCGCAGTCAATCGGTACTCAGAGCAACCAAGTAGATTGTACTTAGGGCCTTCACTGTGATCAATAAGAGTTGTTTATTTGCTTTAATTGGTCTCGTATTTATTTAATTACCGCTTTACGTGGCAATTAGCACTATCAATTTTAAATTATCTTAATAAAGAAATATGATTTACCTTTAAAGTGAACAATTGTGACGTAATCCAAATTAAGATATTACGTGCTAGTTTCTTGCTTCAATTTCTTGGGTTATTAGAATACCCTATTTGTCAACAAATTCACCTCAAGTAGTTAATATGATTGACTTACATATTAATAAAATACTTGGTAAATAAATATATAACATATTTTGTATTATAACTTTGATATTTAATTACAAGATAGTGCAAAAAAAAAAAAAAAAGACAATGAAAAATGTACTGAATATAATTAATTAATGAATTTTGAATTATAGAAAATAAAGATAATATAACTAATTAAATTATATCTTTTTAAAATTTTTGATAATGAATAATTTTTTTTTTGAATAAAGACCAGACATTATAGACATCTAATTCTAAATTAACGAAATCCATATGTATTATTTTTTATTATAGCTACTAATTTATTTAATTTAATAAGAGTAATAAAGTGGGTTACTTACTTTTCATCCACAACAATGAAGTCATTGATTTTTTATTTCCATTCGTTGTTGAGACAAATTGTTTTGAGAGTTCGTAAATGACAATTGCTACAATTGTTGTCAATAGATGATGATAATAAATAATTCGAAATATATGGTTACAATAGATATTGTTATAATGATATAGTAAAAATTAACTTACAAATTTCTTTAGAAGCTAAGTTTTCATGCATTAATAAAATTCTGAGAATGATGTGTAAAATTGTTCAATTGGGATGTTAACATTTTCGATTCTTTGGACAATGGTCCTACCATTTAGAGTCCATGTGTAGTTGTATTTCTGATCAACAACTTTGTAGTTTGATCGCGCAGGTCTTGACTGTTGGTGATAATGAACCAAAATCGATTTAATATCATTAAAATAATATATATATATATATATATATATATATATATATATATATATATATATATATATATATATATATATATATATATATATATATATATATATATGTGTGTATTCAAATGAGGACAAGTATATTATAGAGGACTGTGAGGACAAATGTAGTGTGTGCCATTAGCCGGTATGTCGTGTGCATGACCGAATGTAGTCGTGTGCCAAAGTCTGTATGACGCGTGCTAGATTTGTTAATTTATAGAGCCTGGGTTCGAAACCTGATGTTTACATTTATTCTTGTGTGCCATTTTGTATTAAGTTGTGTGCTTGGTATTAATTTGTTGTGTGCCCATAATTTGTCCTCACAGTCCTCTATATATTGTTGTCCTCATTTGAACTCAACCCTATATATATATATATATATATATATATATATATATATATATATATATATATATATATATATATATATACGAAAAAGATATACCAATATATATCAACCGAAATTGGAACTAATAATCCTCAAATTATAAATCCAATCCACAACTGAAACAAATAGAGAGAAGGTTTTTGCTTTGAAGCATAATCCAAAACCGAAAGAAGGAAAAAGATGGCTCGTGTATAGGTATAGGGTTTTTAGCGTGAGTCAAGAGACCACTCTTTCCTTAAAACCTTATTTGCCACCTCCCAAAAGTGCTAGGAGCGTCGTGGCCTAGGTTTCCCAGGATAAAACGCTCTTCGACGTTTGAGCACCCAAACCAACGGACCCGGCGAACTAGAGCACAACCTTGAACACAGTTAGGCTTAAGAAAGGAGAAGAAGCAGAAGTATTTTGAAGCTTGAAAACAAAATTTCGTGTAGAGCTCTTGTGCTTGTTCTTCTTGTTGTAAAAAACTTCTGTCATCTACCCCTTCTTATATAGGGATCAAAGAATGAATAACATTCATCATGGCATTTAAATTGGTATTAAAACCAACTTTGTAACTCCTGAAACAACATGGTCATTATCTAAGATTTAAATTCAAATATTAAAAATTGGAATTAAAAGAAGATTTAATTCCGTAACTGTTGAATTTAATCTTACAACGGTCTTAAAGCAGAAAGCAGAGTAGCCTATTGCTGGTTCGACCCCCCAAGGCCGAACCCATGTTGCTCCATGTTTCGGCCATAGCCGAAACATCAGTTTCGGCCACAAGGCCGAAGACAACAAGTTTCGGCCCCCAAGGCCGAAGACAACAAGTTTCAGCCCAAGGCCGAAACAACACATCTCCAGTGGCTATAGTGTGTTGGAAAATGATACCGAAAGTTGGCTATAGTGTTTTGGAAAATGATACCGAAAGTTGGCATAACTTAGCCCGCAAGGCCAGCCAATTTCCGGACGACATTCGTGCCCGCAAGTGCCGACGCACACGAGATCAGGCTTGAATCAAGCCTCTTCGATCTCGTTGGAATTTGAGCTCTTGTGCTTGTTCTTCTTGTTGTAAAAAACTTTTGTCCTCTACCCCTTCTTATATAGGGATCAAAGAATGAATAGCATTCATCATGGCATTTAAATTGGTATTAAAACCAACTTTGTAACTCCTGAAACAACATGGCCATTATCTAAGATTTAAATTCAAATATTAAAAATTGGAATTAAATGAGGATTTAATTCCTGTTGAATTTAATCTTACAACGGTTTTAAAGCAGAAAGCAGAGTAGCCTGTTGCTGGTTCGACCCCCCAAGGCCGAACCCATGTTGCTTCATGTTTCGGCCATCGCCGAAACATCAGTTTCAGCCAAAGGCCGAAACAACAAGATGTTTCGGCCACAAGGCCGAAGACAACAAGTTTCGGCCCCCAAGGCCGAAGACAACAAGTTTCGGCCCAAGGCTGAAACAACACAACTCCAGTGGCTATAGTGTGTTGGAAAATGATACCGAAAGTTGGCATAACTTAGCCTGCAAGGCCAAGCCAATTTCCGGACGACATTCGTGTCCGCAAGTGCCGACGCACACGAGATCAGGCTTGAACCAAGCTTCTTCGATCTCGTTGGAATTTGATTTGCACCCCCCCCCCATCCCCCACCCCCCGGCGCGAGAGAGCCTCTATGTTATATAATTCTACAAGCTCCAAAAGAGCTCTTTTATAAAAGGGGGGTCAAATCCTCTTTCCAAACCAATGTGGGACAAAATCTCACTTTTTCTCTTCATTTTCCAACTCAAATGGGTCTACTTTGAGAATCAATATCTCATTCACCCATTATCCGTTTTGAGCGTACAATATATCAATCTCTTCGTCTCACTACGAAGAACCCGAATCCACTTTGACCCGACCCAAATCGGAAATGGACCCCACTGATAATTGTACTACAAAATAGCCACTTAAAATGCCATTTTAATGCTATTTTTTAACAATCCCCCACATGAATGAAAAATTGATTTTCAGGGTATTTTGAAATCGGAAACAACTGTGTTCAAACGGTCAATCCCTGCATAGGATATGTAGGGAGTCACTATACCCTTTGAACCTTCCCTTGTGAAGACATGTTTACTCTACTGGCTGTACGGTAGAACGCGATGTCTTTGAACCGACTGCCGTTTGTGTAGACGATGACATATCTCACACAAGAACCTCCCAACCATGCTATGTTCTCATGAGTGTGCCCATTTTGGTCGTGGGTCACCGTTCCTGGTTCTGCGAGAGTTTCTAAAGAATTGTGCCCAACAATTCTCCTTTGAAGCGACCCTCACTTCTCTCTTACATAGGTGATTCTTTCTCGAGTATCCCGCATACTCACATATGTCAACCGACATTCGAATCATTAAAGCATCAACGTGCTAGCCTCGTGCGGGAGTCACTGTTTCTAACGAGGAGTGGTAGGGAGTCCGAGACCCCCACAGTGACACGCTCCGTTCCATAATTTAGTTGTTCCATTGAACCTAGGTGCCAGCTAGGTTGGTAATCCACTATAGAACTTTTAGTCCAAGGGCTTTAGACCCATTCCTCGTTCCAATTTCTCCACAACCATTTGCTTACCCTCGGGTTAGCGAGTTAGCGACCGCTACGTTATCTTTTGACATCACGTAGTCAATAGAGATAACCCCTGTTGTGAGAAATTGTTTAATGGTATTTTGTCTACGACTTATAAGTCTAGACTTACCATTCCACATCTAATTCTGTACTTAACCAATTTTGGCTTGACTATCGCAATGCACACAAATTGGAGGTACGAATTACCACTAGGAACATTCTCGAAATAATGGCATAGTCATTAGGCCTACTCGCTCGCGACACAAGTGTAAGGCTCTCAGCTTTGATCCGTCATGGATCTTAGCTATCACAAATCATTTCGAGAGTTTCTATATAATCAACTGCACTGGCCTACGTAAACACGTAGCCCTTAATGGATTTAGCATCCTTTGATATCCCGTTAACGTGCTATACTCTCCAAGTACAGCTAGATATCTTTCGTAGTGCAGTCTAAAGTCACGAGCATACCTTGAGTATCTCATAAGTTTTACTATTGCCTTCTAGTGTACAACACTAGGGTTACTCGTATGTCTACCGAGTTCGTTAACCGCAAAGACAATATCCGGCCTAGTAAAACCCATTGGATACAGTTTAACTACCAATAATCTAAATGTATTCTCCATGAGAAGTACAATTTCCGTGATTTTTGGCTAGTTGTACGTTAGTATCTACCGGTGTCCAAGCCACTTGATTATCGTCCTTTACAATGATTCAATCAAAACAATGAGATTGGCTTAACACAAGACCATACGGTCTTCTCACGACTTTAATCCCGAGGATTAAATCTGCCAACCCCATATCCTTCATGTCGAATCTCAAATTTAACATGTTCCGGGTAGATTTGACCAACTGATCGTTACTACCCACGATGAGTTTATCGTGTATAAACAAATAGTGATATCACCGTCTATCGTATCCATTATGTAGACATACTTTCACTTTCGTTTATACTAAACTCGTTGGTCATCATTGTATGATCAAACTCACATGCCAAACACTAAGGCAATTGTTTGAACCAGACAATGATCTCACCACTCACTCACTTTCTTTTCACAGCGTGGAACCACAAAACCCTCAGGTTGTTCCATGTCTATTAAGAAAGCGATACATCCATTTCGATGAACTTCCAAGTCTCGTTAGACGGCTATGGCAAGTGTCATACTAATGGATTTCATTCTCATCACCAGAGAATACATATTGAAGTAATCGTTGCACTCGCGTTGCATGTAATCTACAATTACAAGCCCGGCCATTTACTTCAATATAACCAACCGGTTTTATCTTCCGATACGTGATCCATTTAGGATCCTGAGGTTTTACAACCCGGAGAAAGAACAACCAGTTCCAAGTATGATTCTCTAAGATAGAATCTACTTCACTTTTAGTAGCCTCTTTCGAGTTGGTCCATCCGTAGAACTCACCACTTCTACATATGTTTGAGGCTCGTTTTCTAACAACCTTGTTAGAAAATTCAGTTCATTTTCTAGTAAACAAGTTAGACTGTGCGCATCACATTCTAACATGTACGTTAGAAAATCTGGACCAAAGGATTTTGCAATCCTAGCTCTCTTGCTACGTCTAGCTTTGAGCTCGGGTTCTCTTTCATACCCTTCAACTATAACTACGTCGAAAGTTCATTTCAACGTGCTAGGTCCTTTTTATTGAACTTTCTCAAAAATTGCATCTTTTAAGAACGATGAATTTCTTGATTCAATTTATTGCGTTCTTATGTACATCCAAACAATAGGACTCGTGTACTAAGAACCAATACACACCTTTAGCAAGACGCCCCCACATTTCAGGCACTAGTAGGAAAACCTCCTACGTACCCACAATTCGTAAGAATTTCATGCGGGTAACCTTATTTAAAAGGTACTTACTTGTCCAAAGTATTGTCTCACCCCTACATACTTTGAGGTAGACCCGAACTTATCAACGTCTTGATATTTATGTTCGGTACCAACGCTCGATTGAGGTGAATACCGTACCGTACGCTCGAGTACGATACCAATGTTTTCGCATAAATCACCAATAGGTGTTTCTTTTTCACCACATCGATTGTTCGTAACTGCATTAATCCACGATTAATTTGTTTTTTCCCCCTTTATTCTTATAAAGAATAAACATGTGCTACTCGTTAGCACATCTCGTAGAAGCTAACAGATTAGCCTTTACAAATCCATTCGGTTTTTGATTGAAAGGCCACAAACCCGAATCAGTGCTTAGTGGTGAAGCACGAAACATGCTACACAAAGCACGAATCATTGCTGCCAACCTAACGCACCGATTCCAAAGCAATCTCTATTGCTTTAAACTATAAACTCACAGCAACATTCGGTTGCTTAATTTATAATTACAATGCTACTTCGCACTAGGATTATTAGTTAATTACACAATTAACCAAACCTCCTTTCGTGCTAATCACATAGCACATTTTACAATGCTAAATTTAATTAGCCTTTTGTATAGTGCTAATTCGACATTTTAGACGTCCAGTGCTATTAAGCATTACAATTAGCACTTCAACAATGCTAAGTTTAATTAGCATTTTTTGTTAAGCTCAAGCTTAATTTGACGTTCCAACAATTTGTCTCAAATCACATTTCATACTAGTATAATTTAGAATTTTGATCAAGTTAATTTTAACATAATTAACATTATCAAATCAACCAAATTTCAGACTAGTTGAATCAAACTCATATTATCATTCTCAGAATATTATTTAAAATATTCAACACTCGAGCTGTGACGCTTACGATTGTATGGTTATTCTAATTTTTGACAAATTTGATCCTTGAAATCCTCATCATTCAACATGAACCAGAACCGAAGTTCTTTTACGGGATTTCAAACATGTAACACGCTTGTTACATTTCGTTCCGGCCGTTAAGCCATTTAGCATTTTCCACATAATGCTACACGATGCACTACACACCTATGTTGAATCATTCTATACATTTGACATTATTCTAACAAATAATTCGTATGTACTAAAATTCCACTCAACGGAACAACTATATTTTTATTCAAATAAAAATATTACAAGGATACTACAATATTTATTCCACAAATAAATAAATAGGAAAATTACATTAGAAACAACTTTCCTTTTTCCTATCTCGTAGTAATCGTTCAACCCGTGTGCCTTGTTCCATTTTCCAACCGTCCACTCCACGAAGGGTGGTCCATAGCCCACATCGGGGGTACCTCGGTTGTGACCTCACTCGTCCAACCCTCCACATATTTTAAACATAGCGAAATTATCCTCAACCTTTTCACCAGGATAACGGTTCGCTTCATAGTGTCGTTTCTTCTTCTTCTCATAATCTTCTTGAAAGCTAAGCTTCAGTTTTCCTTTCCTTTGATTATCGTTGAAGACATTGGTCACACTACAATAGTCCTCCGACCATGTAGTGATTACACCATCATAGGATCCTCTGTAGCTTTTAGCCGATCCACTAGACAACACAATAGGTACCAATTGTGTGTCATTAGCCACAGGTCTACCGGTTCGTGAACCAACGTTCTCCGGAGCACCATCGTGTGTTTTTGCAACTCCCATGGAAATATCATTTCCAACGTTGTCGCCATCAACCGACATCACAGAATGTGCAACATCGTTGTCGTTCCGACCATTTGAATGTGCACCTCCGGCAACATTCACGGACCCAATACTCTTGGATTCCATCGACTTGTTCATTATCAAAATTATAAGGTTTTAAGATTGCTGGTGATAATGAACCAAAATCGATTTAATATCCCTAAAATAATATTTATATATATACACACGAAATATATATAAAATATTATTGGATATATATTCGAAATATATATATACACACAAATACATATATAACGGAACTAACGGTTATATATATATATATATATATATATATATATATATATATATATATATATATATATATATATATATATATACGAAAAAGATATACCAATATATATCAACCGAAATTGGAACTAATAATCCTCATATTATAAATCCAATCCACAACTAAAACAAATAGAGAGAAGGATTTTGCTTAGAAGCATAATCCAAAACCGAATGAAGGAAAAAGATGGCTCGTGTATCGGTATAGGGTTTTTAGCGTGAGTCAAGAGACCACTATTTCCTTAAAACCTTATTTGCCACCTCCCAAAAGTGTTAGGAGCGTCATGGCCTAGGTTTCCCAGGATAAAACGCGCTTCGACGTTTGAGCACCCAAACGAACGGATCCGGCGAACTAGAGCACAGCCTTGAACACAATTAGGCTTAAGAAAGGAGAAGAAGCAGAAGTATTTTGAAGCTTGAAAACAAAATTTCGTGTAGAGCTCTTGTGCTTGTTCTTCTTGTTGTAAAAAACTTCTGCCCTCTACCCCTTCTTATATAGGGATCAAAGAATGAATAGCATTCAACATGGCATTTAAATTAGTATCAAAACCAATTTTGTAACTCCTGAAACAACATGGCCATTATCTAAGATTTAAATTCAAATATTAAAAATTGGAATTAAAAGAGGATTTATTTCCGTAACTGTTCAATTTAATCTTACAACGGTCTCAAAGCAGAAAACAGAGTAGCTTGTTGCTGGTTCGACCCCCCAAGGTCGAACCCATGTTGCTCCATGTTTCGACCATAGCCGAAACATCAGTTTCGGCCAACAAGATGTTTCGGCCACAAGGTCGTAGACAACAAGTTTCGGCCCCCAAGGTCGAAACCACAATGCCAAAGACAACAAGTTTCGGCCCCCAAGGCCGAAACAACACATCGCCAGTGGCTATAGTTTACACCAATATTTTTTAATTCCCATTAGGACTATATTGGTTTTCTATTAGATTTGTAGATGTAGATTAATGGGGCATGCTCTCATGCGAACCATAGCCCAAGAGAAAAATTAGAACGCATGACATCCGTCCACGTGTCCATATCAAACAGATTAGAAACACTAAATTTTTTTTAAAAATGCCGTGGTATTTTCGTAAATAATTAAATACAAAGTACAAGTAAAATGTATTACAAGTGCAAGTAAAATGTACACTGAACATCAATACTAAGTTCACCTAATGTTATAATTAGTTGCACCTAACGTTATAATTAGTTGCACCTAACGTTATCATTAAGTGCACCTAGGTGCACGAATGTTAACAAGGTAAATTAGTTGCACTTGTAAGCGATTTTACTTGCACTTTTTACTTACAAAACTGCACCAGCTACTTACACTTGTAACACATTTACTTGCACCAAAGTTCGAGTTATTTATGAAAATTCCACCGCGTCGTCTTTTTAAAATTACATCAATCTGATTCGTTAATCTGGGCACGTAGACAGCTGTGAGTGGTTCTTATTTCTCTCCTGTGCACACCATTCTCACCTGAACACGATCCATAGATTTATTATATATAATTATAATGGCAGCTCAACTGGTCTAGTCTATGTGGTTCATGTTCAGTTGAGTTACCACGATTTACATCCTCCCAAATGCTCTGTCGGGTTGGGGTTCTTCCTGTAGGAAGAATTATAGATAATTATAAAACATTTCTTTAAATAAAAACGTTTAAATTAGGGGAAAAAAACGCATAAAACGAATACCTAGTACCTAGTTTTATATAGTTATATATCACCTACTATATTCACACTAAAACTATTTACTTATAGATTCCGGCCATCCTCGCCGCGACCAGCGGTGCGATTTTTGCAACACTAATATATAGTATAGATATAGATTAGAATAGGATTAGTCTTACACAATTTTATAATATTAGAATAGAATTTTAACCCAGTAGAAATCAATATATTTTATTAGGAAGAGAGATTTTTAGGAATTGGACGGAAAGTTAAAAGTTCAGAATTTTGTTTTTTATATATAGTATAGATAGATTTGTTAGGAATAAATTGTAATAGATTTTGATAAGCCATATTGTAATTCGTAGATCCCCAATTTTATTTTATTAGACTAGTCGAGTCTTAGACCAAGAAAGGGAAAAATAAATTCATTAGTTGAGGAAATGGATGAAGAAGATATAAAGCCTAAAATCAAGAATTTGCCTAGTGAAAATGGCAAACAAAAGAGGAAGATGTATGCGTATGAGATTCAAGAAGAAATCCCTCAAGAAATCCCGAAGAAGAAAGAACGTGACTTGAAGTTTGCATGAAGCTATCTTGAAGATCAAGCATCTATGGAAAGAAAGGAGTACACCAAGTGAAACAAGTAGATGACTAAAAGGTTGTACGGATGAGATGGTAGAAGCTTGAAATATTATGTGTAAGGTTACATGTTCGAATCTCACATCCCACATATTTTAAAGAAGCCAAGTTTAATTCCATCAGTTAAAGTATGAGGCGATGATTTGGCCGAAGGGATGCAATTCAATAGGATGAGATTTCCAATTTGGCCGTAGGATGAGATTTCCAATTTGACTATGGGATGAAGTTCAAATATTTCAATTTGAAGGGATGAGATCTACAAGGCTTCAATTCAATTGGAGACTCATCCACAAGGCTTGGAGATATAAATTACAAATTGAAAGTCCAAATCAAGTAAGGGATGAGATTTCAATTGACAAATCTAGAATCAAGTAAGGGATGAGATTTCAATTGACAAATCTAGCAAGGGATAGAGATTTCATAAGTTTCACAAGGGAAGAGATGAAGGGATGAGATCTACAAGGCTTCAATTCAATTGGAGATTAAGTTTCACAAGGGAAGAGATGAAGGGATGAGATCTACAAGGCTTCAATTCAATTGGAGATATAAAGAGATGAAGGGATGAGATCTACAAGGCTTCAATTCAATTGGAGATATAAATTACAAGGGAGGGATAGAGATTTCATAAGTTTCACAAGGGAAGAGATGAAGGGATGAGATCTACAAGGCTTCAATTCAATTGGAGATATAAATTACAAGGGATGAGATTGCAAGTCCAAATCAAGTAAGGGATGAGATTTCAATTGACAAATCTAGCAAGGGATAGAGATTTCATAAGTTTCACAAGGGAAGAGATTTCCCAAGTCAATTGAAGAGATGAAGTCTGGAAGCAGTATACAGACCCAGACGTGAATAACAGAGGAAAATATGAGAAGAAGTTGCAGAAGCAAAAATACTAGTCTAACTAGTAAGGGATTATATTGGAGATTATATTTTGAAGATAAAAATCCCAAGAGGCGTGATCTACACCAGATGGAGATTCATGGGACGCCATTTTTGCTAAAATCTCAAGCTCAACTTGCAGAGAAATCTCTGACATATCTGCAACGTTATCTTATCCTCTGACAAAAGGCTATACAGCTAAGAGAAATTCAAAAATGAGAACGTTTCTCTCCAACGGAAATATTCTCATTACCAGCTATAAATAGATGAAGATTGAAGCAGTGGAAAGTAGAAGCAAGAACGCAATAGAGCAAAGAACAGAGCTAAACAGAGCATACAAAATTCAAAGAAAGCTTTCCATCTCAGGAGCTTAAATTGATATATTCTTTGTGAGATAAACACTCAGAGTGATACAGAGCTTAGAAAAGAAATATCCAAGAGTGTTAAAATCTTCATCAACTTCAAGAGACTCAGCGCACCATTGAAGATCATCTACAGAGTCTCAAAGTTGGAAGCAAGGCAAAACTTGTTTTGGAGCAAAACAAGGGAAAGGAGGAAAGTAACACGGAGTTGTGAAATCCTGGATTGTCACACGGAGTTGTGAGATCCGAAGTAGCAGTGTCGGAGGACATTGGGCGTGATTAGTGCGGGCTTTGTGATCAAAGCACTAGATCACGGAAGATACGTTTCTACCGGATCGTAGAAGACGGGGGGAAAGTAACGCGGAGTCGTAAAATCCTGGGAAAGTAACGCGGCGACGTGAAACCCGAAGCAGCAGTGTTGGTGTCACTGGGCGTGATTAGTGTGGGCTTGGTGATTAAAGCACTAGATCACGGAATTCATTGTATCTTGGAACCAAGAAGTGGTGGATATAGTGAATTGGCTCTTGGAGAAAAGAGCAAGTGGAGTAGGAGGATTACACCACCTCGCGAACCACTATAAATTGCCTTGTGTTCTTTACTGCTTTCTTTACTTACTGCTCTTGCTTGCTTCTCACGAGAATAATCTTGACACGATCTACACACACACCGTATCGTTTATATATTTCCGCTGCGTACCATACTCTAACAATCTAGTTAAGAGTTTTGATTTATCTCTGGCTTACCATTTGTTATATTGTGCTAAAAAGTTTGAAAGTCTATTCACCCCCCCCCCCCCTTCTCTAGACTTTCACCTTACCTCTTTTGGGACCAACAAGATTACAATAGGAATTGTATTACACTATTTTATAATATTAGAATAGAATTTTAACCCAGAATTATTGTACGAATGAGAAAGTAGAAATCAATATATTTTATTAAGAAGAGAGATTTTTTAGGAATTGGACGGGAAGTTAAAAGTTCAGGATTTTGTTTTTATATATAGTATAGATATAGATTACAATAGGAATTGTATTACACTATTCTATAATATTAAAATATAATTTTAACCCAGAATTATTGTACGAATGGAAAAGTAGAAATCAATATATTTTATTAGGAAGAGAGATTTTTTAGGAATTGGGCGGGAAGTTAAAAGTTTAGGATTTTGTTTTTATATATAGTATAGATAGATAGATAGATTACAATAGGAATTGTATTACACTATTTTTTAATATTAGAATAGAATTTTAACCCACAATTATTGTACGAATGGAAAAGTAGAAATTAATATATTTTATTAGAAAGAGATTTTTTAGGAATTGGGCGGGAAGTTAAAAGTTCAGGATTTTGTTTTTATATATAGTATAGATAGATTGCAATAGGAATTGTATTACACAATTTTATAATATTAGAATAGAATTTTAACCCATAATTATTGTACGAATGGGAAAGTAGAAATCAATATACTTTATTAGGAAGAGAGATTTTTTAGGAATTGAGCGGGAAAGTTAAAAATTCAAGATTTTGTTTTTATATATAGTATAGATGTATGTAAGATTTTTACATTTGATAACTGAACAAAATTTATATCTATATATCACATAATAACTAAAAAAAAAAATATCCGAACCAATAACCTACTATGTTCACCTAAAATTTAGTTTAGATAATATTAATATTTTTAAGTTAATATTTAAAATATTTTTTGGGATATATTCATTTGAATGACATGTATTTTTTTTTTTTTTTGCGAGATTTGAATGACATGTATATGAATATATAACTTTTACTTTGAATTATAATATATGTGAGATTTCGATATTCGATATCTGGACCGAACTTGTATTACGATGTAATATAATTAAAAATATTTGAAATAATAATCTATTGAGTTCAATCAAAATCTAAAACATTATATAGAGTTTAATTCTTAATTTTGATAATGTAAATAATGTCTAACTTTAAAGTGTAAGCAAATAAGTTATTATGTTTAAATAAGTAAAGCAAGTACAAAAGATAAAAGATAGTGATAAGTAAAATAAGATGATAATAAATGTAATCATAGTAATGTGGTTATAGTGACATATAACTAAATAGATGATAGATGATAGAAAACAGTTTTGAAGAGTGTTCCAGTTTTTCAGAAAATTGAAAAATTATTTTCAGTTTTCAAAATGAAAACTGTGCTAGAAAACATGTTTTCTGTTTTCTATTTTGCAGTTTCCAGAAATTTCCAGTTAGTAAACGACCCCATAGTTTCTTAAAAGTTGCTTGAATTAAATCATGTGGTACAATGACGGCAATTTATGGACCAAGGTCAATATAGCACCTTCGAGGCTTCAATCAAAATGACGAGGTACAAAATTCAACTCGTAAGGTACAAAATTTCATAAGAGCATCCTCAATAGTTAATGGGTTTTTTGCGGTTTTTGAGGTGCCAACTAGGAGAGAGAAGATGAAGAAATAAAAGGGAAGAAAAAGAAAAAGAAAAAAGAAAAATAAAATCTGCCAAAATTTGCCAGGAGAGAGAAGATCATCTGCGTTGGCAAATTATGCTGTGGACTCGTGTCCACAATGCATTGTGGACACGAGTCCAAAACGACGTCGTTTTAATGGAAAACGCGGCCTTTCAGTTAAAAAAAAAATTGATTTTGTCTCGCCGTTAACGGCGTTAACTGCGTTATTCGTTTGTGGCATTATGAATGTACAGTTATGGAATTATGAATATACAGTTATGGAATTATGAATGTAAGTTATGAAATTATGAATACAGAGCTCTGACATTATGAACTTACAATTATGAACATATAGTGATAAAATTATGAACATAGAGCTCTAAAATTGTGAACATAGAGTTTCAAAAATTATGAATTTACAGTTATTGAATTATGAATGTACAGTTATGCAATTATGAACACAGAGCTCTGACATTATGAACTTACAATTATGAACATATAGTGATAAAATTATGAACATATACTCTTATAACAAAGTGGTCTGAAATTATATATATATATATATATATATATATATATATATATATATATATATATATATATATATATATATATATATATATATATATATATAAGGGGGGGGAGGGGGGGGGGGGGGGGGGGGAAGAGAACGGTGCCACTAACGACACCATTACCGTGTCCAGCGGGTCCATAGCATAACGATTGATATGTGTTTTCCTTTTTTTCAGCCATTGAGGGGCCCACAAAAAAAATATACAATAGCACGAGAAAAAACAAGTTAAAAACCACCCACCACATTTGTTAAAACCCCAAGATTTAATTTTTACTATTACAAAATCCAAGTAAAAACCCCTATTGGGGATGCCCTAACAAAAGACACAAAAAACTACAACACAAAGACACATACACATGTTATATATTTATTTAATTATTTTTAAATCTGATTTAGGTACATAATTTATGTTCATAAACACACATTTCATAACATAAGACAAAATTATTAATTTGTTTATGGTACAAAATTTATAAAGTACAGAATTTCATAACATAATAAAAAAAAAAAAAAGAAAAAAAAACACAATATAAGACACAATATGCATTTGGCGTGTAGCACGTTCCCGCTGGACCCTTCACAGTTCACACTCAAATACATCATAAGGGACCCTTCAATTCATTTCCATCACTTTCCCAGTTCATAAGTACGGGCATAGTTGAGAAAAGATAGCGGAGTAGATTGGGCGGTTGGATGGGCAATAGTTATTGTATGGATTGTGTGGACCACGGTCTAAAAATGACGTTATTTTGTTTAATTTTATTTTTTGCGCGCTTAGTTGTAATATACATTTTTTATAATTTATAATGTACATTATTCTAAAGTATAATGTATATTATTTTAAAACATAATATACATTATAGAGTAAATACCCAAAATGGTCTCTCGACTATAGCTAAATTCACAAATTGGTCATTGACTTTCAATTTCAACCAATTAAGTCCTTAACTTTGCAATTTTAACACGATTTAGTCCTCCGTCTATTTAACCATTTGTTGACCATGATCTTTGAAGATATATATGTAATTTCATGTGCAAAGCTCAAGATCTTGGAGGTGACGATGTCATTTCGAAGGGGGAATTGCTTCTCCACTTGCTGCTTGGGGATAGGGGTGAGCACAAATACCGAAAAATCGATAACCGAACCGACCGAAAATTTTGGTTTTGGATCGGTTATCAGTTACAAGAAAAAAAAATCGGTTATACGGCTATTCGGTTATTTTATCGATTATGGAGAGTTCAAAACCGCAGTCACCTCAAATCCAACATAACCACAATCGGCCCGCTCGTTCTCCCGTCGTCAGAGTAGCTCCTCTTCCTCTTCACCCTAATCGGTCGAAAAATCTTCAATCCCAAATGGAAACCCTACATTCCAAACTTCAAACAAGCGTTCGAACACTTCTGCATCAACGCTGGTGGCCGCGCCGTTATCGACAATCTCCAGAAGAACCTGTAGCTCTCTTCGGAGCACGTGGACTTGGCAGATTGTGGTTCGAAAACACGTCGTCTTCTTCGGTCTGGTACGAACTCAACTACATTGAATCCAAAGGGAGGATGAAGAAATGCGACAGGATTTGGCATATTGCTTTCGGTAGTGGATTCAAATGTAACAGTGCGGTCTGGAAATGCAACGAGAACCTTAAAAAACCGACGGTGGACCATGAAATTACATATATATCCCCAAAGATCACGGTCAACAAACGGTCAAATAGACGGAGGATCAAATCGTGTTAAAATTGCAAAGTTAAGGACTTAATTGGTTGAAATTGAAAGTTGAGGACCAATTTGTGAATTTGGCTATAGTCGAGGGACCATTTTGGGTATTTACTCTACATTATGTTACCTCAGATGTTTCATTATTCTAACACGTACATAATTTACATTATTTTAACACATAATATTAATTATTCTAACATGTAATGTACATTATACTAAAACATAATGTACAGTATTTTAACACATAATGACATTATTTTTACTCATAATATTCACGATGATATTTTTGGACCGTGGTTCACACAATAATTTGCCTTGGATGGCTCAATAGTTATGTCATGGACTCGGGTCCACCTTTTAAGGTGGATCTGGAAAAAATATACATAATTTATATACTGAATATTCACAATTTACATATTAAATGTTCACAGTTCAAATTGTGAACATTCAGTATGTAAATTATTAATATTCAGTATGTAAATTGTTTACATTTAGTATATAAAAATTGTGAATATAAAGTATATAAATTGTGTTTTTTAGACCCGGGTCCATCTTGCAAGGTGGACTCGGATCAACGAGATAATTTGCCTGGATGGCTTGCTAAATATAAAATTTTAAGTTTGCATTCCTATGAGGAGTCTTATCAATTTGGTCGCTCAATTATGAGCAATTTAGACTGGTTCACTTCCTTTTGATCCTTTACAGATTTTTGACACAAGATAAATTTTACCTAGAGCACACATTCGAGTAGGGCTGTTAACGAACCGAACATAAACGAACGGAGGCTGTTCGTGTTCGTTTGTTAAGGAATTTGGAGTGTTCGTGTTCGTGTTCGTTTGTTAAGGTTTTTGAAAATCCTGTTCGTGTTCGTTTGTTAAGCGTTAGTTTGTGTTCATTAACGTTCGCGAACACGTTCACGAACGTGTTCGTTAACGTTAACGAACACATTCGCGAACGTGTTTGTTAATGTTCGTGAACACGTTCGTAAACGTGTTCGTTAACGTTAACAAACACGTTCACAAACATGTTCATTAACAAACACGTTCACAAACATATTTATTTACGTTCATGAACACTTAATAAACAAACACATGCACATGTTCATGATCACAATTCGTTCGTGAACAATAAATAATTTACTTTCACGAACAATAATCAAACAAACAACACAACTACATAACTAATATAATATAATATAATATAATATAATATGTTTGTGAACATGTTCGCGAACATTATTAAACGAACACAAACGAGCTTGTTCACGATCTCATAGCAAACGAGCTTAGAACTGTTCAAGCTCTGTTCGTTTATTAACCGAGCTCTAAATTTTGTTTGTTAATGTTCGTTTATCTTAACAAACGAACATAAACGAACGCTTACCAAACACGAACATGAGTAGTTTGCCGAAAGCTCTGTTCGCTAACACCCCTACATTCGAGCAGGGACTTCTATTTTTTTTTTTTTTTTTTTTTTTGTAAATCAAAGTTGGACATTGTTAATTTTTTGCAATATAGGCATAATTATAATTCCCAACACACTTATAATATACTATTCATATATCTATATCATTTTTAAAAAGTAGTTTTCTTTCTTTAATTTATTTAGTTCGGAGTTAATATATTTATTAATGTTAAAATAAATATGACTTGAACTACGCAAATCAAACAATAAAAATCTTAGTTTGGTCCAATCCACATTTCCAAAAAAATAAATCTTTTGAAAAAAATATTACATAGGCCACTAAATTTGTTGAGTTTTTATAATTGAGTTACTACTCAATTTGGTCCCTCGACTATTAAGATTTCACCAATTTAATTCTCGACTATCAAAGTTGTTCAATTTAGTCTCTATGTATTTTTACCTTAAATGGTCCCTCGACTATTAAGATTTTACCACTTTGATCCTCGACTACTAAAGTTGTTCAATTTAGTCCTTAACAATACAATTTTTAGCTAAGATGGTCTTTCGACTATTAGGATTTTACCACTTTGGTCATCGACTATCAAAGCTGTTCAATTTAGTCCCCAACTAGGCAAATGCTAACCTAAAATGTAAGTTTAGTGTGGATTTGGGGACCTTTTTGGAGAGTCGAGAATCAAAGTGGTGAAATCCTAATAGTCGAGGACCAAAATGGTGAAATTCTAATAGTCGAGGGACCATTTTAAGTAAAAAAAGAAAAAATTGCATAGTTAGAGACTAAATTGAGCAAATTTGGTAGTCAATGACCAAATCAGTAAAATTTTAATATTTGAGAGACCAAATTGAATATTAATTCTTTTATAATTGTATCATTGAACTTAAAACATGTGCAATAGAGTATCAAACAAGCAAAAAATACATAATTTACTTATTTATTTATTTATTTATTTTGTTATTTATTTACAGATTACCAGCAAGTTTAATTTCTAGAAATGATTGTTTAGTTATCCGCCAATGGTAAAGTTATTGATTTTTTTTCTCAAACTGACACGGGTTAAAACTAGTGTTGTAAAAATCGGACTACGCGCTAAGCGGTGCCTAGGTGCCCCTAGGCCGTTCTGCTTTCACTGTTAAGCACCCAAAAATCAGTCGGCCGTCTAGGCGGCGAAATCGGTCGAGTCGGTCGATTTTGTCTAATGTCATCTGGCCAATCGTCAATATACTAGTCTGATTCTTTGAATTTTTGGATGATTGAAGTATTTGAGTATTTTTATTTTTAAATATTTTTTTTGATGTTATGACTTATGAATTATCGTTATTTCATTTTTTTTGGATGTGTTATTTGATTGAATGTTGAAAATAGTCTCATTAAAATTGTCAAACTGCAAGTCTACTACTATTTTTTTGGCACCTGACTAGCACCTAGCGCCTACTGCAATCATGATTAAAAAAATAATAATAATTTTTTTTTGAAAAATATAGAAAGAAAAAACAATTTTTTTTAAAGAAGAGGTAGCCATGTTGCATGGCCGCTTTCTCCATCGCCTAAGAGGAGACAACTGGTGGTTGCCTCCATGGTAATGGGAAAGGGGAAGCTGCCACCATAGTTGCATCTCCCTTCTTTTTTTTTTTAAAGGTGGAGAGGGACAATTATAACAAATTTCACATTTAGTTATCTGACTATTGTGACATTATGACATTTAGTTTTACTCTTTCAATTTTGCTACATAACATATTTTACTTTCATTTTCCTGCCAAATTTAGTTTTCCTTAATTATTTTATTCCACCATTTTTTAAAAAAAATAAACTGATGTGGTATATTAATGAAGAAGCAAAGTAATAGTCTAATAGAGTCATGAGAGACAAAATCCTAGTACAAAAAAGTCAGCCTGAGCAAAGGCTGCTGTAGCGAGAGTATGAACGTGTAAATTTAAAGTTCTAGACACGAAACTTAAAGAGCACTAAGAAAACATAGACATAGTGATCCTACATTGGTCACAATCACCCCAACGTAGGACATGATAACTGTATTCGCAGATTGTAAATAGCTATGTAACTCCGAACAGTCGCAAAGCAGGTCCAGAGATAACACATTCCGGTCCTTGAGCCATGAAAATACCTACTTACAAGCCAAAGATTCCGCCATGAGTGGTGAGAAGCAATCCATAAGCTGCCCCATTCACAGCCGCCATAAAGACACTATCGTGCGAGAGCAAAACTGCACCAAATGAGGCCTTTCCCGTTGACGGCTTGTTACCAGCGTCGAAGAAGCACTTTGGGCGAGAAGCCTCCGTGGGCGCACTGGTGGTAGAAGGCGGCGGTGATCTTTGATGCACTTACCAGTATGCATGCAGCGAAGAAGCCGCCTGTTTCCACGTTTTCCTCGGCATCGGCAGTACACCCTCCCAAACTGCTCCATTTCTCACATGCCAAAGGTGATAGAGGATAGCGACCACGGGCCCAGCATTCTCTTCTGTCATGGAAACCATCACATTTTTAAACCACATGGAGAAAGTGTTACCAACAATATTTGTGATGGGTATGGAGGATTCATTCCAAACAAACCTAGAGTAATCACACATGACAAGGGCATGCATCATATTTTCATGAACAAGGTCACACATTGGACATAATGGATCCACTTCTACCATCTTTAAAAGCAAATTCGTAGTGGTGGGAATGATATTACTTAGAGCTCTCCATAAAAAAAGTCCTCCATTTAGGGGGGACTTTTAATTTCCACAAAGGAACCCATTTATCAAAATCTCCAGGAATGTACTCAAAATTGCCAACAATATGTCTGTAACCGCTCTTCACTGAATAATACCCCTTTGGATCATTTAGCCAGTACCAAGAATCCTCATAATCTGGACTAACAGGGATCCTAGAGATACGAGCCACATCCTCAGGAATAAAAATATCAGACAAAATATCAGGATCCCAAGTATTAGTATTCTGATCAATCAAACCTGAAACCAATGCCCCCCTCAATTCAATAGGCATAATAGTCTGTACCAGTGGACTGAGATCATCAAGCAACTAAGGGTGCCCCCAAATCAACGTTGCATTACCATTCCCTATCCTTCTTCTCACTCCACTGCAGATTAAACCATGCGCAACCATTATACTGCGCCAACAATAACTTAGGGAATTACCTATAGATGCATCAATAAAAGACGTTTTAGGAAAATAACGTGCCTTGTACACTCTAGCTACCAAGGAGTTGGGATCTGTTAGAAAACGCAAACTTGTTTCCCTAGCATTGCCAAATTAAAAGCACGGAGGTCACTGAATCCCAACTCCCCAAACTTCTTAGGGGCACAAAGGCAATCCCAAGCCTTCCAATGGATCCCCTCTCAGTACCATTACCCCACCAATACATATTCATGGTTCTCTCAATAGACAAACACACTAATTCAAAGAGCAAAAAGACACTCATAGAAAAAGTAGGCATAGATTTAGCCACACTTTTCAAGAGGACCTCTTTACCAGCCTGAGATAGCAATTTCTCTTTTCATGAACCAATCCTCTATTTAATTTTGTTCTCTATATGTGAGAAAACAACCCTTTTATTCATTCCCACAAAAAAAAAAAGGCAATCTCAGATACTTTCCAAAATTAGGAGCCTGATTCACGCCTAGCATTATCGCCACCTCCTCCATATCTGCCTCCAATGTATTCCTGCTAAAGCAAACATTAGATTTATGGAAATTCACAGCTTGACCTGACAACTTCTCGTATGTAACTAGGCACTGCTTGACAACACTTGCTTCTTGGGCATTGGTCTTAAAGAATAGAAGACTGTCATCTGCAAAGAAAAGATGGGATATAGGAGGAGTCCCCTGGCCACCCTACACTCGTGAATGGCGCCTCCACCTGGGCTTTCTGAAGCAATAAAGAAAGATCCTCCTCACATACACAATAAACAGATAGGGAGAGAGAGGGTCACCATGCCTGAGACCGCGAGTGGGAAATACAAGACCACTACTGACACAATTAATTGTAATGTTATACGAGACTGTAGTCATGTAGAGCATAATAATCAACTCCAGTACTCCACCCACCCAGAACCAACAACATCTTACGCAAGAATGGCCACTCCATCTTGTCGTATGCCTTTGCCATATCCAGCTTAAGCGCTCCACACACAGCAATCCCACACTGTTTCCTATTCAAATAATGACCCACCTCTGCTGCCACAAGAATATTATTAGTGATGAGCCTACCCGAAATAAACGCACTTTGGGACTTTGAGATAAGATCCCCCAAGAGCGGTTTCATCCTGTTAGCTATCATCTTAGCCATGATTTTATAAACCACGTTACACAATGCAATAAGCCTAAGGTCAACCACCGTCTCAGGGTCACTCTTTTTAGAAATAAGAACAACATTAGTGTCATTGAGACCCACTCAAAAGGTGCACGTATTCAAACAATTAATTACAAAAGCATACACATCCACTCCAACATTCTAAAAATGTTAGTAGAATCCCAAATTCATTCCATCAGGGCCAGGTGTCAGAGAACATAGAAGAGATTGTAGATTTAACTTCATCTAACTCAAAAGGGCGGAGGAGGGTGACATTATGATCTTGAGTCACACGAGGGGTAAAATTACTGAAGAGGGGGTCCTCACACACAGAATTGCTAGAACAGAAAATGCAATTAAAGTAACTGATGATAACAGATTTCATTGCATCCCCCTCCACCCACTCACCAATATAGATTGTTTTTTTTTTTTTTTTTTTTTTTTTTTTTTTGCAAGTAGAGGCATACCTGTGATAGAACTTTGTGTTGGCATCCGCACCTCACAACCAATGCTGTTTAGCATTCTGTCTCCAAAAAAAAAAATCCTCCTGCGCCTCCAGCTGACACAACTTCTCTTCAATACGTTGGAATTTGGCAAAGGCAGCCGGATCCCTACGATCCCTAAGTACCCCCTAATCATTTCGCAGTCGCTTTATCCGTTCCCCAAATTTGTGGAAATGATCACCACCCCATCGCATCAACCGCTCCCCACAGTGCTGCTGACAATCCAGCAACCCACCTAACATCCCATCATGCCAAGCACTCTCCACCACTCCCATACACCCCTCATCAAGGAGCTAAGCCATCTTGAACTTGAACCCTCTGGATCCCCTTCTACCTTGCATGCATACGGCATTGATATTGAGAAAGAGGGCCGAGTGATTCGAAGAACGAGTCAAGATATTCTCCACTCCCGCACTCTCATGATCATCACACCAGCTTGAAGAACCCAACACCTTATCCAACCTCTCCTCCATCCAATTAATTGTGCCCATACCTTTCTCCTAGGTGAACGGATACCCCCTCATAGGAAATTGCACCAGACCACAGTCATCGACAACCTCCCCAAAGCCGCGAAGGAGGCCATCTGGATGCGGATTCCCACCCCTCTTCTCATGTTGAAATAAGAGATCGTTGAAATCCCCCAAGACAACCCAAGGAAGCGTGGATTTATCCACCAAAGTCCTAAGCAAGTCCCATGAATCCCTCCTCCTACACCGCTTAGGAAAGCCATGAAAACATGAATCTCTCCTCCACAACATACCTCTTGTAACACTAACTTCCACATCCACATGATTTTTAGGAAAACTCAAAAGTATGGCTGCATTATTCTTTCTCCAAAAGAGACTATACCACCACTCAATCCTACACCCTCGACATAAAAAAGACCTTCAAAGCCAAGCTTGATGCGGAGACATCCGGCATGTATCCGTCCCACCTTGGTTTCCATAAGAAAAACGAACTCATGCTTCTTACGGGACACTAGGTCCACCACTTCTCAAACTATGCGTGGATTGCCCAAGCCACGACAGTTATAGCTTAACGTACACATGGGGACAGGCGAGTCTGTGAACTAAAACCCACCAAGAACAAGTTTTTTGACACGTCTGACATGGTAACATCACCTCCACCTAATTCGGCCCTCCTCTGCCACCGCCTGAGGTTTCCTAACACCGCTTGGAGAAAATGACAACTCCATGCTCACCCACCAGAGCACTGCCCGACGACACACACCCCACCCCCCCCCCCCCCTCCGCACTGCCCAGACTAGTACGCTGCCTGTCACCAGCTCCCACCGAGTTTCCTTCAACAGACCGCGCCTTTCCCCTTAACTGGAACCAGCCATTTGTCACCAACTGCCCTGGGCCCTCGACTCCCACCTACTCGGAGGTTCGGACTATACAGATACTGCTCCACGGGCGTTACGGTCTCCCTTGCTTTGAGGCAAAACTTATATGAATGTCCTAGAAGGCCATAGTAAAAGCAATAAGTATGTAGCCTTTCGTACATGAAGGACACCCAACAAGTTGTTTTTTTCGCGCTTCACTAACTTCATACGACGTCTCAACGGCTTATTGATAGGGATTGAGACCCTAATGCGATAGGAAGTCAACCAAGGGGCACCCGTGAACCTGTCATCACACTTGATGAAGGAGCCAATGAAGTTACCAGCCTGCTCAAGAACTAAGTTGGACGTATACCCCATCGAGAGATCGTGGAGCTGCACCCACATGTCCACTGAATCTAACACCACCTTTCCAGGCAAAACCCCCATGCCAACCTACCGACAAACCAGGGTGTTATTTTCAAACGCCCATGGGCCCCTTCGAGAACATATTCCATGTCCGTATTATGGAAGAAAACGAACAGGAACAAACCCAGCTGAACCTCAGTGATCTTACACACTTGATCGGCTGCCAAACGGATGCCATAATCTGGCGCATATACTCCAGCTTCACCAACTTCTCTGTTAGAAACCTACCAACGACAACCCAGGACTCCTCCGCATTACCATCAGCGTCGCCGACGCCCTCCCCTACCGTCGCAAACTCAGCCTCTCCATCCTCCAAAACCATATCTGCGCACCTGGCAGTTAGGCCGACAACACCTTTAGCGGGCGTGTTCGACTCCATGCAGGACAGTTGCAACGATGCATATCAAGAAAAACCACGAAGCATGGTGGGGAAACCGGCGAGACCACCGGAGGAAGGAAAAGAGACAATAGCAAAACCTAAGGAAACCCTAGGAGAGGAAGCAAAACCCTAGACTTGCTAGAAAGAAATTTACACGATTTGTCTTCCAAATTAAGTCGTGAGTTAAGCTCTAACATTTTTATTCCACCATTTAATAAGTATGACGAGCATGAAATTTCATCATTCAATTAAAAGAATTTTCAAGCGAGGGAGATCAGAGAAATCACATGTTGCCATGTTGGAGCAATGCAAGAGGCTTGAATAATAAGATTACATGTAAAAAACTGGTTTAAAAATATGGTTACTAAAAATCAAAGGTTACCCAAAGTCCTAAACCAATTAAACAAGTTGAAACCAGAAAAATAACAAAAGAAAAATATGAAAAGATAAAAATGTTCTTACTAAAAATAGGAAAAGTCATGAGAAGGACTAATAGTGTCCAAAAAATAATAATATGAAATGTTAAATGACAAAAAACGATAATCTGAAAATAAATTTGGAATTGTTACCAAAGGCAAAAGATCTCTGGTGGAATTAACTCTAGTTGGATTACACATTTATGTTTTATTTATTATATGCTCAACAAACTAACAGTATCAAAACACAAACAAAATACTATTGTTGAACCTTAAAAATGGGTATATAATTTCTAATGTTCATTGAAACAACACGAGATAATGCCATATGGGGTCCTCCGAGTTTAGTGGTTTTGTCACGTTTAGTCCTAAATTTTCAAATTGACCATCTGTGGTCCTTCGACTTTCAAATTTAACCATCCGTGGTCCAAGTTAAACACCCATGGTCCTTCAACTATTAAATTTTAACCAATCATGGTCCTTTCAAGAGGACTACGGTTGGTTAAATTTCGAAACTTGAAGGACCGCATGGGTGGTTAACTTGGACCACAAATGGTTAAATTTGAAAGTCGAAGGACCACAAATGATCAATTTGAAAGTTTAGGATTGAACGTGGCAAAACCACTATACTCGGAGGACCTCAGATGGTATTAACTCGTAAAACAATAAAGATGATATATAATTGGGGAAACTTAGGGAAGAATATATTAAACCAAAAAAATTCTAACATAATAATCATGGATTTCTCTTGTCACCCAAAAAAGAAAAAATTAGTTTCATAAAAGTTGGTTGAATTAAATCACGTGGTAAAATGACGGAAATTTATGGACCAAGGTCCATATAGCCCTGTATCAAAACGACGAGGTACAAAATTCAATTCGTAAAGTATAAAATTTCATAACACAAGATACAAAAAACTACGACACATGACACATACAAATGTCATATATTTATTTAATTATTTTTTAAATCTGATTTAAGTACATAATTTGTGTTCATATACACAGAATTTCATAACATAAGACACAAAAATTCATAACATAAGATATAATTATTAATTTGTTTCATGTACAAAATTCATAAAGTACAGAATTTGATAAAATAATACAAAGAAACGCACAATATAAGACACAATATGCATTTGGCGTGTAGCACGTTCCCGCTGGACCCTTCACAGTTCACACTCAAATACATCATAAGGGACCCTTCAATTCATTTCCATCACTTTCCCAGTTCATAAGTATGGGAATGGTTGAGGAAAGATAACGGATTAGATTGGGCAATTGGATGGGCAATAGTTATTGTATGGACTGTGTGGATCATTATGGTCTAAAAATGACGTTGTTTTGTTTAATTTTATTTTTTTGTTTACTCAGTTGCAATATATATTTTTATAATTTATAATGTACATTATTTTAAAGTATAATGTACATTATTCTAAACTATAATGCAAGGTGGACCCACATCGACGGTATAATTTGTCTGGATGGCTTGCTAAATATAAAATTTTAAGTTTTAATTCCCTTCCTTTGAAGAGTCTTATCAGTTTGGGTTGCTCAATTATGAGCAACTTAGACTGGTTTACTTCCTTTTAGTCCTTTATAAATTTCTGTCATAAGATAATTAAGTTTTACCTAAAGTATACATTTGCGCAACTACTGCCATCTATTTTGTAAATAAAAGTTGGACATTGTTAATTTTTTGCAATATCAGTATAATTTTAATTCCCAACACACGTATAATATACTATATTCATATATCTATATCTATTTAAAAATGTGGTTTTTTTATTCTTTAATTTATTTCATTGGAAAAAAAAATCACATAGGCCACTAAATTTGTTGAGTTTTTATATTTATATCATTGAACTTAAAACATGTGCAATAGACTATCAAACAAGCAAAAAAAAAAAAAGCAATATATATATATATATATATATATATATATATATATATATATATATATATATATATATATATATATATATATATATATTTATTTATTTATTTATTTATTTTGTTTTTTTTCCCTTTTTATTTACGGATTACCAGCAAGTTTAATTTATAGAAATGATTGTTTAGTTATCCGCCAACGTAAAATTATTGATTTTTTTTCTCAAAGCTAAGTGACATGGATTAAAACAAAAAGAAAAGCAAATTTTTTGAAAAACAAAGAAAGAAAAAAAAAACAAAAACAAAAAAATTATTTAAGAAGTTGCATGGTTGCTTTCTCCATCGCATAAGAGGAGACAACTGGTGGTTGCCTCCAATCCCTCCATGGTAACAGCAAAGGGGAAGCCGACACCATAGTTGCCTCTCCCTTCTTTTCTTTTAAGGTGAAGAGGGACACTTATAACAAATTTCACATTTAGTTATCGACTATATATTGTGACATTATCGCATTTAGTCCTACTCTTTCAATTTTGTAACATCACATTCTCGATTTTCATTTTCTTGCCAAATTTTATTTTTCTTTTAAAATTTTGTTATTCTACCATTTCATAAGTATGACGAGCATGAAATTTCATCATTCAATTAAAAGAATTTTCAAGAGAGGGAGAGAAATCACCTGTTACCATGTTAGGGCAATGTGAGAGGCTTAAATAATAAGATTACATGTTAAAAATTGGTTGAAAATATGGTTACTAAATATCAAAGGTTACATAAAGTCCTAAACCAATTAAACCAGTTGAAATCGGAAAATAACAAAAGAAAAAGTATGAAAAGACAAATTTGCTCTTACTAAAATAGGAAAAGTCATGAGAAAGACTAAAAGTGTCCAAAAAATAATAGTATATATGAAAAGTCATGAGAAGAACTAAAAGTGTCCAAAAAATAATAATCTGAGATATTAAATAGCGAAAATGATAATTTAAAACTAAACTTTGAATTACTACCAAAGACAAAGGATCTCTGGTGAAATTAACTCAACAAAATAACAGTATCAAACAAAAACAAAATACTAGTGTAAAACAATAAAGATGATATAATTGGGGAAACTTAGGGAAGAATTAAACAAAAAATTCTTACATATAATAATCATGGATTTCTCTTGCCACAAAAAAAAAAAAAAAAAAAAAAAAAAAAAAAAATAGTTTCTTAAAAGTTGCTTGAATTAAATCACGTGGTACAATGACGGTAATTTATGGACCAAGGTCCATATAGCACCCTAGATCGAGACGACAAGATACAGAATTCATACTCGTAAGGGAATTCATACTCGTAAGGTATAAAATTTCATAACACAAGACACAAAATTACAACACAAGACACATACACATGTTATATATTTATTTAATTATTTTTCAAATATGATTTAAGTACATAATTTGTGTTCATAGACACAGAATTTCACAACTTAAGACACAAAAATTCATAACATAAGACACAATTACTAATTTATTTCAGGTACAAAATTCATAAAGTACAGAATTAATTAAGATAATACATTTATTATCTTCTGCTATAATATCCAACTCCTGCATTAGATATATATTTTGTTTCCTTCTTCACACCCAACATTTGGTATCAAAGCCATGAAAAGTTTAACTCAATTGCCAGTTCCTGTCTTGGATGGGAAAAACTATAATCAATGGAGTGCCCAGTTGAAAGTGTTATTCGATTACCCTGAATTGCTTGAGAGCGTGGAAAACGGGATAACTACTCTGGTTGACAACGATACTGAGGCACAAATGGCTGACCATCGGGAGTTGAAGAAGAAGGATAAGAAGGCACTATATTACATCCATCAAGGGATGAGTGACAAGACGTTCGAGTAGATTATATTGAATGAGCGACTACATCAAATGAAGCGTGAAATGTTTTGCTGACTTCATACAAAGGTGACGATAAAATTAAAAGAGTGCGGCTCCTAACCTTAAGACGTTAATATGAGCTTATGCATATGGAGCCTTCTGAACCAGTTGATGCCTATGTCAATCGCGTCCTTACTTTGACGAATGATATGAAAGGAAATGGAGAGGCTTGTACAAAACAAGCTAAGGTAGAAAAAATTATGAGATCTTTGAGTCCTAGATTTGAGCATATTGTGCCTGCAATCAAAGAAGCCAATGGTGTGTCCAAAATGATAGTCAAAAAATTATCTAGTTCCTTGAAAAGCCAATTGAGCATGCTCTTCAAGCTCAAGACTCCATTGCCGAGACAAGTTGAAAGTCCGATAGTTCCCGTGGTAGAAGACGGGGACGTGGTGGTAATCACTCTAATAGAAGTTCTGGAAGCCATAATAGGAATCATGACGCACATGGTGGTAATGATCAAGAAAAATCAAACCATCAACAGAATTCAAGAAAACGGGATCGTGGACGCGGTGGAGGAAAGTATGATAAGTCTAACATTGAGTGTTATTGTTATCACAAGTGTGGCCATTGTGCAAGCGGATGTTAGTATACAAATGGTACACTAGAAGCTCATTGTGTTCAAGGGGAGGATACCAATAAGGATGAAGATAGTGGTCATGCTCTTTTAATGGGCGTAGAAACAACTGAAACATCAAGTTACTACACGTGGTTTCTTGATACGGGGTGTACTAATCATATGTGTGGCAAAAAAGAGTTATTTGCTGATATTGATGAATCACTTCGCACTAGCATCAAGTTCGGTGATGGAAGGACTGTACCGGTCAAAAGAAAATGGCAGATTCTTATCAATCTAAAATGTGGAGACCATAGGTACATTTCTAATGCGTTTTATGTACCATATATGAAAACTACTCTTGTAATACCCCTAATTTTTAAAACATTTAAAGCTTATGAAAAAAATGCAAACTAACATTAATATCCCAAACAGAGCAGAGTCTACACAATAAAAGCCGGGGTGCTATACCACATCTAAGCTTAAGAACTTAGATGCACAGGATAACTAACTAAACAGAACACAATCCAGATTTAATATCCAAATACAATCCAAGGCACGCAGGCCAACTAATACTAAACTATTTAAGCTAAGTCCTCGCGTCCATCTAGCGCACTCCGAAGCTACTGATCTGCACCTGAAAAACATATGGTGTAACAACCGTCAGCGAATAATGCTGAGTAACCCACTCCCACCCGTTGAGTACAATAAGTATAAGTATAGGAAATTATTTTGAGACTGGAATATATATATATATATATATATATATATATATATATATATATATATATATATATATATATATATATATATATATATATATATATATATAATCCTAAGCAACGCTAGCTTTAAAACCAAGATCAAGACTCAAGACACATCAACAAGTTGACGTACACTATGGACACCATAATGATACTAGCATGCATCCTAAGCTCTCACAATCAGATAATAACAAAGCTCAATAGTAACAAACAACGGCAACAATGGGGTTCCACAACAATCAATAACAATAAGCAGTCAACAGAGAACACATCCATGATCCAACCTTATACCAAGTTCCAACATTTATTCTTCTCCATCCTTATATCAGTTCCAACCTGTACCTCCAAGCCACCCTTATAACGCCTCCCTTATCCCTCCGGAGCACACATGCTCCCCACCGACATACCGCCAACAAAGCCACCGATCTGATAGCTCCGCAGTACCATTCGCATGACCCGTGCCTATAGCACTATAATCAAGGGGTCAGTGCCTATAGCACATGACATGGCACCGCAGCGCTTAGTAACTTGATCCATGCCTTTAGCAAGCAAATCAAGGGTGGTCTGTGCCTATAGCACAATGACCGAGCACTCGTTGTGCTATCCACCAACAAATCTTTTCCACCAATCACATTTCTTTCCTCATCATGGACAAATCAATCACAACAACCAATGTTCAATGGCAACCATCAGCACACAATCAATAACAGTAATCAATTCACAGCAATAACAACAATCAAAGCTCAACAACAACAATAACCACTACCCACAGTTCCTAAACGGTACCCGAAACATCACACGAGACTCCTAAACACCAAACGGGGTCAAACAGCACAATACACCGCCCGCATCAGCGGGTGGTCAACCACCTGTCGTCCACCCGTCGGTGGGCGGTACTGTACCAGCGGGTACACGGCGGGTGGTCGTCCACTCGCTGGTATGGTGGGCGGTACCCGGCGGGTGGTCAAGTGGGGACTCGTCCCCCCACCGACCCTCCGCTGGTACGATGGTAACTAGGCATTTTTCCCTTCTGGCAATTCATCAATTAAACCCAAAACCAAGTCCAAACACCTCCCAACATATATCAACAACAACAACAAGAATCAAACCAAGAAACACCACAATTATACCCTAAACATAATCCCTAAACATGTCAAGACTCGAGATTAAACACATAATGGTAGAGCATCAAGAACCTCAATAATCATCAAGAAATCTATATGCAAAGCCCTAAAAACAAGCTCTAACCTTGAATCAACACCCGAGCATTCATAAACCCACCCAAGAACACCAAAAACATCACAACAACAAGATTTACAATATAAACCCTAAGGACAAGCTCTAAACACATTTAAATACAAGAACATACCAAGACCACACAGGACCACCAAGAATATCAAGAATAACAATAATCCATATCACAAATTCCTAAAGACAAGTTCTAACAAAGCACCAATAAAAAATCATACATTCAATCATTCAACGGATCCAATCAATAAAAGATAGCAAGGAAAATAGGTTTTGTAAGACATGGGTTACCTCTTAGCCTTAATTAATCCTTCCTTGGCTATTAAGGTTCTTTTCCAAGATTTCCCTCCGATTGATTTCCCTAGGCTTGGTGGTGGGGAATTCCTCTGGCTAGGTTTCTTGGGTAATTCGTGTACTAGGGTTATGAGAGGTGAGAGGGTTCTAATTGCTTCATAATCCCCTATTTATAGAGTTAGGAAATCCCGATTAGAATCTGAATAGTAGAAGGTCTACTCTCTTTGTTCTTATCCAGTTTAAAGTCTTTAATATAGATAAGGATCCACGATCCATTGTGGACCGTACTAATTAATTAAGAGAATCCTAACCAAATTAAATCCTTTTTAACCATTTGTTAATAGGATTAATTCAATAATTAATCCGGGTTTGAAGGCCGTAACACGGGGTGTTACAAATCTGCTTAGTGTTGATCAATTAGCATAGAAGGGATTAGGAATTGCAATGGGGCGGGGTGGGTGCAGGGGTTATATCCCCCGCCCCCGCGGGAATTTTGCGGGTGCGGGTAATACCCAACCCGCAACTCTAATTATTAATATTATACTTAAATCTAATAAAAATTTTATACTACAATTCTAATTATCACATTGATTTTTTTTTATAAGTTTAAACATAACTCTAAAATATAATAAGAGTCAATGAAGTTAGTCTTTAATTGGAACTAAAATTGTGTTGGTAGTATAAATTGTATTAAGTGTTTACTCATTATGTTATTTGTGTCATTCCTATTCAAATTTCACAAAGAACAAACTAAGAAATTAATTCATTATGCATTTTAATTATAAAATATACATAAACTTATGTAATAAATGAATACTAATAACAATATATATAAGTGCGGGTGCGGGTGCGGGTGCGAGGCGGGAATACCTCCCCCAGCACCTGCCCCCATACCCGCGCGGGTATACAAAATTCCCCCCATACCCACACCCATTACCCAAATTGTGCGGGTATTTTAAAACCCATAGGGGCAGGGATGCGGGGAACCTATTGACTGCGGGTAGAATTGCCATCCCTAGAAGGGATATACCATGACTATTCACGATAGTCAACTCTCATTCCTTGGTAATAAAGGTACACTTATTCTCAAGTCTCATTTATCGAAGAATCGCATGTTTCCTATTGACATTTCTAAGGGTGAGTATAAGTGTCTCAATGCTATTGTCGATGATGAGTCATGGTTGTGTGACATATTCGTTTTGAACATCTAAACTTTCGGAGTTTTAAAAAATGCTTGCCAAAGGTTATATGGTGAAAGGATTGCTGGATATTCATCACCAAGAAAAATTATGTCAAACTTGCATTCTTGGTAAAAGCCATAGACTGCCATTTGTAAGTGAACAACAACATGCAACATATCCATTCGAACTTATTCATTCTGATGTCTGCGGTCCAATGAATATCATATCAAATGGGGGTAACAGGTATTTTTTGACTTTTATTAATGATTTTACTAGAAAAGTCTGGGTTTACCTATTGCAAAGAAAATATGAAGTTTTTGATTATTTCAAAAAGTTTGAAGTGTTTGTTGAGAAGCACAATCAGTATCCTATTAAAGCTCTAAGAAGTGACGGAAGAGGGGAATATAATTCCAATGAATTTTGTTAGAAAATAATAAATTTTGTGGCTCAAACCTGTGGAGACCACTTCCATCCACGTCGCTATGCATGTCTTCACTTCTTGCACGTCATATTGCATGCCATCACCGATTGTTGCGGAGCTTCACGCAAATGCCGCATAGCTCTCTCACTTTTAATTGTATAAATAGTTGTTTAACTTTTGTAATTCATGCAACATCAATTCATTCATTCTTTCTTCTTTATCATACGTAGAGTATATATATATTCCTTTGTTTTCTCTTTATAAGATATTAATATATATATATTTATATTTTCCCACTTTATTAATTTATTTTGTCATTTATTATATTCTCCCCTATTATTTAACTTCTATAATTCTCAATTTTCGATTCTTCGCTTCCGCATTATTCCGCTATATTCCTAACAAGTGGTATCAGAGCGGTTTAATTGAGAGTTATTTTCAAAGATGTCGACTGTTACTAAGTTCGATATCGAGAAGTTTGACGGGAAAATTAGCTTCTCTATCTGGAAGGTTCAGATGGAAGCCGTTCTAACCCAGAACGGTTTGAAGAAAGCGCTAGCTGGGAAGAAGAAGAAACCGGCTGCAATGACAGATGAAACTTGGGAAGATTTGGATGACAAGGCTCGTTCAACCATCCTTTTGTGCCTGTCTAAAGAGGTTATACGTGAGGTATTAAGTGAGACGACTGCGTCAGAATTATGGTCCAAGCTGGATACGCTTTACATGGCCAAAACTATGGCAAACAAGCTACGCCTGAAGGAGCGTCTATACACAATCCGCATGACGGAAGGTACTTCGATTAAATCTCATTTGGATGAATTTAATTCTATTTTATTGGACTTGGAGAATATTGATGTCGTAATTGAAGATGAGGATCGTGCTGTTTTATTGCTTGTCTCTCTCCCTAAATCATACATGCATTTCAAAGAAATTATGCTGTATGGTAATAGTAGTAACACCCTTACTTTCGACACTGTTAAGTCAAACCTATTGTCCAAAGAAAAGTTTGATTTTGAAATTAAGTCTGAGGACAAAGGAGAAGGCTTAATTGTAAGGGGTCGTTCACTTGAAACAGAGAGTAGCAATAAAAAATCTAGATCCAAGTCCAAAGGACGTAAGTCCAACAAATCCTGTAAGTACTGCAAGAAGCAGGGTCATGATGTGACTGAATGCTTCAAGTTGAAAAACAAACAAGAGAGAGAAAAGAAGTCTGCTGAAGCTAGTGTTGTTGAAAGTGATTCAGAAGGTGATGTTATGTTATCTGTTAGCTCCGGTGACAAACGGAGTAAAACTGAGTGGATTCTGGACTCTGGTTGTACATTCCACATGTGTCCTCACAAAGACTGGTTCGTCTCTCTAGAACCGGTTGATGGTGGAGTTGTCTTGATGGGTAATGATACCCAATGCAAGGTTAGTGGAATTGGAAGTGTTCAGATTAAAACTCATGATAATGTTGTCAGGACTCTTACCAATGTTCGGTATATTCCTAATTTGAAACGCAATCTGATATCCTTGGGCACCTTGGAATCTCTGGGGTGCAAGTACATAGCTGAAGGTGGAGTTCTGAAAATCATAAAAGGCTCTCTTGTTCTCATGAAAGCTTCTCGTTCTGGAAGCTTGTACGTGTTGCATGGCAGTACTGTGACAGGTTCAGTAGCGGTATCCTCATCGATGTCTGATGCGGGTCTCACTCAATTATGGCATATGCGTCTGGGACATATGAGTGAGAAAGGCATGCATCTCCTGAGCGAGAAAGGCTTCCTTGGTGGTTCAGGTACGGGTAAATTACAATTTTGTGAGCATTGTGTTTTTGGGAAACAAAAGAGGGTTAGTTTCTCTACTGCTACACATCGTACCAAAGATGTATTGGAATATATACATTCCGATTTATGGGGACCGACTAAATTCCAGTCTATGGGAGGCTGTAGATATTTCATGTCTATTATTGATGACTTTTCCCGTAAGGTTTGGGTCTATTTCTTGAAACACAAAAATCAGGCTTTTCCTATTTTCAAAAAATGGAAAATACTTGTTGAGACTCAGACAGGGAAAAAGGTCAAGAAGCTCAGGACAGACAATGGCTTGGAATTCTGTGAGTCAGATTTCAATGACTTCTGTGCGGCAAATGGAATCGCCAGGCACAAGACCTTGCCTGGTAAACCCCAGCAAAATGGTGTTGCCGAACGTCTAAATAGGACATTATTGGAAAGAGCTCGTTGTATGCTCTCTAATGCTGGGTTATGGAAACGGCGTGATTTTTGGGCCGAGGCCGTTTCTACTGCTTGCTATTTGGTGAATAGATCTCCACATTCATCCCTTGATTTCAAAATTCCAGAGGAAGTTTGGTCAGGTAATCCTGTTGATTACTCTATCTTAAGAGTTTTTGGATGTCCTGCTTATGCTCATTCCAGTACGGGTAAATTAAACCCGAGAGCTGTCAAATGCATTTTTCTTGGTTATGCCTCTGAGTCAAAAGGGTATCGTCTATGGTCTCCTGATTCTCAGAAAATCATTCTGAGTCGAGATATCACTTTTGACGAAAATGCACTACTTTCTTCTGAAAAAGATTCCAGTACAGGTGAGACGCAGAGTACTGGTGATAAGGTGGAGTTTGAGTTCAGGCCTAATGATAGTATTACTACCACTAATGGTAATACTAAAGATGATGCATCTACAAGTACCGCACCTCTCGTCGAGTCACAGCGAGAGTACTCTATTGCCCAAGATCGGCCTAGGAGGACAATTAAAAAACCTGCTAGGTACGCTAGTGACGATGAAACCCACTTGGTTGCTTATGCGCTTTCAGTTGCACAGGAGGTTGATGGTGATCCATCCTGCTATTCTGAGGCTATTTCCTGTGCCAACTCGTCCAAGTGGTTGGTTGCTATGCAAGAAGAGATGGAAAGTCTCCATAAGAATGAGACTTGGGAGCTGGTAGAATTGCCGAAAGGCAAACGCCCATTGAGCTGTAAATGGATTTACAAAAAGAAAGAAGGCATTCGTGGGGTTGAGAAAGCACGGTGGAAGGCACGGTTAGTTGTTCGAGGTTTTGATCAACGTGAAGGTATTGACTTTAACGAGATTTTTTCTCCAGTTGTTCGTCATACTTCTATACGTGTTCTACTTGCTTTTGTTGCTCTTTTTGATTTGGAGTTGGAGCAACTTGATGTAAAGACTGCTTTCCTACATGGAGAGCTTGATGAAGAACTTTACATGTACCAACCTAAAGGATTTGAAGTTCCTGGGAAGGAACATTGTGTCTGCCGTCTACAAAAATCTCTTTATGGGCTAAAGCAAGCTCCAAGGCAATGGTATAAGCGGTTTGATGCGTGTATGTTGGGGCAAGGATTCTCAAGAAGCCAGTATGATAGTTGTGTCTATTTTAAAGAATTTTCTAAAGGGTCTTTTGTCTATTTGCTTCTTTATGTTGATGATATGCTCATTGCTTCCCCTGATATGTCTCTGGTTGATGAGTTGAAGTCTCAACTAAGCAATGAGTTTGAGATGAAAGACCTCGGTGCAGCAAAGAAGATTCTTGGCATGGAGATACACAGGGATCGTCAAGCGGGTAAACTTTATCTATCCCAGAAAAAGTATGTTGAGAAGGTGCTTGATCGATTCAATATGTCCACCTGTAAACCTGTGTCTACTCCACTTGGTGCACATTTTAAGGTATCCTCTGGTTCATGCCCTAAGTCTGATGTTGATGTGGCTTATATGTCAAAAGTTCCTTACTCTAGTGCTGTTGGAAGTCTTATGTATGCTATGGTATGCACTAGACCTGATCTGGCTCATGCTGTAAGTGTTGTGAGTCGTTACATGCATAACCCTGGTAAGGAACATTGGAACGCCGTTAAATGGATTCTACGGTACCTAAAGGGTACTTCGTCTTTGGGCTTGGTTTTTGATCGAAATTCTTCTGCATCTACTGACATTGTGGGCTTTGTAGATTCTGATTATGGTGGTGATCTTGACAGACGTCGATCGCTTTCCAGTTATATTTTCACTCTTTGTAATTGTGCTATCAGTTGGAAAGCTACGCTTCAGTCTATTGCTGCGTTATCTACGACTGAGGCGGAATATATTGCAGCCACAGAGGGTGTCAAAGAAGCTACTTGGCTACGAGGTTTGGTTATGGAACTTGGTGTTTCACAAGGTCACACTATTGTGTTCTCTGATAGTCAAAGTGCTATTCATCTCACCAAGAATGATACCTATCATGCCAAAACCAAACACATTGATGTCAGATATCATTTTATTCGAGATGTTGTAGCTGCGGGAGATATAGTCGTTCAGAAGATTCATACATTGGAGAATCCAGCAGATATGCTCACCAAGCCTCTACCTATTATTAAGTTCAAGCAATGCTTGAGCTTAGTCGGCTGTTCCAGTTGTTAATTTCCACAATGGATTTGATCCAAGGTGGAGATTGTTAGAAAATAATAAATTTTGTGGCTCAAACCTGTGGAGACCACTTCCATCCACGTCGCTATGCATGTCTTCACTTCTTGCACGTCATATTGCATGCCATCACCGATTGTTGCGGAGCTTCACGCAAATGCCGCATAGCTCTCTCACTTTTAATTGTATAAATAGTTGTTTAACTTTTGTAATTCATGCAACATCAATTCATTCATTCTTTCTTCTTTATCATACGTAGAGTATATATATATTCCTTTGTTTTCTCTTTATAAGAGATTAATATATATATATTTATATTTTCCCACTTTATTAATTTATTTTGTCATTTATTATATTCTCCCCTATTATTTAACTTCTATAATTCTCAATTTTCGATTCTTCGCTTCCGCATTATTCCGCTATATTCCTAACAAGAATTTAATGACTATCTAGATGAACAAGGAATTCAGCATGAAGTCACTTTTCCTTACACTCTATAACACAACAACGTTGCAGAGCGAAAAAACAGGACCATATTAGATATGGCAAGGAACATGTTAATTAAAAGCAAAAGGTATGTCTAATTCTTTTTGGGGTGAAGCTGTTTCTTGTGTTATATATTTGTTGAATAAATCACCAACAAAGAGTGTATCAAATATCACTCCTACCCAAGCATGGAGTGGGTTTAAGCCAAATGTTCAACATAAAGTGTTTGGCTTTATTGCTTATGCTCACATTCCAGCAGAAACACGGACAATGTTGGATGATCGAGCAGAAAAGACTATTCTTGTTGGTTACAAGCAAGGGGGTTACAAATTATTCAATCATATGACAAAGAAGGTAATTATTAGCAGAGATGTGATTTTTGATGAAAAAGAAGTTTTGAAATGGGATGTAAAAATTAATGAGGAAAATGCTATTTATGTTCTTGAAGAAAAAAAAAGTGTTGCCAAAGATCTTGTGGTCAAGCGGCATGAAGTGAATCTCTCAAATGGGAGGTCATGGGTTTGAACCTTAGTGGAGGCGATATTGACTCCTTGATTTGAAAGGCCAAGAAGACATCGCCAAAGCTTTGTCTGGGTATGATAGCGATATTTTCCCATAATGATTGAAGAATTTATAATTAAGAACTCCATGATGAAAGAGTTTGAAATGACAAATCTTGGCCTCATGTCTTATTTCTTTCGCATGGGATTTGATGGGATTTTTATCTGTGAGAAGAGGTATGTCACTGAGTTCTTAAAAAAATCCACATGTATGACTGTAATCCTGTGAAAACTCCGGTAGAAGTTGGTTTCTTTCGCATTGAAGTAATTCAAGGAGATGATGGGATTTGATGGGATTTTTATCTGTGAGAAGAGGTATGTCACTGAGTTCTTAAAAAAATCCACATGTATGACTGTAATCCTGTGAAAACTCCGGTAGAAGTTGGTACAAAATTGTCCAAAGAAGGTGACCAATATGTTGATTCGACCTATTTCAAGCAGATTGTGGGGAGCTTAAGGTACTTGCTTGACATGTACTAGGACAGACATTTATTACAGTGTTGGTTTGGTTAGTAGGGTTATGGAGTCTCCCCGTCAATCACATTTGCAGGCAACAAAAAGAATCATGCGATATTTGAAGGTCACATATGGTCATGTATTACTATATTCATCATCTAACAATTGTGTTCTTACAGGATATTCTGACGGTGATTGGGGTGGAGATATAGATGACTCAAAAAACACTCACTACAAGAAAAATGCACATAGACAACGGTTAATAACCGTTGTCGTAGGGGTAAAACTTCTGTTGTTGAAGCCGGTGTTGTTGTAGGTCACGCGCATAGACAACGGTTTTTAACCGTAGTCTTTTCTAGAAACGACAACGGTTTTTCAACCGTTGTCTATTAAGTGTTGTTGAAACCGGTGTTGTTAAAAGTCATGCACATAGACAACAGTTTTAAACCGTTGTCTTTTCTAGAAACGACAACGGTTTTCTAACCGTTGTCTATTAAGTGTTGTTGAAACCGATGTTGTTAAAAGTCACGCACATAGTTATTGTTTCAAGTTTGGCTCTACAGCTTGTTCTTGGTCCTCCAAGAAACAATCAATTGTTGCTCTCTCAACTTGTGAAGCAGTTGCTATAGCTTCAAGTGCATGCCAAGTAATATGGTTGAAGAATGTGATGAACCAAATTAATTTTCCGATATAATGGCCAATGAAGATTTATGTGGATAATGTTTCGGCAATCAATCTAGCTAAGAATCCTATCACACATGGAAGAAGCAAACATATTGATATACGTTACCATTTTTTGAGAGATCAAGTCGAGAAAAGAATTATTGAATTAGTATATTACAAGTCTAAAGATCAACTAGCTGATATATTATATTCACCAAACCGCTGAACCATGAAGCATTCCCAAATGTTCTGTCGGGCCGGGGTGTGGGGGGCCCTTAGGGTTGAGGTTCAGCCTTTTGGAATAATGAAGCATGAAGCATTTGACAAATTAAAGAATATGATTGGAGTAACAGTCCTTCAACATCAAAATTAAGGGAGGATGTTAGTATATTTAATTCTGATATTTAGTTTAAATTAGTATTCTTTTATTATTTAGGCTAGTCAATAATACATATTTTTTTTGAGTTAATACCCAAAATCGTCCTCGACTATAGTGGTTTTTCTCAATTTCGTCCTAAACGACTTTGGTGACCTAATATCGTCCCAGACTTTTATGTTTCGCTCAATTTCGTCCCATACTTTTGTGTTTTTGCTCAATTTAGTCCCTCATTTGTTATTCTATCCATTTGGTGTTTAATAAATAGACAATTAAGTAATTTTAATATTGGCATCTCTTTACTCATAGACATGTGAACTGCGAAATCCTTTTTTTTTTTACGAATTAGTCCCAGAATTACTCCTAAAACTGCGAATATAAAATTTGATTTGCAGGTCCGGGAGTAATTCTGGGTGTAATTCGTACAAGAAAGAGGAATTTCACACTTCACAAGTTGAAAGTAAAGAGAGATCAATATTGACATTATTGAATTGTCCCTAAATTTAACACCAATTTGACGGAATAACAAATGAAGGACTAAATTGAGCGAAACACAAAAGTCTGGGACAATATTAGGTCACCAAAGTCGTTTAGGACGAAATTGAGAAAAACCACTATAGTCGATGACGATTTTGGGTATTAACTCTATTTTTTTTTTGGTAGGGAGTCAATAATACATATTAGTCTTCCTATTTTAATGCTAGTCCTCATGCACGTAAATAGAAGTGGGGATGTGATTCTAACTTTCAGTGCATAATTGTTAATCTTTAGCCTATATAAAGACATCAATGTAATCAAGTAAGGTATTAAAAAAAAAAAAAAAAAAAGGTATATCGTATTAATTAAGATAATATCTTTCTTCTCTTCTGCTATAATATCCAGCTCCTGCATTAGATATATATTTTATTTCTTTCTTCTTTAAACCAAAAAGTTCTAACATATAATAATCATGGACTTCTTGTCACCAAAAAAAAAAAAAAAAAAAAAATATATATAGTTTCTTAAAAGTTGCTTGAATTAAATCATGTGGTACAATGACATTTGCAAAAACAACAGAAAACATTAAAAAAACAAAAAAAAAAAACAAAAAAAAACCCCAAAAAAAAAAACAAAAAACAAAAAAAAAAAAAAACACAAAAACAACATCGATCAGAAAGAAAAAAAAAAAAAAAAAAAAAAGTACCAGTTTAGATTCAAAAAAAAAAAAAAAAAAAAAAAAAAATCATGTGGTACAATGACGGCAATTTATGGACCAAGGTTAATATAGCACCCTGGATCGAAACGATGAGGTACAAAATTCATACTCGTATGATGCAAAATTTCATAATACAAGACACAAAAAATTACAACACAAGACACATACACGTGTTATATATTTATTTAATTATTTTTCAAATATGATTTAAGTACATAATTTGTGTTTATAGACACAAAATTTCACAACATAAGACACAAAAATTCATAACATAAAGACACAATTACTAATTTATTTCATATGTAAAATTCATAAAGTACATAATTTTATAACACAAGATACAAAAATGCACAATATAATAAACAATATGTATTTGGCGTGTAGCACGTTCCCGCTGGACCCTTCACAATTCACACTCAAATACATCATAAGGGACCCTTCAATTCATTTCCATCACTTTCCCAGTTCATAAGTACGGGTATGGTCGAGAAAAAATTTCAGTCGACTAGATTGGGCAGTTGGATGGCTTGCTAAATATAAAATTTTAAGATTCACTTCTTATGAAGTTGTTTATTAGTCTTATCAGTTAAATCGATCAATTATAAATTAGTCTTATCAGTTAAATCGATCAATTATAAACAACTTAGGCTGATTCACTTTCTTTTTATCCTTTATAGATTTCTGTTACAAGATAAGCTTTACCTAAAGTACACATTCGCGCGCGACTGTCATCTTTTTGTAAATCAAAGTTGGACATTGTTAATTTTTGCAATATAGGTATAATTATAATTCCCAACAGTAGTTCGAGCTTTAATGGAGGCGGTATTTACTCTTTGTACTTCAGTAGATTGAGAAAGTAGTTATAAACAGATACTGTATTGTAGAGTCAATAGTACTAAAAAAAAAAAAAAAAAAAATCCCAACAGTATACTTATAATATACTATTCATATATCTATATCAATTGGCCAAGCAATAAAAATCTTGACTCCGGCCACATCCCAAAAACTATTAAAAAAAGTTTTTTTTCTATAATTTATTTAGTTTAGAGTTATTACATTTATTAATGTTAAAATAAATATGACTTGAACTACACCGGATAAAATAATTAAAAATCTTAGTTTGGCTTAACTCACATCTCCAAAAAATAAATCTTTTAGAAAAAATATCACATAAGCCACTAAATTTGTTTAGTTTTTATAATTGAATCGTGAACTTGAAACATGTGTAATAGACTCTCAAACAAGCAAAAAATTGCACAATTTATTTATTTATTATTATTTTTTTAATTTACAGATTAACATCGAGTTTAATTTCTAGAAATGATTGTTTTGCTATCCGCCAACATAAAATTATTGATTTTTTTTTTCTCTCTCAAACTTACATGGAATAAAACAAAAAAGAGCAATTTTTTTGAAAAAGAAAGAAAGAAAAAAACAATTAAAAAAAAAAAAAAAAAAAAAGAGGTAGCCATGTTGCGTGGCTGCTTTCTCCATCGCATAAGAGGAGACAACCGGTGGTTGCCTCCATGGTGACGGACTGACGGAAAACGGGAAGCCGCCACCATAGTTGCCTCTCCCTCTTTTTTTTTTTTTTTTTTTTTTTTGAAGATGGAGAGGAATGATTATAACCAATTTCACTTTTAGTTATCGATTATTGTGACATTATCACATTTAATCATATTCTTTTAATTTTGTCACGTCACATTCTCGACTTTCATTTTCCTGCTAAATTTAGTATTCCTTTTAAAATTTTGTTATTCCACCATTTAATAAGTATGATGAACATGAAATTTTATCATTCAATTAAAAGAATTTAAGAGAGAGAGAGAGAGAGAGAGAGAGAGAGAGAAATCATATGTTGCCATGTTGGGGCAATGCAAGAGACTTGAATAATAAGATTACATGTTAATCACTTTTATTAAATGATGAAATTATAAAATTTTAAAAGGTGACTAAATGTGACAATTCAAGAAAATGAAGGTCAAGAATGTAATGTAACAAAATAAAAAGAGTAAAATGTAATAAAGTTACAATAATTGATAACTAAAAGCCAAAAATTACTCTTGTTAAAATGAAAGAAAAAAATAGAAAAAAAGTTACAAATTTTGACTTTTTAACAAAAATAAATAAATGAATTAAAACAGTGTTTTCTGACTTTCATCCAAAAATACCAAAAAATAAAATATTTTTTTTAAATGAATAATTTTTCACAAAACATTATCGGTGTTCCCAGAAATCATTTTTTTAGAAATACCAATCTCTTAAACTAGTTTCATGAATTAAGCCACATAAACATATCCAATAATAATTGAGACTTAAAATAACACATAACGTACAAGTACTCCGCATTTATTATTTTATATATTTATATTTAACATTTTAAACTTATAATTAATCTCCCACCTTCCGACAAAGAAAATAATATTCAAATTTTAGGTTTACCTAAGGAAGTCAATTTTTGTCACTCAATTGTCTACTCCAAACCTAATAGAGTTAAAAATTTAATTTATACTCAATTGTCTACTCAAAACTTAACAAATTAAAATCTTTTACTCATATAATATCATGGTTGAAAAAATCACTAGGCGCTCCTCGGACGCTCGGGGGCGCCTAGTGTCTAGGCGGCGATTAATTGACGCCTAGGCACCCGTGTATTTTTTTTTATTTTTTATTTTTTAAAAATGTGTTTAAATTTATTTAATTTTTTAAGACTTGATAATTATAAACTATTTAATACTTTAATAGTTAATGCTAAAATATAAATATAATCTAGGGTTATTTCGCACAAAATGATGTCGTTTTCAATGAAATAACTCACTTAACAAAAAAAAAAAAAAAAAAAAAAAAAAAAAAAAAAAAAAAAAAAAAAAAAAAAAAGAGAGAACGATAACTAATTGGCTGACTATGCAACCTAGTCGGTGCCTAGGCGGCCTAGTTAGTGCCTAGGAGGCCTAGTCGGCTAGTCACCTAACTAGACCACTGATTATAGTGATACGCTAGGCAGCCGGTTAGAACCTAGCGCCAAGGCACTGATTAATTGGTGTCTAGGCAGGATTTTTGCAACACTATATAATATATACTAGTTTTTTACGCGCATTGCGCGATTGGGATAATGCCCAATGCTTTTTTGTTAAATAAGTACTTTAAAGTATATTAAGGCAGGATTATATTGAAATTGTTCATGCATAGATAATTGAAGGTTGAATTTGCGTATTTAAATAGGTAATTCTTCTCCCAAAGGTTGAGTCCCAACCCCAAGGGCCCCCCACACTCCGACCCGATAGAGCATTGTGGGAAGTTATAAATCACGGTGACTTAATGGTTCATCAGACAGGGCCAAATGCTGATACGCACAAGGAATCTGCCCACTTTGGACATAATTCCCGCACTGCCGCCGCCGAGGTTCAAACCTTGGTCTCTTCTCCCAAATACTACCCACTAAACCATTGAGCTAAGCCCGTGCGAGTTAAATAGGTAATTCTAAGTTTACCAATGCAAGATAATATAGTCAAGATTGATTATAATTGTCAATAAAATAATTGTATAGGTATAGTTGAAACCAAATACGGGACATAAGGGAGAACAAATAAAAATTAGGGCATAAAATATTAAATATATACTAATATTGTTTGAGGAGATTCTGATATTAGGATTTGTGGTTAAGTTCTATTAAGACTTTAATATTAGAATTAGATTAATGGTGTAGTTATAATTCTATATTAGACTTTAATATTAGAATTAGACTAACGGTGAATTAACGGAAAAGTTAAATGGATAATCATATAATTAAGGATAAATTAGAAAATCTTAAAAGAAAAAAATTAAAACCTCAACAATATGGACCATTCATTTGATTTAATAATTTGGCGGTCATTTTTTCTACCCAATGTTAATAATTGAATAAATTCGCTGGTCAAATCCGCTAGTATAATCCGCTAACGCTAACCGCTGATTGTCAAACAAGGACATTGCGAGGTAATTCTCACTTCAATTTGTTGTGTGATTTGAATACTCTCTTTGTCACAAAATCTCTCAAGTAGTTAATATGGTTGGCTTTATTAATTATATTTTTTTAATTTTTTCATGGTATTAATAAAATACTTGGTAAATAAATATATAACATTATTTTGTATTATAACTTTTATATTTAATTAGAAAAATAGTGCACAAAAAAAGATAATAGATAATGTAGTGAATATAATCAATTGATGAATTTGAATGTAAAAATTTTTACATTTGAGAAAAATAAAGACAATATAACTAATGAAAATATTTCTTTTAATTAATTTATTGATAATTAATAATTTTTTTTCACTGAATAAAGACATTGTAAGGACAATGTAGCGAATATAATCAATTAATAAATTTGAATATAAAGAATTTTTATATTGAAGAAAAATAAAGACAATATAACTAATAAAATTATTTCTCTTATTTAATTTATTGATAATGAATATTTTTTTTTTTTTGAATAAAGGCATTGTGGACACATAATTCTAAATTAAAGAAATGCATATGTATTATTTTTTTGTTGTAACTATTAAATTATTATTTATATAATTTAATAAGAGTAAAATAGAGTACTAATTATGCCAACTTTGATTGGGATGAGGTTCGAACCTAAGACTTTTTTTTTTATTGAAATCAATGAGTAAGTTAACGGTGAACTAACGGCAATTCTTAAAATTTTAACGGAATTAGTAACGGTGTGCGGGTATTTTAGGAAATTTTAGTGTAAAATTTAAATCTGATCAATCTTTTAATCAATCTGAGCCATTCATTTGATTAAAATCTGTGACCGCCATTTTTTCTACCCATTATAGGCCTAACTCTCTTGGGCTCTTATTAGTACAGTAGATATTTATATAATTTAATAAGAGTAAAATAGAGTACTAATTATGCCAACTTTGATTGGGATGAGGTTCGAACCTAAGACTTTTTTTTTTTTGGAATAAGGTTCAAATTGGCCACTGAACGTAACCTGAAAGTGCAATTAGGCCACTGAACGAAAAAAAAGTGTAATTAGGCCACTGAACACTTCAAAAATGTGCAATTTCACCTGATAGTAGGTTACCCTCAATTTTAGCAGGTTATCTGCTTACGTGGCAGCTGAGTTGGCATTTTTAATAAATTTTAATTAATTTTTAATAAATTTTAATAATAACTTTTTATTAAAATTTTTTTAAAAAAAAATAAAAACGACTTTATTTTATTTTTTATTTAATTTTTTCTAATTTTTTATAAAATTTATTATTAAAATTAATTATTAAAAATTATTAAAAATGCCAACTAAGCTGCCACGTAAGTAGGTAACCTGCTAAAATTGATGGTAACCTGCTATCCGGTAAAATTGCATACGTTTGGAGAGTTCAGTGGCCTAATTGCACATTTTTTGAATGTTCAATGGCCTAATTGCACTTTTTTTTCGTTTAGTGACCTAATTGCATTTTCAGGTTACGTTCAGTGGCCAATTTGAACCTTATTCATTTTTTTTTTTTTATTGAAATCAATGAGTAAGTTAACGGTGAACTAACGACAATTCTTAAAATTTTAACGGAATTAGTAATGGTGTGCGGGTATTTTAGGAAATTTTAGTGTAAAATTTAAATCTGATCAATCTTTTAATCAATCTGAGCCATTCATTTGATTAAAATCTGTGACCACCATTTTTTCTACCCATTATAGGCCTAACTCTCTTGGGCTCTTATTAGTACAGTCGATATATATATATATATATATATATATATATATATATATATATATATATATATATATATATATATATATATATATATATATACTATTTTTTTTCCTGTATATGCCACGAAACAACTTGTTTTTTTTTTTTTTTTTTTTTTTTTGTTTTTTGTTTTAAATACAATCGCAGATCATTCACCAACACCAACAAGACATCTATAAAAGGCAACAACACATCAATAGTAGAATGTATCAAAACCTGCTAGAAATATATCTGAAAGTAAGTTCCTTTTGTTCATAAAGATCAGATATGGCTCCAATTCCTGGCCAAATGCCAATTGGCAACTATGTCCCAGTGTATGTAATGCTTCAGGTAATATAATTGAAATCATATTACAAAACGGTGCATTATAATAATAATAATAATAATAATAATAATAATTATTATTATTATTATTATTATTATTATTATTATATGTTCTTATTGGACAGCTAGAATATAATATCGTAATTAACGTTAGTTAGTATATTTGTATGAACAAATTAAAACAGTTGGGAGTTGTAACTGCTGACAACGTTTTCCCAAACAAAGACAACCTCGAAGCGCAGCTGAAGAAGCTGAAAGACGCAGGTTGTGATGGGATCATGGTGGATGTCTGGTGGGGGATCATTGAAGCCAAGGGGCCCAAGGAATATGATTGGTCAGCTTACAAACAACTCTTCCAGGTTGTGAAGAAATGTGGTCTCAAAATCCAGGCCATCATGTCGTTTCACCAGTGCGGCGGCAACGTCGGCGACGACGTTTACATCCCCCTCCCGCCGTGGGTGGTCGCCGTCGGCGACCAAAACCCCGACATCTTTTACACCAACAAGGCCGGAAATAGAAACCGGGAGTACCTTTCCCTCGGTGTTGATAACCAAGCCCTCTTTCAGGGTCGCACTGCTATTCAGGTAATCAGGATTAATTAAAAGTTGTGTTTAATTTAGTTGAGTGATTTTGATATAATCTTAAATTTTAACCTTTAATTTGGATTGTATTATAGATGTATAGTGAGTTCATGGTGAGTTTTAGAGACAACATGATGGAGTTTTTGGAGGGTGGAGACATTGTAGACATTGAAGTGGGGTGTGGTGCTGCTGGGGAGCTCAGATATCCTTCTTACCCAGAGACTCAAGGATGGGTTTATCCCGGTATTGGGGAATTTCAGGTGAGACTAACAGGCCAAAGAATTTATGAGGGTCTTTGTACTATAATATTTTGTTTAATTTAGTCTTCTTATTTTAATTTTGTTCAATTTAATCCATATACTTTAAAGTTTAAAAAGTGTAACAATTAATCACATATGATGTTGATATCATCTCTAGCATGTCATCATACTTACATGCCAACTCATATATTATTTTATAAATATTTAAAATTAATGATTTTTGTAACAAATATAATTTTAAATTAAATTAATATGTTCAAAATTAATATTTATTTTGGACATATAAATATAATATATTGGTGGTAAAAATAATTAATTTTTAAATATTTATAAAATAATATATGAGTTGGCATGTAAGTATGATCTCAGCGTCAAATCAACTATTGTCCTTAATTGTAACACTTTTAAAGTATAAGAAGTAAATTGAACAAAATTAAAGTAAAAAGGACTAAATTGAACAAAACACTATAGTACAAGGACCTTATAGTACTTTGACCAACTCAACATTATATTTGACATTTTGATCCACTAGAAATTTCGCAACCCCTACCGGAAAATGCACAAGGGTGAAACTTGTCTTGTGATCCTAATGTACAAATGATTATGAGGTTAACCAACTTAAATTATCTATACCTGACTAGTTCAAATCAAAATGATCAATAGGGAGTCAAATTTGCAATTTTGCAGTTACTGGACCAACTTGGCCGGAATTACTCGTAACATAGTACACTAAAGGGTTTATTTTTTGTTATGGGGTTGGCTCTTTTTTTTTTTTTTTTTTTTTGGTACCTGATTTGTTTTGTTTCAACTAAAAGACTAAACTGATAATTAGATTACAGATTTATGTTGATATATATTATAGAGTTAATCAACATTTTGGTCCTCAATTGTTTCCCAACTGTTAATGTAGTTCTTAGTTTTCAATTTCAACCATTTTGATCATTGAATTGTTTAAAATTTCGTCAATTAAACCCTTTCAAGGACCAAAATAGTGATTTTCATATTTTAAAAATTTTGTCAATTTGGTCCATGAAAGAGGTTTAATTGACAAAATTTTAAATAATTCGAGGATCAAGTTGGTTGAAATTAAAAACTATGGACTAGATTAATAGTTAGGAAACAATTTAGAGACTAAAATGTTGATTGTCTGTCAAGCACATTGTGTGGCACCTCTATGACTCCCCTTGATGGAATGTCACAGGAACGAACCCAGTGGTGGGATTTTGACTCTTTGAACTGCAATAAATAGAGAAAGTATAGAATAGATACTAATTTGGGTTTTTTTAAAAAAATGAAAAATGACACTCTTTCCCCCTGAGTTATATACTTATAGCGCTTTCCCCCCCTGAATTATTTAAGTGACTGTTTTTCCCCCTGAAATGTTAAATGGACATATTTACCCTTAAAATAAATATTTCATTTATTTTTCTTCTCCAACAAATTATGACCACAATTTGGTTCAAACCAAACAGACACTATAGTAACTAAACCGAAATATTCTAATTACAATTTAGAATCGAAACCCGATATTTAGACTTTAGAGTTTATTAAAATCGCGAACCGGGACAGCCGGTTCATGTTCCGAACTGAAAAAAATAAAATACATTTATTGTTTAATTTAGACTATTTTAAAACAAAAAAAAAAAATAAAATAAAATAAAGACGGTTCAAAATCGCGAACCGGATCCGGAACAGCCGCTTCACGGTTCAGGATCCAATTTTTTTTATTCATAATTTTAATAAACTGAAATCCAAATATTAGGTTCTGGATATGAATGATAACCGGAAACTTTTAATTCGATTGCTATAGTGTCGGGTTCAATTCGAATCGAACCGTGATCATCCATATTCCCTACGTATACGCAATAATTTGTTGGAGAATAAAAATAAATAAAATATTTATTTTAAGGGTAGAAATGTCAATTTAATATATCAGATGAGAAAATCGCCACTTTTAAAATAATTGATGGGACTAATGTGTTTACATGAATAATTTAGAGGAAAAAAGTGTTATTTTTCCTATAAAAAAAAATGTTGATTTTCCCTATATTATAGATTGAAAATTTATTATTGTTATTATTGTAGTGTTATGACAAGTACATGGTAGCTGACTGGAAAAAGGCGAACGAGGATGCGGGGCATGGGAATTGGGAGATGCCGGGAAACGCCGGAACGTACAATGACACACCGGACAAAACAGGCTTCTTTCAAACCAACGGCACTTACCAAACCGACTTCGGCAAGTTCTTCTTGACTTGGTACTCTAACAAGCTCATCATTCACGGTGACCAAATCCTAGGAGAAGCCAACAAGGTTTTTGTCGGATATAAGGTCAACATAGCCGCCAAAGTACGTAAATCCCCTTTTTCCGACCCGGCCTACTCGATCCCATCTTCAATTCTAAACACAACTAACATGTATAGTTACATGGTCACTGACCTAGCCACTGTTCAAGTGAATTCACTCTTTTTCATGAGTCCGTGTAGACATATCTGGTTCATTAAAAGCTAGAGATTAATGATCAGATCTGGTCTATTATCAATTGTGCAATTAAATGTCCAACTGTCCTACTATCACGATTGGAAATTATAAAATTTCCGACCACTTGAAAGTGATCTTAAATCAAGTCGAAAGCAAAAAGTGATCGGAAATAGCAACAAAGGTTTTTTCGGATAACAAAAATGGTCGGAACAAGGCTTTAAGATTACTTTCAGGTGGTCGGAAATTTTATAATTTTCCGCCGTGATGTACAACTGCAGTCGCATAGTTGCACGGTTGATATTGGATTAAATATAACCATTGATCTTTAGCTTTTAATGGACTAGATTTGTTCAAACGGACTCATAGGAAGAGGTGAACTTATTTGATCATGAGTCCACTGACATATATGAATATTATTTACAGGTTTCTGGAATCCATTGGTGGTATAGTGACTCGAGCCATGCAGCAGAGCTGACGGCGGGGTTCTACAACCTGTACGGGCGAGATGGATATCGGCCCATAGCCAGGATGCTGGGACGCCATTATGCAACTTTGAACTTCACATGCCTTGAGATGAGAAACTCCGAGCAAAGCGCAGAAGCTAAGAGTTCTCCTGAACAACTTGTTCAACAGGTTTAACATTATTATTAACCAATCTAAATGGATAGTAGTGATACTGAAATTCATCAACAATGATCAATTTTATAATTAATACAATTTTTTAAATTTGTAATAGAGTTAATTACCGAAATGGTCCCTTGACTATAGTGAAATTATCAATTTGGTTCTTAACTATTTTTTTTAACCAATTAAGTCCCTTAACTTTAAAAACTTAATCAATTTGGTCCTCCGTTTGTTTCACCGTTAGTCAACCGTTAACTTAAGATCAAATTGGTAATTTCGCTATAGTCAAGGGATCATTTTGGTAATTAACTTTAGGGGTGGCGATTCGGTTTAGTTTTCTCGAATTGAACCGTACCAAACCAAACCGAACTAATTTGGTTCGGTAATATACCGAACAACCGAACGGTATTGGATTCTTGTATACCGAACGGTTCGATACAAAATCGATCCGAATTGTTCGGTAAAAAATTGAACTGAACCGAATACCATTTGATTTTTTAAAAAAATATAATAATAATAATAATAATAATAATAATAATAATAATAATAATAATAATAATAATAATAATAATAATAATAATAATAATAATTAATAATAATAATAAATAAATAAATAAATAAATAAATAAATAAATAAATAGTAAATCCATGTCCCTTACTGCTTGCTCTGCCGTTCAGCTCATATTCTCACGGGTATCTCTCGTAAATGTTTTATTTAATTTCTTTATGGTTTATTATCAAAAGTTCTATATTATGTGTTATGGTGTTTACATAGTCCATATCCAAAGTCTAATATATAACAAAATAGCAATCCAAGTTTAAACGGTATTCGGTTCGGTTTGATTTTTACCGAACAAATTCAGTTCGATTCGAGTTTTTACCGAACCGTTCGGTATACAAGAATCTATTACCGTTCGGTTGTTCGGTATATTACCGAATTTAACTAGTTTGGTACGGTTCGGTTCGAGAAAACTGAACCGAATTGCCCACCCTTAAAGTTAATTATCAAAATGGTCCCTTGATTATAGCAAATTACCAATTTGGTCCCAAGTTAATGGTTGACTAACGGTCAAACAAACAAAGGACCAAATTGGTTAAAATTTTTAAAGTTTAGAGACTTAATTGGTCAAAAAAAATAGTCTAATGACCAAATTGGTAATTTCGCTATAATCAATTGACCATTTCGATAATTAACTCTTTGTAATATTCGTAAAAGTGAAACTACCTGTTTTTCTCTTATTTTTAACAACCCTCAATCAATCGTTGATCTACTCTACCCAAGTAGATGGATCAGATTAGCCTCACTCTTTAACCATATATGTTCAAATAAGAATAACCTCCCTGGTAAAGAACTGATCTAGGGTGCACTTCAAGTTAATTAATGCTGGATGATTTTAGTAAAAAAAAAAAGATTAATTTTATAAGTATTGCAAAGTATCAAATTTGTAATATTTACAAAGTTGACATGCCAATTCTCCTCCTGTTTTCAAAAATTCACTGTTCATCTACCTAAATGGATGGATGAGAACATCCATCACTTTTTACATTAGAACCTATTTGTTACTTGTGGACAAATTGTAGCCATATAAAATAAGTGATCAATAGTAATGATTAAAAGAACATCCAAAATTCATGTCCAACTCAAACCACCAATAAATATCAATTAAGGTGCAAATATGTTTAAGTAAAGAAATATGATAAAAGCTCAGTCATTGTCAGACGATCAATCGTCTAGAATAAAGAATATATATATTTTTTAAAATGATGGCATTATAGTAATTTTGTGTAAGACTGTTAGTTCATATTCTTTTGTGTTTTTCTTCTTTAAGTGCATATTGTTTCTTTTTTGAGTGCATATTTTTCCTTCTTCGAGTGTATATTTATTTTATTAGCTTCTCAAAAGATGAATGTACTATTTTCTTTATTAAAGTGCATATTTAGTATGCCTCAACTAAGGCTCAAACTCACAACCTTCCAAATGGAAGTCTAACCCAGGTACCATTAGACCATATAGTCTTATTACAATATAGACTTCGGAGATCATTTCAACTAAATTACATAATTAATCCTTAATCTTTCACGACCAAATTAAATACGTAAGTGTTGGTATTGTGTGCAGGTGTTAAGTGGTGGGTGGAAGGAGTATATTGACGTTGCGGGTGAAAATGCACTGCCAAGATATGATGCGGCAGCCTACGACCAAATACTATTGAATGTTCGACCAAATGGTGTCAACCTTAACTGTCTCCCAAGCTCAAGATGTCGGGTTTTACGTACCTGCGATTGTCGGACGATCTCATGCAAGAAGACAACTTCCAGCTCTTCAAGACTTTTGTGAAGAAAAGCCATGCAGATCTTGAGGCGTCTGGCGAAAAGACTACTCCGCCTGTTCTGCAGAAGTCAAAGCCGGCGCTATCAATGGAGGAAATCTTGGAAGCAAGCAAAGGAAGCAGGGCATTCCCATGGTATGATACCACGGATATGCCGGTGGATGGCTCCAACCCCTTTGCTTGATCTCATCTCATCACACAATTGATCTGAGAGAGGTTTTATCTATATATCCCAATTCTCAGATCTCATGGAGTTGGTATTATTTTCATAGTTTTGTGAGTGCAATAAATTAAATAATGGTGTGCAGTGGCAGCTGGGAAGTGGGAACCAACTTCTTCATTTACTTGGCATGGGTGCTTTGTTAATTAATGAGGAGTTTAATTATTCCCATTTCCTATTTCACCTTCTTGAACTAAATAAATAAATATATATATATTGTATTGTTTGCGATTCTAAATAAATTTTATGTAGTATCTGTTCATAGCTAAAAAATCGATATCACCCCCACTAAGATTTGAACCCACAACCTCTTACATAAGGGAATAAATTGATGTCATTATTGGACCCTTGGAATATGCATGCAATGTTATCTAATGTTCTTAATGTCATCATCTTCCTCACGCAAATTATATTGTGCAACCGTGTGCACCATGCATGGTGCATACGGTTGCAAAACGACACTATTTAATATGATGGAGTAATGGTGTCAATAGTGGCACCGTTTAACTCCACCAATCAATTTTTTTTTTTTTTACAAAAACTCCAATCGACGTGTAATTATGAATATATAGTTATGTAATTCTGAATGTATAGTTGCGAAGTTATAGACATATAGTTATGAAGTTGTGGGTATATAGTTATGAAGTTATGGATATATAGTTTTGAAATTATGGATATAGTTCTCTGTAAACAAGCACTTTAAGAATTCTTAATATGGAGTTATGTAATTATAAATGTCTAGTTGTAAAATTATGAATATATGGATATGAAATTATGAATTGCTGTCAAATTATGAATATATAGTTATGTAATTCGATCTGGATATATAGGTATGAATTTGTGGATATATAGGTATGAATTTGTGGATATATCCTACTGTTTGAATACGAAAAGAAACCAACTAACGCCGTTAACTACAATTCGAACGAAATTTTTTTTTTTAATTGAAACGACGTTGTTTTGCAACCGTGTGCACCATACATGGTGCACACGGTCTTCCTCATCCCTATCCCAGCCTCCTATTGCTTCTATTACCCCATTTCCTCTTAACACATTTTTCCACACTTGTACTATCCCCATTCCTTCTCTCATTATTTCCTGCATTCACCCTCTCATTTTGATTTTCATTGTGATTATTTGGTCCCCTATCTCTTTCAATTCTCTATATTTGACCGTTCAATGCCTCAACAGGCCCGGCTTAGGCAAGTGCAGGCGGGGTCCTTACCCAGGGCCCACCACTACCTAGGGGCTCATAGTCTATATATATATATATATATATAATAAAAATTCTTTAATTTTTTTGCCGTTTTGGTTGCGTCTCTGCGACTTTACGAGGAAGCTGGGCCTGAGTCGAAGAAGACGAGGAGACTGGAGAAGCGTAGACGCGTAGACTTTCTCGCACCCAACCCAAGCGTCGCCAACTCGCTAGTTGCCCGACCTTCTCAACCCAGTAAAAATTGAGTCATCAAATTCATCAATAAAAGCTCAGAAGTTAGAAGCAAACTCAATCTGCAAATCCACTTATCCACCATTCACCATCGACAATAATCAATTTCATCGGCACTATCTGAGTATTTGCAAATCCGCCTTCAAATATCATTTACCTCCAGGCTTTCCGCAATCCACCTTCACCTAATCACCATTCACTTTCACGGGCTCAAGGCCTAATGCTCTAATTGCAAAGGTATTTTTTTTTTTTTCAAATTTTACTGCCCTAAGTGCTTAGTATGTAGTGAATTAGGAATTTAGGATTTGTGATATGTTTACTGTAATTAGAATTAGGATTTGTGACAAAATTTTTACTGTAATATTCAATTAAAGGCAATTCTATTTTTTTTTTTTTTTTTTGAGAATTCAATTCTGCAAATATGCAAATCCTAATTCAATTATGTGTATTAGATCCGCATGGGCAGCTCAACTGGTCACAGAGGTGAAACTTTGGAAGAATGACCAGAGATCGAGTCTCACCAGCGGAAGTGTGGGAGCTACCTCTCAAAGTGAGGGGGGTTCCTTGTGCGCAGTGAGCATAGGTCTAGCCATGCTTTAAGTTGTTGCAATCACCTGAGGAATCTTAATGCTTTAAGTTGTTGCAATCACCTGAGGAATCTTTAGAGTTAATTATTTTCTAATTGTTGTAAATATGACAATTGCTTCATTCAGTTCATTGAATACTAGATTTGAGCAATTAAAGACATTTGAAAATATTTTTGGATTCTTGTATGGTTCAAAAACATTGAAGTTATTAGATAATAATGAAAATATTTTTGGATTCTTGTATGGTTCAAAAACATTGAAGTTATTAGATAATAATGAATTAATCGAATGTTGTAATAATTTTGCAATTACTTTTTCTCATAACAATGTGTCCGATGTTGATTCAAATGATCTTTTTTATGAATTAAAAGTGTTACAGAGGAGAAATATTGTGTATTGAGAATGATATCTTAGACAATATTATTCTTGAAGAGGTCATTGATGACTTTGCATCTAGGAAAGCTCATAGAATCTTTTTGTCATAATCAGTTTTGTATTTGTAAAATGTTTAAATTTTTTAAATTTTATTTCAATTTAGTTGAGAATAGTATTTTTGTACTCGTATATGACATTTAAAATTTAATTATAAAAATTTTTGTTAACTTTTAAATATCGTATTGGGGCCATTTTTTTTTTCACTTGCCCTCGTCGGGCCGGGCCTATAAAACTATAGGACCAGCCCTGTGCCTCAATCACGTACATTAGTCATCTTAGCAAAGTCATCATGAGACATATGCAATGTCAAGACTCAATTCCTGCTTATCAACCTCTTTAGGACTTGACATTTTCCTACCATGCCTCAACTATATGAGTACGTGTTGGACCTCACATCACTCCCTTACTTGCACTTTGTTATGGAGTGATCACTCATTTATATAAGCACTCTAAAAATCTCACAAATATATCCTCTCGTATTAGAAAACAAAGCTCTTTATTCCAAGTTCTAACAACAAGATCAAGCTCTTATTACCAACTTACCAAGTGGCTAGGTAAGTGTATTTGAGTTATAGGGTAGCAAATAGATTGTAGCCTTTTGTTGTTAACCGTTGTTCGACACCCACCATGGCTTCAACCAGACTACGACAGAACCCCACTAGTCATAACAAACCACAGTTAGGCGTAGGCAGCGATGGCTGAATGCAGGAAGCTAAGGGTGGGGGAGTGGCTAGGAAGTTGGTTGGTCCTCTAAGTCTTGTTTCGTGATGTGACGGCTTGGCGCAAAATGTCTTGTAACTGGTGGAGATACGTGGCGAAAAAATCTTGTAACTGGTGGGGTCTGTTTTTTCTAAATATTAGCTCCTTTAACTAATTATCTACACTAGTACGTGTGATAATTGATCTTCGTGGTTAGTACTTGGTACTTACGAACTAATTTCTCCCTTTGTCAAATATAACTTAGTTGGGTTTGAAGCTTAGGTCATTTGAACCTTTGCTTATGTAGCCCAATTACAATGCTTCCCTAAGCCCAATTACAATGCTTTAAGGGTTTTGGACCCTATCAACATAACATTATTTTTCCTCTCTTATTTTTTCATATCAACCCAATTTTGGCATATATCGTGCACTAGGATGTACAATGCATTGTGCACCTTGATTCGAAACGACATCGTTTTTATAAGTTGGTGGGGAGTTGACGCGACGAACACCGATTCGTCCGTCCAACCGTTACAATTTTATTTTTTTTTGTGTTTCTGTGTATTATGTTAAAAATTTGTGTATTATGTATTATGTTAGATTATGTGTATTATGTTAAGAGTTTATGTGTGTTCTACTATATAATTCTGTACATACAAAACATGGACATTGGGCGATGCACAATATAACAATTGCCCGATTTTATGGTGGACCAATTCATTAAAAGTCATCATTTATAAATATGACATCATCGGTTAATAGCCAATTTTCAACATTGTAAATTCCCTTAATTCGTATTAATGATACTTACAGTGGTAATAAATATTTGTTGTGAGCTCGGTACACTGGTACAGAAGATAGTATGAACCAAGGAGCAGGATAAGGCACTAGAATTGGATTATTGTACATTGTACACTCCGGATAATTAAAAGGAAAAGAGCATGAATCAATAATCAACATTTCTATCGAACGAAAAATGCAGGTACCCTTCTCTTGTGTAGTATTCTTTGGGCCAAAATTTTCAGGGTAGGGTTTAGATTGCTATGGTTGTCAAAGTGCATGTTATCCACGTACGTACTACGTAGGGTTCCATTTTAATGGAAGTCATCATAAGATGGGCTTTGGAAGTCCCAGCTTATTGCTGCTGAGGAAGAGCAGCCAGCTAGGAATATCCCATTTGTTGAGACCTGATAAAGCATCTGCTTTTTTGAGTCTCAGTGATCCAGTGAGTGCCAGCAACGGCTCTAGTAGCACACCTACGCTCTTCCTCTTTCTTTCCTCCTCCTCCTCCTTCCTCATTTCTTTTAGTAGATCATTGCAAGTGTCTATGCCTGCTCATCAATAATATAATATAATAAATAGGCAATACAATATAATGTTAAGATCAAACGCTTATCACTATGCAAAAACCTATAACTGGTTGTGAAGGCGCAACTTTATTTCCTTATACTGCCACACATTATTTTCAAAACATTGGATATTGGATTTGGCTCTGTACCACCACGAGTGCTAGACTTGGCCTTTTACGGACCTCCGCCCAACAGATGTCTCCTTAGCTAGTTTATATATTAATTGCTCACCGGAAAGATAGCCCCCATGGACATAGCCATTAAATTTCTCACTAGTGTGTTCTCCCGTGAAAAATATCCGCCCGACTGGTGCCTGAAATAATGTAACATGTATTGCAACTGTCACACGCTTATACACTAAATGAACCAAGCCGTCAAAAGTTATAGCTAGTAACGAATGCATAATTTTAACTTTTATAGACTTGTCATTACATTTTCGAGAGGCAAGGTATTGGACTTGGTCCTTCACCAATCTACGCCGAACAATACTCTAGTCACATGGTGCTGGACTTGGTCCTTACTGGCTTCCGCCCAACAGAAATTAATTAATTAAATGGTTTAACCAAATGAAGTGCAAATTAACTAACCTTGAGATCATGTGCGAGTCGGGCATTTCCGTAGACGGGGTAATTGCTATAGCTGCCACGCTGGAAGGGATTATTCCACCAGCGTGGCACAAGGATGTGTGTGGCGTCAGGAATGTCCGCCCCAAAAATCTTTCTCAGCACTTCCATGGCTTCTTTTAGCGTGTCTTCATCTGATTGAGCTTCCACGCGTTTAGACTCCTCATTCGTGAGAGTGACCACCAGAATATTGGACTCAGGGTATGCATTTTCCATGTGCTGATGACATCAAAACAGTTCAGCGAAGGTGGTAGGTATATATGTAGTTAAAGATGAGTAGACAATCCATTAGCACCTATATTATATTAAACTAATTATGATAATCACAAATTCACCCGCCACATTATAAAGTTAATTGGTATCTACCATTTCTGGTTTCTAGTAAAATTACTGAAAATGACTAGGGAAGAAGCCAAAATTATACTCTTTCTGTTTTATTTTATCTGTTATACTTACTATTTATTGATTAAATCAACTCTTTCTTCTTTACTTATTTCTATTAGCATTTGCTTATAATTTTTAAATTTTATTTTATTTTTGTTTAATAGTACTTTTAATGTAGTTTTTAAATATATAAATTTTACATACTAATTTTAAACGTAATATTGTGAAAAATTATATTATAAAACTTCGTTAACCGAACCCAACACATAAAATGGGACGGAAGGAATATTATATTGGTATATGGATTTGGAAACAAAGTGGCTGACAAAGATTTTTAAGATTCATTTTGGGTGGTCCAACTATAGTGACTGCTTCAATCAAGGAGTAATCAATCTGACAATAAAATGAAAGAGGAATAATAGAAAGTGGGAGTAATTCAAAAGCCGCAATTTTAACAATTCTGGTAGCTAAATCACCAAAAAAAAAGTATAATAATGAACCTTATATCTGTCCCAATCTGAAGATTATATGCGGTGGAATTCTAGAAAATGATGACACTATGATTGGCAAAAGGATGTCATTTTCAGAAGAAATAAAACAGTGCAGAAAATGACTTTTACTGGAAAAGATATCATCATTAATCGATCTCTAAAAGGAAAATGACTTCTACTGGAAAAGATAGCATCATGAATCACTATACCAATATCCAACTAGAAGTAAGCAAGTAAGAAATGAAAGCCACTGTAAAGTAACTATTTTCCTATTAAATTAGTACGGCACCAGCTAGTGGCTAATAAATAATAGGATTACTTGCCACGAAAGCAATATTAAATTATAAATTTGCTAGATGTCTTGATGATGCATCCAATGAAAATGACAGAGTAATCCGCCGCAAATCCTTATTATGTAAAGATGGCATATGATCCACAAGTTTTTTTTTAAGTTTTTTTTTTTTTAAAAAACAATGATCCACAAGTATTAGGCAGTGACTTCTCTGTTAATATAACGAAGAAATAAGGATAACAAATCACATTGTCTACAATTTTTTCCCTTAATTTATCAACATGAGATGTGAACTTATCAATTCCAACACTAATTTAGTTCTCATCATTTGCATCTATACTTATATTTTATGTATTTTAAGTAGATTTTAATTGGTATTATTAAGAAATAGGAGATACGCTATAAGATGTCACATTCTGAATTAAATGTGACAGATGCAATAAGTATGAGATTTGGAGCTTCCAGCAACTATTTAACCTTATAAGCAGTAAAATAGTGGGCACATCATCAAAATTAGACAACAGATGATAAGAAATGCAATTGAAGATGATCATAGTGCAGATTTAGTCTATTAGTATTTAGTAATACCTGCCAGAACGTATAGTATCCTCTTTGTTCATGGGCATAAATGAAGAACTCGTTTTCAGGGCCACAAGGCCAGAATTTTTTGGGGAACTTGAGAAATATCTTTGTGTAAGTAATAATGTCACAATTTTCAATGGCTTCTGTCTTCCATCTCTGTTTAAATTTACATTTACACGGTTAACCTTATAAAACTTATAATAAGTATGAAAAGACAGAGGCATTGAGTCAACAAGTAATCAAATATTATCTCGTGTACTTCATTTGTTATTTGTTAATACTGACCATGTGATTTGGTCAAAGTGATGAAACAAAGACACCTAGGTTCCTTTACAGTGTAAGATGCCTGATTTGCGCTAGCTCTTTAATTTAGAGGTCAAATTTGAAGGAATATCATCCTGGTAGACCCCATTAATTCATGAAAAAGCCAAGAAAACTAGCAAGCTGTCACTGATTAACAAGGTTCAGATTCCATAAAAAAGCCAACAGTGGCCTATCTAGTAATAAATCAATCAAATGAAATAATGAATCACAGAATACCACGGATCACCCAAGTACTACCCACAGGTTTCGTACAATCACGTAGACCTAGCTATGGTAATCTAAGAAACCATACATAATTCACACATGGATAGTCCACTAGCTGCCCACCTGGCCTAACATTTTAACCTCATTGATCTGAGTTTTTATTTGAATTTTTGTGGAAAAAGTTTACCCAACCTGGAAGAAAGAAAAAAGGAAATTAAAAATTCAGGATGCTCACTAGTTGGCAATCACCTTATTGGCGACCACTTTGGCGTCGCTGGTACAAATTATTTTTGAGTTAATACCCAAAATTGTCTTCGACTATAGTGATTTTTTTCAATTTTGTCCTAAACGACTTTGGTGACTTAATGTAGTCCCATAGTTTTGTGTTTTTACTCAATTTCGTCCCAGACTTTGTGTTTTTGCTCAATTTAGTCCCTCATTTGTTATTCCATCCATTTGTTGTTAAATAAATAGACAATTCAGTAATTCTAATATTTGCATCTCTTTATTCATAGACATGTGAAGTGCGAAATCCCTCTTTTTTTACGAATTACTCCCAGAATCACTTCTAAAGCTGCGAATATAAAATTTGATTCGTAGGTCTGAGAGTAACTCTGAGTGTAATTCGTGTAAGAAAGAGAGATTTCTCACTTCGCAGGTTGAAAGTAAAGAGAGGTCAATATTGATATTATTGAATTGTCCCTTTATTTAACACCAATTTGACGGAATAACAAACGGAGGACTAAATTGAGCGAAACACAAAAGTCTGGGACTATATTAGGTCACTAAAGTCGTTTAGGACGAAATTGAGAAAAATCACTATAGTCGAGGACAATTTTGGGTATTAACTCAATTATTTTTCTTTCTAATTTTAACAAAAAAAAAAATAATCTCAATTTAGTAAATGGAGCTAATTTTTCTCTCTTCTCTCACCTCTCACCTCTCACCTCTCACCCACCTAAGTTAAAATTTAACAAAAATTCATAAAAAAAAACTTCTCAATGGGAATTCTCTTACATCCCTGCAATGGCACCACTTGGATGAAGATATGGAAGTGCCATGTCAATTTATTTATTTTTTATTAATATAGTATAGCCCACATATGCAAGCATTGCAAGTTTTGAAAAAGCTGTTCTTTAGCAGGTTTTTGTACTATTTCTTTTTTAATTAATTAATTATTATTATTATTTTGTTATTATATTATTAAATGTGAGTTAGAATTATAGAAATAAAGAGAAAATGATAGATAATATGATAATAAAATTTAATTTTAAAAGTGAGAGTATTTAAGAATAAACTTAGTCTTAGAATTTAATAGCTAGGTCCAGAATGCTCACACATCCATATTCTGCAGATGGCCAACTTTAGGTAGTCTAACCTATAGGAGATGACTTGTATCCTAGCTGGAAACCTATAGCTAAGCCATTGACTGATTGACCGAATATTTGGCTAGTTTAAAATAGACATTTTTAACATGGTCTCTGTGTGAATAACCACATAATTGGCCCACACTGTAAATATTTTACAGGTAAACTTTTGAAACATTCAAGAATCAAAATATTAAAGAGTATTCTTTCAAAAAAAAAATAATAAGAGTATTAATACAGATATTTTGTGATAGTTGGGAAGTAGAAGCTTACTGGTAAGGGTGGTTGGAAGGAAATGAGATCACTTTGCAGAACGCCAATGCTAGCAGATAATATTATGTAATTGCCTTGGAAAACTTGGCCGTCCTCTGTGGTAACTGAAACGCCATTTCTCGAGTGCCTCACTTCCCGAACAACCTGTCCCAATTCCGTGAATTATGAATAGAAATCCCAAAAAGATATGCACTGATTCAGATGCAATTAACTTCAAAACGAAGTGAACACATTGTTCCCAAAAAATTGAATCTTCAATCTCAAGAGTCCTCACACCCTGACCAAACAGAGTATTTGGGAGACTCAATCTCACATCATTGTTCTCAAACTTTATCACTGTGACCAATTGAGTTGTCTATGTTGATTAATTTAAGAGAACACATAGGCAAGGTAACCATAGTTAAGATGGCAAAGAGATTCACACTTATAACCATAAGGTTACGAGTTTGAATTCTTACCTCTTGATTTGAATTTATCAGATAACTTAGATGGGTTTACTTTCTTATGTCCCTAGGACGGAATTTACCTAAACTCGAAAGAGTTGCAGGGTTTTTTCTTGTCATTCAAAAAAGAAGAGAACACATAGGCAGAAACATAAAGAGAGTTATACCGTGTTAAGTTTGAGACGACCGTCCACAATTTTACCCTCTGAGGTAAACAGAAAAGTTTCCGCCATTTTGTAAAGCAAATGTTCGTAACCTCTTTCATCAGCAACCAGAAATTCTTTCTCGCCATAATCTACGTAGGTTGATATGGGTTCCACCTCTGTCAAGTTCAAATACAAGAATAAATGCAACTCAGAAAAATTGGAATAAAACGTTGAATAAATCAAAATTCAAAGTGGATAGAAAAGAGAGAGAGAGAGAGAGGATAAGGGAGCAGAGTAATGGTAGAAAATAGACCTGCCATTTCAAAATCGTGAAGAATGAAGTCAATTGCTAGCTCTATTGGTGTTTTAGGAGTACTGCAAAAGCCAAATTCAAAATTTCAAAAAAAAAATCAAAATATGAACATTAATTCAAAATATGAGAATTCATCTTACTGCATCGTTTCAGGCAGAACGGAAGCATCAGCTGTGATGCAATGGTTCAGTTTCTGAATCGCCGAGTCTACAGCCTTCTGGTATGAATCAGTTGCGATAGCAATTGGATATTTCTTCCCACTTCAAAAATAAATAAACAAACAAATAAATAAAATCTTCGACTTCGAGTGCTAATCATGGAGTAGAGGAATTCACGAAACCTTTGGTCGTAGATATTGTAGGGAGCGTAACTATAGTCGGAGAAGCAGGTGCGAAGGTCGGATTGAGTAGCGAGGTCCCATATGGGGTTAGATTGCTGGCCGCCGACGCCGGCGATCCAACCGGCACCGAGCTCCACGTTCACTCCGCCGAATTCCTCCTTCCTTATCCTCCCCCCAATCCTATCCGCCGCCTCCAGTATCACCACGTCGTCCATCCCATTCTCCGCCAACACCTTCGCAGCCGCAATCCCTATCACATACAACACCAAATTTAAAAATCACTATCATAAACACACCAACATTTTTCACACACAGAATGCGGTTTCGTCGGCGTATTAGCAATACGGTACCTGAGATTCCGGCTCCGACGATGATAACAGAACACCGAGTAGAATTTTCCATTAAACCGAGAGAGAATACAGATAGATATATATGTATATATACTCTGTATATATATATATGAATGATGATTGTGTGCAATGTAGAGAGAGAGAGAGAGAGAGAGAGAGAGAGATGGTAGCGCTGTGTTTGGAGTTGGCAAGCGAGGAAGAAGCAGCGGGAGTGGGTTTTTATAGTTGCATTTCAACCTCTTTTGCCTCTGTTTCGGTGTTTCCTCTCTGCTTCTTATTCCTTTATAATTCTCCCTCCTTTTTACACCGTAGTAATTTTTATTTTTTCTTTGAAACTTAGGTGATCCCAATTTGGATGGACTAATCTTAAGGACTCAATTTAGATCTTTCAGTATTTTTGGGTTTTTTTCTATACATGTTTTCTCCAATTCAGACCTTCTTAAGGATTTAATTCAAACCTTTCAGTATCTTGGGTCTTTTTCTTTTTATGTGTAAATCACACATTGTGGTCCGGGTCTTTCTCTGTCCGTTTAACGGTTCAGGTCCAGAAACGGGCCCAAAGGGAATTGTCACTTGTGGGAATCGAACCCGAGTTATCTCAAAATTCTTCCTCACAAAGAGAGCTCATTTGCCACTTGAGCTACTCTATTGGGTTATTTTGGATCTTTTTCTATACATGCTTTTAGTGAGATTCAAACTCACCGCTGCCTCAAACCAGCGACAAACTAACTATATTAAGCTCGGGGACAACAAATCCTATTTTTAAACATGTGAAGTTGTCACATTTTGTTTTATTTTTAAAATTTTGTCTCATTACATTTTTACTTTTATTTGTTTTCGACAATTAATCATATGTTTAACCTTTTGTCATTTTTTTTCTATAAACCATGAGGTGTCTCGAAATTCTCCTCCACAAAGAGAGTTTATTTGCCACTTGAGGCTTGAGCTACCACCCCGGATTAAATTTTTGTCATTTTATCATTTAATAAAGAGTGCTAAGAATGTAATTTATCATTCAAATTTCTTTCCCGCAATCAAATAAAAGTCAATGATGTAATATGATAAAATTAAAAAAGTATAATAAAAATGACAATATCATAATAATTAATAAATAAAAATAAAATTTTCTCTTAATTTTTTCTAAGATAAACTCTAAAATCACAACAGTAACCATGTTTACTATTGATCAAACCATTTATTATTTTTGGTATGTTTGGTAAATAGCATATCCATCAAAATTTTGACAAATCTATCATTTTAGTATTTTGCTCTAAATCACGAAAATCGAACCGCTACAACATGTAGCGTTTTAACTTGGCATTTTTAGAAAGTTTTTTACTTTTTCGAAAACGTCCCTATATTTAATTTTTTTTTTTTTAAAAAAAATTATACTAGTAACCAAGCTCCTTTAATATAGAGCCATTTTGGCTCCTTATTAAGGAGCCCGGCTCCTTAATTACTACTCATCAACGAATGTGCAAGCTAATTTTATGGAGCCTTGAGGCTTCTTTTATAGAAGTCTCAAGGCTCCAATTCCCATTTTTTCCACCGATGTGGGTCAAGTGGGGAAACAAAGGGGAGCCACAGCGGCTCCCCTTTGTTATTTATTTTTAAAAAATTTATTATTATTAATATTATTAAATATATGTATATTATTTTGGTCATTTTACATGTTAACCGCTAATCTAAACAACTCATTTTATCAAATATCTTTTTACAAACTGCTAACACAATCCGCGTGTCAAACCCACTAACACAATCCGCTAACACAATCTGCTAACCGCTAAACGCTGATGGCCAAACAAGGCCTTTGTATTATAACTTTGATATTTAATTACAAGATAGTGTAAAAAGAAAATAACATAATGAAAAATGTAGTTAATATAATCAATTGATGAGTTTGAATGTAAAGAATCTTTGCATTGGAGAAAATAAAGACGATATAACTAATGAAATTATTTCTCTTATTTAATTTATTAATAATGAATAATTTTTTTTTGAATAAAGACATTGTAGACACATAATTCTAAATTAAAGAAATGTATACGGATTTTTTTTTGTAGCTACTAATTTATTTAATTTAATAAGAATACAAAAATAGAGTAAGGAACTTAATTATGCAAACTTTGATTATGATGAGGTTCAAATTTAAGATCTTTCTTATAGAAATCATATAATTAAGGATAAATTTAAAAATCTCAAGGAAAAATTAAAATATAAACCATCTGAATTATTCATTTCATTTAATAATTTGAGTGATTTTTTTTTTACTCATTATAGGCCTAACTTTATTGTAGTATAATAAATAGATAGTATAGTAGCTATATAGTAAGATAAGATAAGAAGATAGTAGATTATTAATATAGTAGATAAGTAGGTATATCCATTGTGGTTAGTTATGTCATACCTTACCAAATTTAGTACAAAAAATTGATCCATGTAATATAATATTTTCACGTAAAGAATCTAAACTACATTGTTATTAGGAAAACAATACATGTACGGCATTTTGTATTATACAACATGGCTAAGTCAAATGCTGCACTATCTTATATAAGTAAAATTTTAAAACTAAACGTAATAACATTGAAATAGTCTACCGTTAATAATTAACTACTAAATTTACTAAACATCGCTGTGAGAAATGGGACTTCCCACAGTTTAGGACAATTCTTATGAGACGTAATTAATTTTTTTTTTTTTAATACTTAGCTTAGGTCGGCAAATTATGCTGTGCATCCGTATGCACCATGCATGGTGCATACGGATGCAAAAACGACGTTGTTTTAATAAAACGCGCGTCTCCCCTTAAAAAAAAAATCAGGTTCGATTCCCAGCAATAACATATGAACTAAAATTCCATAATCGATGAACTATAATTCCATAATCGATGAACTATAATTCCATAATCTAATCTATGAACTAAAAATTCCAGAATGAATGAACTAAAATTCCATAATCTATAAACTAAAATTTCAGAATCGATGAACTACAATTCCATAATCGATGAACTATAATTCCATAATCAATGAACTATAATTCTATAATCTATGAACTAAAATTTCGGAATGAATGAACAATATAATGTTGTTGCTGGGAATCGAACCTGAATTTTTTTTAAACGGGAGACGCGCATTTTTTAATAAAACGACGTCGTTTTGGCATCCGTATGCACCATGTGCATGGGATGCACAGCATAACGATTGTTAGGTGATCCAGTTTCACCAAAATAATCATAAGCCCATAAGAATTTGCCCCCATCATTATTGTATGGATCATGGTCCATACTATCGTTTAGACCACAAATAAAAAGTACATTATTTGTGTACATAAAATACATTATTTGAAAGTATATTATTTGAGTATTGAAAGTACATTATTTTGTATATTATTAAATAATGTATATTCAATACACAAATAATATATTTTTAGTATATTAAAAGTGTACACTGTATTCCTGGAAATTATATTATTTGAGTACTGAAATTGCATTATTTTACATAATGTACATTCAGTATAAAAATAATGTACTTTTTAGTATATTAAAAATGTACTTTTTATGGTCTACATAATAATTTGTCGGCCTGCCTCTAGACCCAGAGGTAAATTGCGTGGTCAGACACTAGTCTTTATGCATACACAAAAAATCAAATTCACACCTTCCATCATCTAGATCCTTTTCCTCATTCATGTGTTCCAGTGAGAATCAAATACTCACACTGCCACCATTCGTTGGGATTTTGGGCCTTCACAGTGACACCTTTCGTCGTGACATCAAGTAAGACGAGAACCACTACACTAACAGCACGTTTGGTTCACGGAATGAATTTTCGGATAATAGGAATGCTATTCCATAAGGAATGGAATATGCAAAGAATAGAATAAGAATTGTATTCTATTGTTTGGTTACAGAAGGAATAGACTTTAGAAATTATATTACAGTGTTTGGTCGGTTTAAGGAATAGAAATGAAATATGTTTTAAAAGACATAAATACCCTTATAAAAATATGTAAGGGTATTTTTGGTATTTGTAATATAAAAGCTATTCTCATAACCATAGGAATAGCTAATACCAAGGTCCCCCTAAGAATGACTATTTCCCTTTCAAAGGGAATATGTCATTCCTAGGAATAGTATTCCCATGGCAAAGTGATGAACCAAACAATGGAATAGGTCTATTCCAAGTAATGTCATTCCATTTCTGACCTATTCCATGAACCAAACATGGCCTAAATCCCAAGAGCACGTAATTATTATTTTTATTTAGAGTTTGATCTCGTCATTTTAATTTAAATAATTTACTAAACATCTTTACACAAATAACTAATATTAAATCATATAATGCAATTTGCTAGCACACCATTGCATTTGTTGGAACCAAATGAAAAATTAAAGAAACATTTTTCTCCATAGTGTTTTCCATTATTACATACAATGATACAAGGAATCAAGGTATTGGTGATAGTAAAGGTTGATGAATATGTGATTGCAAGAGTATATGATTAATATTTTCAAAACAGGTTGATAGGGCAGGGTCCGTCAAAGTTCACTATTTGGCAAATTGGCACTTTGAGCATCCACATCAGTGCACTTTCATGGTTTTTGTTGAGGAAAAAATCAAAGAGGGATTTTAACAAATGAAAAGTTGAATTTTTGAGGTGATTTTTTTCCTACAAGTTATGTTTTTTTGTGGGCCCGTCATGTGAGACAAAAGGACAAACAAATGTGAGATTCTGCATGTTTTATTAACTTTTTCAAATTTTTTTTAAAAAAATTTGTTGCTAGCTTTTTTATTTTTTTATTTTTTTAATTTTTTTTTGGGTTCTTTTTCTCCCTTTTTGTTTTTCTTGCCATCCATTATCTTTTTTAATGACATTTCAAAAACTGTGAAAAAGTTTGAATGGATGAGGATGCTCTTAAAGCCCACAATTTTGATGGATCTGGAAAATTACTATTCTACTCTACGTCTCTACCTGCAATCGTTATACCGTGCACCAGGGCGCATATTGCATTGTGCGCCTCGCACCTCCCAAAACGACGTCGTTTTGTTAAGTTATTAAAAAAAAAAAAATTCCCTGTTTCGAATGCACATAAACTCATAACAGAATACACATAAACTCATAACAGAATACACATAATCTAACATAATACATAATACACATAAACTCTTTGATGTAGAAAAAATAGCTAGAATGTACTACGTAGGTCAAATATGAACAATGGAGTAGACCCAAGAGAATAGAGCAAAGTGAGTCTCTTTTATTCATAATTGAAAAATAGCTAGAATGTACTACGTTAGGTAAAATGTATGAACAATGGAGTAGACCCAAGAGAATAGAGCAAAGTGAGCCTCTTTTATTCATAATTGTTCTTGTGTGTTGTAGAGAGAAGGGGAGAGAGTTCTCCTTCTAGAGAGAGATAGTGTATAGAGAGGAAGGGAAAGAACCTCTAAAAATGAGGGTCAATGGCCCTTATATAGGCCCAAGGATTGACCCGCTATCTTTGACTTTGACCCGTGGATCGAGACCCGAACCGTTTGACCCGATCCAAATAAGAGTACGGAGTGTACGGGGAGCCTGAACCCGGGGTATATTCCCCATCACTCATAACACAATACATATAAATTTTTAACTGAATACACATAATGGTTTTGGTTAACATAATACACATAAACTCTTAACGGAATACACATAAACTCATAACACAATACACATAAAATTTTAACTGAATACACATAATGAGGTTTGGTCTGTTCAAATATACGGAGTGATATCAGTATGACGTCAGCATGAAACACGCGCGTTTTGTGCCTGAGCGCACATTGCTATGTGCGTCGTGGTGTACAATATAAATTGCCCTACCTGTGCCTAGGCTTGCATAGGCGACAGACCACAAAACTCCTAAAAGAATAATTTTAATTAAGACATAATTTGAAAAGCTAATAATTGCATACTAAAATAATTTAAATACTTTAAACAAATATTGATATAAATTTGTTAAAATCAATAATAACTAATAAGTCAATAATAACTAATAAGTCCAAATAAAAAGATTCTCCATAAAAAAATTATTCTAAAGTTTAAAATTTTGAAACATTTACAACACATTTGGTTCAAGAAATATGTCGGGAATAGAAGAACATTCTTAGAAATAGGTCTATTCCATTGTTTGATAAGTCATTTTATTCTCAATAGTATTATTCGTTGGAATAAGTTATTTCGAGGGGTTAGGGGTGATAGCATGGTATTAAACTATATCCAAGTTCTCTATTATTATTATTATTATTATTATTATTATTATTATTATTATTATTATTTATTACATTTGTAACAAAAATAGGTCAGGATAAATTAGGTATTACAACAACAACAATAACAACAACAACAACAACAACAACAATAATAATAATAATAATAATAATAATAATAATAATAATAATTATTATTATTATTATTATTATTATTTTGTTATTATTTGTGTGTATACCATGTAGAGGGTAATTTTGTTTTTTGAATGCTTATTGTATTTCTATTACTTAATCAAACAATACAATACAATTCTTGAAGTTTATTCTTTCGACAAACCAAACAATAGAATGGAATTTCTATTATATTTTTTGGAATATAATTCTTGTTTTCTCAAAATTTATTCCGTGAACCAAACATATTGTTAATATATAGCTAATGGGATATGTGTTGTATGTGGATAGTAATGGAGCATTGCTTTCCAAAGAATGCGAAGTTTAACATGTATTTTATTAATTTAATGGTATTACTACAATGATGTTAGAAATTTTTAAATTATTTATAAATTTTTTAAAAAATTAGGCAGGCCATCCCCGCCTCGCGAAAGCTCGCAACATTGGTAGGTTTCGAAAATAAAAGCCCATCCAGCACTGATTGCAATATGGGGTGAGCCAACTTAAGTAGGTTTAACTTGTTTTGACAATTTTATATATAATATTGCAATGTACACAATAAGTATATTTTTATTTTGAATACTACAAAATAAGTATATAATCTAAAGGAATAAGGTTCAAATTGGCCACTGGACGTAACCTGAAAATGCAATTAGGCCACTGAACGAAAAAAAAAAAGTGCAATTAGGCCATTGAACACTCAAAAAATGTGCAATTAGGCCACTAGACTCTCCAAACGTATGCAATTTTACTGGATAGCAGGTTACCATCAATTTTAGCAGGTTACCTGCTTACGCGCAGCTAAGTTGGCATTTTTAATAATTTTTAAATAATTTTTAATAATTAATTTTAATAATAAATTTTATAAAAAATTGAAAAAAATTAAATAAAGAATAAAATAAAGTCGTTTTTATTTTTTAAAAATTTTTTTTAATAAAAATTTATTATTAAAATTTATTAAAAATTAATTAAAATTTATTTAAAATGCCAACTCAGCTGTCACGTAAGCAGATAACCTGCTAAAATTGAGGGTAACCTGCTATCAGGTGAAATTGCACATTTTTGGAGTGTTCAGTGGCCTAATTGCACTTTTTTTTTTTTTCGTTCAGTGGCTTAATTGCATTTTTAGGTTACGTTCAGTGGCCAATTTGAACCTTATTCCTAATCTAAATAAAAACATAATAAGTGTGAATGAAAGTTATACCCCTGACTTATGTCCATTTTTTTCGTTAAGTTTTTTTTTTTTTTTGTACATTATGCTATAAAGGTTGTACATTAAAATCTTTTGGACAAACATATCCCTACCATTATAACTTCCGTTATCTTTTCCACTATTGTTACCATGCACATGCATCCACCATATATTTTCTTATCTTCTTCATTAATAATAATATATACACATTAAATATTTGAGTTATATGTTAATTATTACATAAATATAAATATCAAATTTATAAAAATGATTTACATTATTATTATTTAGAATAATTTAAATATTTAAAATCAAAATAAATTTAAAATTTTAATATAATGTATTAATATTGGGCACCTGTTTTTTGCGCATCACGCATAAAAAATACTAGTAAGTACATAAGTGCTAAAAGTTTGTTGTTAAAGCATCTACAATTGTGGAGTTTTTTCCATATTTAAAAAAAAATGCCAAATGGGAGATATGCATCAGAAGGGAGAGACAGAGGAAGAAAAGAAAATTAAAAAGGAAAAAGAAAAAGAAAATAAATAAATAGTGTCAGTTACCGTTTTACACGCCCACTTGACTCAGGTTAAATTCCCAACCTCAAGGGCCTCCCACACCCGTCCTGACAAAACATTTGGGAGAATGTAAATGACGGTGACTCAATGACCCTATTAACAGACAGGATCAAATGTCGGTGCGCACAAGAGATCTGCTCACTTTAGACATAATCCCCTCACTACCGCTTCACATATTGGTCTCTTCTCCCATACTAAACCATTGAGTTAAGCCTGTGCAGACACTCAACATTGAATCTTTACAATGAATTGATGTGGGCTATTATCCCAAGAGATTTTTTCTTCTTCTTATATTTAACTAGTATTTTCACATGTGCGATGCACGGAATGAAATTGTTGTAATATATTAAGAATATTTAAATCGATATATAATTATTTAAGAGTTAATTTCACCCGAGGTCGCTTATCTTTCTTGACAATTCTAAATTCAATCTCAGAGTATAGTTATTAATTATTACGTTTTATTCTATTTATAATTCTTACGTTAATATTCTTACAATTATTATTAACACTTAATTACTTTTAGATATTATTATTACCACTTATATTATTATTATTAGTTTCTTTTCAAGTTATGTTAGTATATAATGATCGTGAGAGACAATAATAATATAACCATAATTAAATATTCTTGTATTGTAGTCCGTGAGTCACAATAATAATATAACAATAATTAAATATTCTTCTATTCTATATTCTTCTAGGATTTCTATTAGAATTTTAACCCAGAATAGAATAGAATTTTAACCCATAATTATTGTACAAATGAGAAAGTATAAATCAATATATTTTATTATGAAGAGAGATTTTTTTAGGAATTGGGCGGGAAGTTAAAGTTCAGGATTTTATTTTTATATATAGTATAGATTATAATAGGAATTGTCTTACACTATTTTATAATATTAGAATAGAATTTTAACCCAGAATTATAGTACAAATGGGAAAGTATAAATCAATATATTTTATTAGAAAGAGAGATTTTTTAGGAATTAGGCGGGAAGTTAAAGTTCAGGATTTTGTTTTTATATATAGTATAGATTCTATAAATAGTGCTATCATATTGGGGAAAGAAAGTGATTAGATCAAATGCAAATGCTTCTCCAAGTAAAAATTGCGCATAGTTGCTGACCGTAGATATAGTCCACATCAACAACTCAGATGAAATATTAATTAAAAAAATGTGAGGTGGCATAATTGTAAATTTGAGTAAGTAAGTCAGCTTGTCTTTTGTATCCGAGTGCACATGTTTCCTTCTTCAAGTGCATATTTGTCTTCATCGAGTGCATATGTTTTGTTCAGTACATAGTTGCTCCTTTGAGTGCACATCTTTGCGTCTTTGAGTGCAAAATTTTGGCCTTCAAGTGCACGTTTTGTAGCCTTCAAATGTCTGTGCACAATTAATTTTCTTCAAATTTTCTCTTTTAGTGTCTTTTTTTCCCTTGCCTTCTAATGATCATCTTTATGCCTTCAAGTGCTCAATTTCATGCCTACAAGTGCATGTGTGTCCTACTATTTTGTAAAAAAAAAAAAAAAAAACACTTAGCATTCTATTGAACCTTTTTTGTTTCCTTCTAATGCATGTTTTTAGCCTTCCAAAGAGTCAATACCCCACCACCGGGATTCAATCTTGTGACCTTCCCTCAAGGGAAACCACAGAGGTGCCATCTGAGCACAAGGGGCGTGACTTGCATTCTTTAATTTTCAATAACATATAACTAAAGTTCTAATGAATTTGTGAGATTTACAAACGATTTGTATGGTAATTGGTTTAATAACACTTAATTTGCACATCTATTTGCCTTCATTTTCGCACCAGAAGCAGTCTTCGCACCTGATCCTAAACAACCTAATGGCACAAAGAGTTAACAACGCCTCCGCTGAGGCTCAATCTCATGACCTCCCACATGGGAGAGGTCATTACATGCCATCTGAGCCAAATTGTTGAAATATCGTTAAATACAAAGACATTTCGATCTTTTCCATACAAAGTGAGTTGACCTATTATATTTTTATTTTTATTTTCTTGAAAAAATCATAACTGAAGACCTAAATGCCCTTGTAATTTACGAAATTTCAACGATTTTGTTAACGGATGACCAAAAATGATCATGCCACAATAATATTGTAACCGAAGGGGGATGTTCGGCAAAAAGACTAAAAGTGGATTACCATGCACATATAAATTTAGGACAAAAATAGAATTAACTCTTCTTTTCATTAATTTCTTTTGTATCCTTTTGTTTAGGGTTATATTTACATATTTTGTTAAATACTTAGACATATATGGTATATTATTAAAAATAAATTATATCATTTGAAAGATCTCATAAAGACAATTAAAACAAGACTAATGTTGAATATAAATTAAATAAAAATGTAATTGATGGTATAAACTATATTATTGTGGAACAAAAATATTATTTGCATTATAATTATATTTTATATTAAAATAATTAAAGTTTATATAAAGTTTTAATGATAATATAAAATATTTTAGTCAAGAAATAAAATTTGGTGTAAATAAGTTGGAGATGAAAAAGTAGTGTAAGAATATATTGTGAATATTTTTTTTAGCGTAAATTCTGGTGCAAAATTTGATATTTTGAATTGATGTAAGTTCATGAAATAACTATTAATGATTGGCAAGTTTACAGTTTTTGTGTATTGTGCATAAGTGATTTGGTTAATTAGTCAACTAAGAGTTCCACTATAAAAATTGGCAAATTCTATTCTATCAATTATACTCTGATATGGTAAACATGAATATGACATTTTCATTTTATGAATCTAGAAAAAATTGTCTACATTTAAAATTTGTGAGAATAAATAAAATTTATGAGTAAAATTTGAAAGTACAAGTAGTTCTTTCCGTCAATTAAAGCACGTGGAAGCCAGACACTCAAATTTAGAACGTGAAAGGCATTGAAATTAGTTGACCAAAGACGTGTTTAAAACTTTAAATTAAATGTATATATAGTGGCCGCACGTGGACGGTTTGCGTTTGCTAGTATGCGCGGGACACCCACCTCCAAATATTCTTTAAAATAAAAATAAAATTTAACACTTTTTTTTAATACTAGATTAATTCTATGTTTTTAAAAAAAAAATTTCCAATTACGGTTTACTAAATGAGCGAGTTAAGTCCGTACGAATTGTCTACAAAACTTCTACTAAGGGCTCTAGAAAATATAAATCGTGAGTCATCTAGTTAGTACTTAGTTTTCGCGCATACTTGTAGACTCTGGGCATAAATAATTCTTCATCATCACTGATCAATTTTTGGATTTTGGATCTCCCAGACTCCCAGTGACCCCATTATCTTCGTCATTGAGAATCAAATTCTCAATCTACCGCTGAAGCACGACTTCCTATAGTGGCCCTTAAACCATTGAGTTAAGTCTTGTGGGGCAAATTTAACATTTTTTTTCAAGCATGTTACACAAAGTCTTTCTACTATGACTTATATCTGTTATGTGATTTATAGACTATTATACAAAAGTCTAATTTACTCTATGCATACTATTAAGTTGTGTCTGCAAGTTTCTTTAATTTTGTCACACACAAAAAAAAAAAAAAAACATGATTATAACATTGTTAATTGAACTAGACACATAAAATAAAATGAGATATTTATATATTCTATTATATAATTAATTGATATAGCTAATACAAATATAATTTTGAATAACTTTGATTTAGGAGATCGAAAGCTTAAAGTTATTATCTAATAAAGTGTGCTCTGGATGAAACTCACATAGTGAACTTAGCCGACAAAAGATCACAATGAAGTATGCTAGTCTAGGTGTCTAGGTGTCTAGGTGTTTATAGCTGAAATGCTCAAACCAAAAAGGCCAATAAACATCTCCCATAGAGAGTCAAACTTTGAATTTTGTGATTACTAAGTCTACTATCAAACCAATTTGATTATGTGTTTAAGTAGTACTTTTATAACAAGAGTAGGTTATATTATTTCATAGAATTTAATTTTGTATAGTAAAAACTTAATTATAAAAAAGAATTTAATATTCTCTCTCTCTCACACACACAATATATAATATGCCAATAATCAATGTCACCCCTGAATTATGAGTGGTGTAAATGTTGCCCCTCAATTATCAAAACGGTGCACATATAGCCCCTCTTGTAACGGACATGTGGTTCCCCGTTAGTGTACGACACCGTTTAGTCGCAGTAAATATGTAATTTAGTTGTTTTTTCTTTCCCTCGATTCGAAGTACCAGCGATGGATAGCGGTGGGGAACCACATGTCCGTTACGAGAGGGGCTATATGTGCACCATTTTGATAATTCAGGGGCAACATTTACACCACTCATAATTCAGAGATGACATTGATAATGGACATATTATAAAGGGACATTTTTTACAATTTTCCATATTTATATATATATATATATATATATATATATATATATATATATATATATAAAATATGTGTGTGTGAGAGAGAGGAGGGAGGGGGATGAATGAAGGGTGTAAAATTGGTTAGAACTTACTTTAAAAGGAGAATACATGTTTTTCCTCCTCATTTTTACTTTCAAATTTTTTTCTCATGATGTGACTTTTATTTATTGGGTGCTAATGAATTGACTAATTTATCACTAATTAATAAATAAATTTAACTACTAATCAAATGATGACACATCAAAAAAATATATATAGAGAGAGAAAATATTGGAGAAGTTTGTAGCATTGCTCTTTAAAAATTTATTGTAAGTTTTGGAAAGTTCTCCTAACCAACAGTGTTACAACTAATACCTCCACTAGCGATTTAGTTTGTGAATCTACTAAAGCTATACCCCAGATGTGTACACCCATTCAATGAGTTGGTCATGGACTCATGGCTTTAATTATTGTTATATCTTTCCTTCGTTGAACGGTATCATTTACTTGTTTTAGTATTCACATTATAGGCCCTATTTGGTAAAAAAATTGGCCTATAGGTCAATTTTGGCTTATTTGACTATTATTAATTGTTTAATTTAGTTAAAATATCAATATAAATGTTTGGTTAATTCACTTTTTGCAATTCCAAAAGGCTAAAATTCAAAAAGCTACTCCAAACAACTTTTTCAATTAGCTTTTTAAGAAAAGAAATTATACAAAACAACTATCAGCAAACAACTAATTTACCAAACACTTTTCTACAATTAGCTAATGTTATCAACTATTTATACCCTCTAATTAATACAATCAGCTAACAACTAACAGTTATCAGCTAACAGTCATTTTACCAAACAGGACCTATATCTTTTTTTTTTTGGTGCGCCGAAGAGACCTGTGGCAGGCCACAGGTCTCGGTTAATAGGTTCTTCTCGTGGCAACTCCTCTACCATTCTTCTCCAAGAGAGGCATGATATCTTTTGGTGATTGGTCCAAAATCGTAGTATCCCAGTCCATAATTTGGTCAAGATTAACCAAATAATCCGTACATTGATTTCCTTCCCTTAGAACATGAATGATACTGATGTCACTAACCTGTTCCATGATGTTCTTGTAATCAATAATCAACCTATCAGCTTCTGGCCTAGACTCGATGTCTTTCTGTATGGCGTGAAGAACGGATTCAAAGTCAATCTCGACCACAACCTTTTGCATCCCTCGATTAATTCACATTATATCTTGTTTCAAATGTTATGACTTGTATAAATTGTTGTAACCTTTAATATTAATTACTCTCTAGCTATTTTAAAATTGTCTGACATTGGATAGATAGAACATATTATTAAAGGAGAATGTTGCTAACCTGAAATGTTTTACACTATATATTTGTAATTGTATCAAAAATAATACAACCCTTATCATAGTCATATAAAAAGTTTGAGATGAATAAAAAGGAAAAATAATGTTTTTACTTCCAATAGTATATATTATCATCACATGCATAACATGTACTAATTGACAGAAATTAAAAATAAAATAAAATTCAAACATCCCTTAAAATTAATGATCTATAATAATATAATAAAGCAAGGGAAATGTGTCATAGGCTGTCAAACAATTCGTTAAATCGCAATTAGGTCTTTAAATTATAAAATGTTTCAATTAAACTTCAACTCTTCAAATTGATGAGCCAATTGATAACTTGTTAAATTAATGCAATTGAGCCGATTAGCTAGTAAATTCAAAGTAAAAACTGGTCAAAAGTAAAGTGATCCTAATTAGCGATGACATGTACAAAAAAAATTTAAAAATATAATTTACAAAATATAAAAATTAATAACTTCTCTAATATCCTTTCCGTATGATTTTTTTAATTAATTTATTTAAATAAAATGTCACCTCATCAATCTTTAATCGATTACTTTTTTATATTAACCAATCGATTCAATTGCATTAATTTGATGAGTTGAGATGTTTAAGTGAAACTTTAATAGGTCAAGAGTTGAATTGATGTTTCACATATAGTTTAATGGTTCATTTAGTTTTTTTTTTTTTTTAATAAAAGAATGATTGTGTTTGATTTTACATGCTTTTGTTTCTCCACCATCAAATACTATATATACAAATGATTTGATTAAAAAAAGAAGGCATTCTCCTCCCTCTAACATATTTTTGATGAACATCAAAATAAAATATGTATAAGAGAAGCAATGGCTAAAAATTGTTTTTCCTTTGTAACAAACCTAATTCCTCCTTCTTGTTGGTGACAAGTTTGTTTCTCCTACTTTCATTCGGGTAGCTTCGCTAAGCTGGTGTTTTCTTTATATTTCTCGGTTTCATTGACCCCTGTCTCGGGTGATTTCTTTTGTTTCTTCTTCATGGCGGAGTCAAGTTCAAACACTTCGATGATTAATAAAGGTAAAGGAATTAAAGCAGCTTATTATGCACTTTCCATTGAAGACGATAAGGAAGGACTGGTTATTGAGGATACATAATCCCGTGAGACGGCGATCTCAATCTCTTAGTGGTGGGGAAACCACTTACAGAAAAACTTATTAAGTTTAACTTCTTAAAAAACACTATGGCGGCGGTGTGGAGACCTGGCAAAGGAATGACAGTAGTGAGGGAATAAAAAAAAATTAACATGTCACTATTGTATTTGATATATAGTTCTAAAAAAAATTGATAATTATGTGAATTTTTTATTAACTCATGATGAAACAAATCCATTAACAAGTAGTCATCAATAAAACAAAGTGTGATTTTAGTAGGTAAATAGTTTTCTTTTTTTAAATAATATTTTAATTTGCTATGTTATTTTTATATATATAGCAATCAAACTTGTATAGATATTTTGGCCTTTATACCTAGCCCATGATTAGGACATTTGTAATTTGTATGTATACTTAAATAAGAAAGCTTTTGGATATATATTATATTAAAGATGGCTTCTATATGTGATGATAAACTTATTCAGATATACATGCATGTCATTCATCATGGATTGGGATTTATGATTCCTTTCGGTGGGATTAAGATTTAGTGGCGCATTCAGATCCAATTATTAACCTGTACGTGCATTTGATGCAGACTTATTAAAGTACAAGTTTTTTATATTCAATGTGTATATAATGTGGAAATCGATCCTGTAGCAAAAATTAAAAATGTAAGAAACAGTAAAAGAATGAAATAAATTCTTAAATTTTACCTAAAAAGTTAATTAGCCCCTAAACTTTTAAAAAATATAATTACATCCTTTAACATGGTATATTGAGACAAAAAAAGTCTAAAAAATCGATAAATAACCTGTAATTTATCAATTTTTGAACTTCATTGTCTCGTATACCATGTTAAAGGGTGTAATTACACTTTTTAAAAGTTCAGTGAGCTAATTGACTTTTCACGTAAATTAGAGTTTATTTGACCATTTTCAAAAAAAAAAAAAAAAAAAAAAACTCATTATTTTTAGAAAAACTTTGCCAGTGCTTAGGTGCAAGGCATAAAGATTCTCCAAGATTACACAACTATTCTGTAGTAACGTATATTCGCTAACTACAATTGAAATGCGCTAAACACTGCTCAGATATAAAGATATAAATGAGGAAAGGAAGAGAAGAATGAAAGTTTATGTTTTTGGATGATTATAAATGCTAAGGAGGAATGCTATTTATAATAACTCTAAATGAATAAAAATCAGAGAAAATTACACTTTTGGTCCTATGACTATAGTGGAGGTGGTAATTTCAGTTCGTGACTTTTAAAACTAACAGATTTAGTCCTTTTAGTAAGTTTTTTTTTACACATTAAGTCCTTCCGGCCAAATCACCGGTGGATTTTGACCGGAAAAACAAAGATTTTGGCCGGAAAAACACAATTCTTTGTTTATTAAATTTTTTTGGGGGGGGGGGGGGGGGGGTGGGGGTAAAATAGTCCATTTATGTTTGAGAAAAAAAGGGGAAAACGCGATTATTCACACGTATTTTTCGGTGGTTGTAGCCGACACCGTTAATATCTCCGATCTCCGATCTCCTTATATTCAGATTGCGGCACGCGAAATTTCATAACCCCTCGCAGATCTGCAATGGAGGTTTTCGAGAAAGCCAAAATCGTGAGGCTAAAAAGCCACCACGATAACTACCTCCTAGCCGATCGCAACGAGGAATCGGTTATCCAGGACCGCCGCCACCGCGACTCCAAGGCCGCGAAATGGACTGTCGAATTCGTCGAGGGTGCGCACTTCGTGATCCGCCTGAAGAGCTGATTCGGCATATACTTAACCGCCGCCGACGAGCAGCAAAAATAAACCCCACGAAACCCAGATCGTAAAACCCGAAAATATTCCTTTGTTGACTACAAAAACAAACACACACCAAAAAAAAAAAAAAGAGAATTTATTCTTGAACTTTTAGTTTACGGTTAACAATTGATAATTTGAGGTTGTTAACGTTATTCCATGCATCATCAAATTAACTAAATAGATTTTTATTTTGGTCCTCCAGAATCCAGATTGAAACTGTAGCCCCCACAGTAGAAGAACACTAGATTGAATTTCATACTTGAAACATCAGTGCATTTTACCCCCCAAATACAAGAAGGAAGAAGAAGAACGAAGAAGTAGGAAGGAGAAGGAAGAAGAAGGAAGAAGAAAGAAGAATCTGAATTGACCATTTTACCCCCCAAATATTTAATAAATTAAGGGATTGTGTTTTTCCGGCCAAAATCCACCGGTGATTTGGCCGGAAGGACTTAATGTGTAAAAAAAAAGCTTACTAAAAGGATTAAATCTGTTAATTTTAAAAGTCACAAACTGAAATTACCACCTCCACTATAGTCATAAGACCAAAAGTGTAATTTTCTCATAAAAATCACAAGCACCCTGTTCACAAATTTTTGTAGAAAGAATCCTGACTGTAGAAAATGTCAAGTTTAAAAACAACCACAAAAACTAAGGAACAAACTTTTTATTTCTTTTTTTTTTTTTAGTCCACCAACGACTAGCATTAACTACGAATTCTTCAAACACTTAAAATATCTATATAAATTAATAAAATAAATAAATATATATCTAAAAACATAATAAACCTCAATTAAGGTTATATCCTTGATTTATGTCTCTCTTTTTGTATGCATATAAATGTGTACATTTTACTTTAAATGTTGTACATTTCAATGTTATTAGACAAAACTACCCTTACACCGTTATGACACCGTTAGTTTTTAATTCTAACATTGATAACATATCATTATTACCATACACCTATATCTATCATATCTTTTTCCTATTTTTAATTATCATTTTATTAAAATCATTATATATTAATTTAATGCTTAATTATATTTTAATTAAATTTCTATGAATGATAAATTATATATGTGTGTACAAAATACATATATTCTTTGTGAATATATAATTCAAATTATAATTTTTAATTATTTGTATTTATCAATATTTTAATATTGGACATGAATTTTCGCGCATCGCGCGTACAAAATGCTAGTATTCTATATAAATTCCAATGATATTACACGTTGTACTACTTTATAGTTATATATTTATGTTATCTTTGCATGTATATAATTTATGGTTTTCTCTATGGTGCTAATCAACACACTTGGTACAATCATGTAAACAATTTTTGGTTGGATTAGATAGTATTGATACTTAATTGTTCAGGATATTATAGACATTATATTTGTTTTAATGATACTTGTACTTTATACATTAATGGTATATGTATTAATTACGAGTAACTAGCATGATGGTATTCGTTAATAATGTCTTCGATACGTGAAGAAAACTACAGTGCCAAGATCTGTGAATGATTGAACACATAAGGATTAACTCAAGGAAAGTGATGCAGGAAAATTTGTTAATTTGTTATCATCTGATGATTTGATAGCAACTAGCAATGATATGATTGATTTTGCTAGGAATAACGTTAGGTTGACCACAACCCAGCAAATGGTTCACTTGTTAGGTGAGGTGGCTAAAAAAAAAGAAATTATTTTTTTATTACTTAGTTTGCTACATAGGATAGCAAGTTTGTTGTTTTAGCAAACTTGCTAATGGCAGCAAAGGCTGTCGTGTAGTATTTTTTTTTTTTTAATAATTTTAAGGTAATATTTTAAATTGATGTGATATTGGGGCTAACTTTTGAAAGTTAATTGGATTTGCAGAGATGTAGTGTGAATAATAAATGAACTGCAAATTGGTGATGTGGAAGTAAGACTCATTTTTTAAAGTGAGAGAGTATTGTAGGGATAAGGATAACCGGTCTTTAACATCCACAAACAAATTTATTTGTTTTTGAAAAACTTTAAAAAATATTTTTTAAAAAAAATCTTTTGTTTTATTAGTAAAGAGGAATACTCGTAGTCACTATTCGAGGATGTGCATAATGCACTGAGTAAACTCCGTCTTATAATCTCAGCCGACAAAGAGCCACAAGCAAGTAAATCATTTTAGGATACATATAGTTTACTAAACATTTTTTTTTTCTCCTCTTTTGCTAAGAAACTAAACTTGGGGCAGGAGAAGAGAACGTTTTCTTAGATTCCAAATGAAAATTTAATAAAGAAGTATCAAAATAAGTTGAATAAATAGTGTGTGATTGAAGTCTCTAATTGAAAAAGTTCTACTAAGATCCCTTGATAAATATTTTGTAAGCTACCATTGATTTGACATTACCCAGACTTTCACTTATACATATATCTATAGAGGTGACCAAATGGTCGGTCGGTACACCGACCAAAAATTTAAAAAACCAATTGCAAATTTTGATCATCATAATCGATTGAAACCGACAAAATTAAATGGTATAACCGACCGAAAACCGATCATCGGTTTCGGTCAATTATCTCGATTAACCGAAAACCAACCAGTAACACTATGTTAGAAATTTTACACACTTGAGATTTCAAATTTTTCTCAAAGTCTCGAACACAGTAGCTCCATTGGTTTTTTTTCAAAAATTTACATAAAATATTAATTAACAATTAAAGAAAACTTTAAAAATTTCAAACATAGTAACACACTGTCCAAAGTGTCCAGACCGCAAAATTAATTTTGAAACACTATCAATAGAGTCTACGATACGATTTTGCAAGAAATATCTACAAATTTAATGTATGTACAAGTATGTAAAAAATAAAAATTTACTTTGAGCCTTGGAGTTACAGTGAGTTGGTGACTCAGTGAAGCAGAATTGCAGAGGGCTGATTAGCTGAAGGGCGAGGCTGAGGTGAGGTTTGACCGTTTGAGGATGCATGTGAGGACTGGGGAGTGACTAGCGAGGGAGGAGGTCGGAGGGCATGGCCGCATGAGGGAACAAGGCTGCGAGGGTGGAGGCCGAAAGGCGTGAGGGAGTTACTGCCTGTCTGTCGGACCGGCGTGTCGTTGAGGGTGGAGGGCGGAGGGCAGAGGGCGTTAGGCATAGAGGGAGTGAGAGACGAGGGAGAACCAGAGAAGTGAAGAATCATCGTCTATGGATGTGGAGTGGAGAAGCAGAACAGGAAATCTGAATCGTATCCTAAGTCATCACTACATCCCAAATTATTCTATGGACCCAGGTCTAAATGTTAACAATTTATCTTTTAAAAATTTACAATTTGTATACTACGAATACACAATGTTAACATATATGTAATTGATTATATTGTTTTGTATTCACAAGTTCCTTTCAAATATTATAGTCACATAATATTAATAGATTATATTTGATGACTTGTATTGTATTCACAAATTCCCTTCTACCGCTATTATGTATTTTGACTTAAAAACACAATTTATATTCTAAAAGTGCACAATTCATTACTAAAAATATACAATTTATACGTCTTTTACTACCAAAGTTCACTTAGGTGGACCTTTGTCCATGGTATAACAACTCATTTTAAACACTAAATTGAATAAACCTTTTTGGATCGAAAATTTCGTTTGGGCTTACCAATTAACTAGGCTTGATTAGGAAGAATTGGTCTGGGCTTTTGCCCAATTTACTTCACAAAGAATTTCAATCTTCCACCAATCATTTGTCTGTAGCTGAAAGAAAAGTGAAATACGACCCGTCTCCAACCTCGCTATCAAACAACTTCGAAGACTGGAAGATCAATTTCAACTCCAACGAAAGTAAGCCATCTCTCTTTCCATATGCATGTGAAGGTGTAGATATATATTTTCCATTTTTATACATACAGGTTTGTGTGTATCTGTTGATATAGAGGATATACTGTATTCGTACATATTGCGTGAGAAGAAATCTATTTGTTTTGCTTGATGAGATTTTCGCCAAGAACCGAAGTAGAGAAATTGAAATTATTTATTGTGTTTATGGATGAGTTCATGAAGCACAAAAATTGACTTTAAGAAATTGAAAAAAATGTTGAATTGATGATCGGAAATCAATGGTATAGCCATTCAAATGAGATCATAATGCAAACCTATAAAATGAGAAGAGTTAGTGTATAATTTTATTTATGTGATTTGACAATAAATGTTACTTGAACTGAGTAATCGTAACCAACAGTTAAAATGGAATGTTTGTTTGTTTGAGTTAGTGTCATTATCATGTTTAAGATGGTATCCATTGAATAGTACAGGCCAGGATTTGCACTAATATCCTTTACTTTAACAAACTGCTCTGGTTGGACATATTTTTTTCTGTGATCAGTAATTACTATGTTTTTGCTAAACCATAGAAAAACAACCGTTTTAGTGGGTTTGCTTTCTCAAAAACTTTTCAGGCAGGATTAGTTTTTGGAGACATTGAGGCTGGTTCCTGTTTGGAATGGCTAATGATGATGATTTCACATTTTGTCAGGTGAGTTCTTTTAAGCTTGACAAGTTTGACGGACAGTGGATTTTAGATACTGTTTGTTGACCTCGTATCAACTTTTCTCATAACATTGTTGTAAGATCAATGTCAGCTTGTATAGTTTCTATTCCTCTCTCCCTGTTAATTAAAAGGTTGTTTACTGTAATAGGTTGCTGGCCCAAATTACCAAGAGGGTACTGAAGCAGAAAAGGTTGTTCAAGATATAAATGGAATCACAATAGAAGACAACCCGTCAAATTGTGTTGCTGCTAGCCAGAGTAATGGTGACTTTTGGCAGGACAAATTGCCAAGTACTGCTACCTCAAACAAGCAGGGGACAGTTGGTTCTTTATCTTTCAACGTTATAGACACTTCTCAAAAACAAGTGAGTGGAAGTTCTAGCCAAGGAGCATCAGGAAACACTAAGACTCCAGTTAAAGCTTCACAGGGGCCAATAAGTTCTGCAAGGAAGCCTGCACCTCGAGCAAAAGTGCCTTTTGAGAAAGGGTATAGCCAGATGGACTGGCTTAAGCTTACAACAACACACCCTGACCTTGCAGGTATGAGTCTTCGTGAAATGTTTTTGTTCCATGTCAAAACTTTTTCATGCTTTCTCTCATTCTGCTGAAATACATGTGAGTCAGATTGTTTTTCGCTTTATTTTATATGGAAAAGTATCTTGTGTTTCTTGTTCTTTTTTTTATTATTTATACTTGTTTACATGTGCTGTTTATCTTATGTACCTATGAGAAGTTCTGTATGTTATATGGTTTTTTCTTACATAGTTAGACATCTGAGGGTTTGTCTCCCTAGAAAGAGAAATATTAGTCCCATAACAAATGAAAATATAAAATCTTAACAATTTTTTGTTTTGTCTAACTACAGTAAAAATGCTAAAAATTTTGAATCCCATAAATGAACAAAATTTGGATGATCAATTTCTGTTTTATAAAGTATCATGCTGGTATTCTAAGAAACATGATTTTTGGTGCTTGTGTTGTCAACCTATGAGGCTATGATGGCTTTGATCTCTATGCGTTGATTCATATTCCAGTCCTTCACTTTCTTAACCTCAGGACTGAGAGGGCTTTCAAATAGACGACTCATATCTATAAATGAAGTTAAACAGCACCAAAATGAGGGTTCAATGTGGACTGTTCTTAAAGGCCGTGTTTACAATGTATCACCATATATGAAATTTCATCCAGGAGGTATGCGTCATTATTTATTGTCCAATGTTGTAGCAGTAATATGAACAATTTCCCTTCATTTTCTCAGCTTCTGCTGCTAGTTGTTGCAAATTTGTTGGTGGGTAGATGGATCTCTCCTTATCAGATTTATGTTAATTTTTTTTATAAATTTCACACAGAATTAAAGTTCAAAAATTTTTCTAAGTTGTAGCAGAAAGTGAACTGTCAATCTTGAGTGGATTGCTCTACTGCAGTATTTTTTTTTGGCCAGACCACGAGGTGTCCTGAGCAGGCCCTAAGTGTAAGAGGCACCTTTAAGCCCGTACCATACTTAGACTAATCCCTGTCTGCACCGGGCCGGCCCAATTAAGGGGCAAAGTGCTGGCCAGATTGGTTTTTCCATATGAGAGGGGGTTCGAACTCCCGACCTCTCTTAAGGGACAAGAGTGCACGGCCACTTACGCCAACCAAGCTGGTTTGCTATACTGTAGTATTGGTACTGCAAAAATCCACTTCTCTACTCCATTGCTTAAAGTTTCAGGCTTTCAGCATCAGCTAGGCCTTAGTTTTTAGCGTGGCTATTGTTAATTACAGTTTAATAACTAAAAGTTGACATTTTCTTGTGCAATATTATTCCTCAGGTGTTGACATGCTGATGAAGGCTGTTGGAAAAGATTGCACAGCTTTATTCAGTATCCTTTGCTAGAATTTGGAAGTGTCAGTAGTTCTCTTTGCAATATTAGAATGTCTGAACCTGATAGCAAACTAGTTGAATAAGTCATGAGAATAGCCTTTTTATTTGATCACATTCCTTTACCTTAACTCAATGAATTAGTCAATGAAAACAAGGTTCTAAAATGAATGACATAAAATGATATCTGCATCCCATGCTATCACCAATAGATGATTCAAATGTCTTATTACTGCCTGAAACAAAACATTAGTGCTGCGTTGTACTTTACCTGCTGGTTTCTAATTCACTTGAAAACTCAACTTATAAGCTTAAGATTATTTGATTTAATTGATTTCAATTTAAAGACGATTCAGGGTAATTTGGTTACCAACTTAGCATAGAAGGTACAATTTGGAGTGGACTTGTTCTGCACTTAAAACTTTATAGTTGTTATGATATGGGTCCCTAACTCCATATCTAAATGAAGAAGCTAAATTTTCTAGAGTACTCTGTCTGTAAAGAAAAAAAAAAGGGGACCCTATTAAACTTTTTAATCTCTATAAATATCAATTGTAATATGAGTATGTAAATGTGTCTACTAGAGGTCTGTATAAATTGCAAATATTGGTGTTGCGTTCTAATGCTCTCTAACAATTGCTCATTGTCTCTAACAGTTGCAATCCTTAGTACTTCTGTTAGATAAATACCATGCCTGGGTTAATGCAGAATTTTTATTGGAGAAGTGTCTTGTTGGCATTCTAGATGAGAGCCAGTGAAGATGTTTGTATTACAAGATTCAAGTATGATTCTCAGCAAAAAGTATAATCATCTCCAGCATTCTGACCTTGAAGAGAAGGCATATTTATCTTCTTTAAATAAAGGCCTTAAATTGTTTGCCTTATTCGCTGTGAAAAATAAAATGTTGGCAGAAGAATCTACAATTTGGTTTTTAGATAAAAACCCTAAGAATGGGAATTGTTGTGCTAGTTCATTTCATTTTAATATGAGGAAAAATAGAAAAAGATAAGAAAAGAAAATGAAAAACAAAGAAACAACTTCTTGAAGTGTTGTACAACTATTGCTGCTCTTGGAATTTGCTAATGTAAGTTTATCTGCTCATGGCATTTCTTGACATGAATTGGATTTTGTAGTGGTGCTTCTGTCTTGTTCTTTGATCAACTGTGTTTTTGTGTGTGATAAGCTAATCTTTTTTAATGCTTTTAGAGTGAAAAAATAGTACCTTGATAAGAAATGCAGAATAGAAAATATTTTCAGGAAGGTGCACTAGTGGAAATGACAATCTATAGAAGCTATGCTGCGATGAGGTAAGACTATATACAAGTTCATAAAGTAATGCTTATAGGTTAGTGTCAAGCAGATGGCCATTTATTTATACTATGATTTTACATGCTTATTGTGCAAACTTGATTCTTTTGATTTCTTCCATTCTAAATTTTAGTTTAAGCAATTACAAAGTTGCAACATGTACCTCAGTGTTCATTTCTCACGTGAGGTGTAAATGAAAAGTTCATATGACCATTACAAACTGGCTGTATAGTTCTGAGGATGATAAACCTAAGCAACAGGGGATACTTTAACTTCATCAATAATAGGACCACAAAGAGTTCCAAAGTTGTTCATCCTAGTATGATAGAAGGAACTGAAGAATGTTAATCTAGTCCTAATGCCTAACGCTGTAAACTTGAACCTTATGGTCTTGAAATTGCCCTTTCCTACAGATGTGAATGGAACTTTGAAGGCATGCGTTCCTACAAATGCTTCAACCATCATGTCTCCATGGCAATCGTTTTTTGCATCTCCTACAGTGAATGTAAGGATGTAGTTCTTCTTCGGGAGTGTTCGGATGATTTGTGCAATGGCACTCTCTTTCCCTGCTACTAATTCTATGGCTGCACGGCCAAAGGGGACTTGGAAGTGTACTCTGTCGATGTACTTGACAGCTTTTAGTGATTCGATGATCCAGCCTGGAAGTGGGGATTCTACATCTTCTGTCTTCGGGGGGATTAGGATACCATCTGATGCATTTCTTAGACGGTGAGGGCCCTCCTCAAAACCACCATTCTTGACCAAGTTATCTGCAAGAAGTCCAGAAAATTATCAGAAACATAGAATCAGAAAATTTGGGAGAAGCACAAGGCAAATAGGTTGTTGAAAAGTGAATTATACTTCTAGTGAGCCGTGGAGGCAAAAGTTCTTTGATAGCAATAGCATCTATAAGTGGGCCACAAGCAGGATCTTCTTCCATTCCAGGATTGTGTAAGATCACCTTTGCAAAGTTGGAAGTGGCTCTGAAGGCCCAACCATAAACATCACCGCCATTGCTACTATACACAGTCTGCATAGGAATGTCCCCAGATGCTGGTGGCAGTGAGACCCTCAGCACCTCTTGTTGTGCACAGGTTCTCGAGGCTGCAAATGTGAGTGCATACAGAGTCCCCTTCTTCACCCGGATTGTCTGAGAAATTGAGGCCTCATTCCCAAGCTTAACAGCATGGATGCCGTTTGACACCGGAAAGTACATCCCGCCCGGCTGCAGCCCACCAGAGATGTACTCAACAAGTCCAGAGGTTTCCCATTTGGGTAAGGCATATTTCCCTTGAATTACTGTATGCTTGACATTAGTTGGCTTTGGTTGCTTTTCGAAGTTTCCATTTGGTAGAAAACCTATATAAAGAAAAATAAATCATAAATAAAAGCCAAATGAATGTAGTTCTTTTAGGACTTGGGAGTCTATTTTTTTTTAACCTGGAACACTGGAGGATTATGAACCCAAGATTAAGTTCATTTTTTTACTAGCAGTTCAATATTTGGTTTTGTTCGGGGAATCGGAGATTAAGTATAGTTGAGATTACCTTCAAGAGGAGCTTTAAGAGCAGAAACTGTGAAGAGTAAGCAGAAAAAAAGCATTAGAGAAATCTTCACTACCATCTTGTAGGCTTGCAGCACCTAGAAGGTGAACAAAACACAGAACCTACAAGTCTGGATAGAAAGGATGAAAGATTAGCAGTAGGGCTTAATTCTTCTACCTACATTTATACACTAGTCTCCAACTCTCCATGGGGGGGAAGAGAGAGAAAGATGGAAACTATGGAGGAAGGGGAAGGGAACAAGAACATAATGAACCACCCTGTATCTTTCGTTATTGTTTTCTGTTTGTCTCCAATGGGTTCCCTGATCTAGAAACCCACTCTTTCTCCATAATCCATGCTGCATACTTTCTTTCTTTAATAGGAGAAACCACTAAACCTGGATGTATTTAGACTGATATAGCCATAAACAAATCCTAATAAGAATATTAGCGTTAGCGAGAGTTAAGTTATACTAGTTAGAACACCTTGCTGTTAGCTAACTGCTATTGGTTTTAATATCTTTTAGAGATCTATTTATTTACAAACTCTGAATATGTTTATGCCATAGGCATTCAAACCAATGGCTTGAAGATGAATACTAGTATACTAGTATGTGTGACGTTTTATGAATTTAATTAGGTCAGGTAGTGATGTGTGTTTCCCTCCACATCCAGGCCCAATAGAGTATTTAGGAGGATGTAAATCACGGTAACTCAGTGGCTCAGTAAATAGGGCTAAATGCCGGTGCAAACAAGGGATCTGCTTACTTTGGGTATAACCCTGACATTGCCGCTGTTGAGTTTTGAACCTTAATCTCTTTTCCTGAATACTGCCTATTGAACTAGCGAGCTAAGCCTTTGTGAGCGTGAGAAGACCTTAATCATTAGGGTAAGTCATGGATATTGAAGTTGTGACTGACTGACTGTGGTCATTGATGAAGATGCAATGGCAGGATTAAGAGATAGTAGGACACAGATTGCTGTGATAATCCAGGGCCAATATCTGATTTTGGCGTCAGGGACTCGTAGATTACTTTAAGATTGTAAGAACATATATACAATAGTTTATTCTAGTTTTCTGTCGGTCCTAATAACAAAATTAGCATTTTTCATTAGCCAAAATCTGAGTTGTTGCCGTGTTTTTCTCTTTGCCCACGTGTGCTCGTGGCTTTTTCTTGCCCATCTGTCATCCGTTTAATAAAAAAAATTTCTATACAAATCAAACTTATTTAAATTTTGCATTCAGTTCTCAGTTATAGGAAAATAGTAGATCTAATTTCTATGATATAGGTGTTATCACTTTACGGTGTGTTTGGTTGGAAGGAAGGAATTTGGGGGAAAAATGAATTATAATTTGGTGGGAATAAATTAGGAATTCAAATTACATTGTTTGGTAGGGACGAATAGTATTATTGGAAATGAGAAAGGAAGAAGTGGTATAAAGACTAAAATATCCTTGAGTAATAATAATATTAATAATAATCAAGAGTAAACAAGTTTTTTTTTTTTTTTTTTTTTTTCGTTTTTCCCTTTCTTTTCCCCCATTGAATTGCAATTCATATGAGGGAATGTATGAATTGCAATTCTCTCCCACCAAACACTGTAATTCGAATGGCCAAAGAATTATGTTGTAATTGAATTGTAACTACATCCAACCAAACAGTTTTCGAGTTGTTAATAAAACGACATTTTCAATCCGATTTTGTTAGAATTTATTTATTATGAGAAACTCTAGTTGATCAAGGTTATCAATGAAATTATACATCTTATTTCTCTTTTCTTTTTAAATTACATTAACTCCATAGGACCATACCATAATGGTCAAAGAAAAGCAAAAATATAAATTACTAACATCCATTAGACTGATTGGAAATTCTTTTTTTTTTTTTTTTTTTAAGTGTAATTAAGATTAGTGAAATTTCATTAGTAGTTTTGATCAATTAGAGTTTTCAAATAGTAACATAAAATTGTAATAGATTCATCAACAGAGAAATCAGATACACCATCACTAATAACTTGGGACAAAAAGTAGTGTTGACTATAATATAGAGATTCATTCCACTATTATTCTATATACTAGTCTTTTCTATGTGATGCCCAAAAATATATGCCCAATATTTATATCTTTTAAAATAACTAACAAATTCTTACTAATTAAAATCTAGGAAAAATTATAATTTATGCCCCTCACAAATATGTCAATTATCAATGTTACCACTGAATTATTAGTGGTGTAAATGTTGTCCCTCAATTTTCAAAATGTGACATATATTGCCCCTCCCCTGAATTATTAGTGATGTAAATGTGATTTTCACGTCATCTTTCTTGCTCGAAGACCATGCTTTTTTTTCTCAATTTTTCTTTCTTCGATTGTTCTCCTTCCGTTGACAACAATTTTTCTCCTTCTTCATATTAGGGGAGGGGCAATATATGTCACGTTTTAAAAATTGAGGGGCAACATTTACACCACTCATAATTCAGGTGTGACATTGATAATTGACATATTTGTGAGGGGCATAAATTACAATTTTTCTTAAAATCTATATGAAATCAAATTTTTTTATTATAATAATCCAATATATAATATCTACAAATATTATTATTATTAAAGAATGTATAAGAAAATATATGGTGGATGCATGTACATGATAACAATAGTGGAAAAGATAACGAAAGTTATAATGGTAGGGATATTTTTGTTCAAAAATTTATATAGTATAACTCTAAAAGCATAATGCACAAAATGATTAGCATTAAAAACATGGACATAAATGAGGGATATAATTTTGATTGAGACTTATTATGTTTTTAGATTTAGATTAGATAAGATTATATCTCAAATTGCGATTTGTTTTAAATAAAAAACATAGAAGAAATAGATGTAAGTGTCAATAGTTTATTGTATGGAGATTGGAGGGAATCTTGCTGACCTCTTAATAGTGGACAGGGTTCATATTCCTACGTCTTGAATTTCTTGATGACTTGATACCTTAATTGCAGCTTAAGTACGATATACTGTGCAAGGCATCAAAGGACTTGTAATATTAGGGAGTCAATTTCATTTTTGGTCCATAATATGGTTCACTTTTAGTTTTTTTTTTTTTAAAAGACACATTTGAATCTCACTTACCCTGACAATGCCACTTTTGTTCCCCTATACCTCTAAATCTCTAATGGGGAGTTTAGTTGGATGTAATTGGAATTCTTTTTCTACTTTATTTTACAGTAATGTAAATTACAATATTTGGTTGGAGGGAATTGTATTTTTTTTTTTTTTTTTGAATTGCAATTCATGGGGCAATTCAATACTTGTAATAAAGGGAAAAAGGGATGAAATGACAAAAAGTACCTTTAGTAGTAGTTGCTGCTGTTGCTGCACAAGGACATTTTAGCCTTTATACCACTTCTTTCCTTTTCATTCTCAATAATTCTAATCCTCCCTACCAAATAATATAATTTGAATTCCTACATTATTTCAACCTTTTTTTTTTTTTTCACCGACTTGCAATTCCTTTCCTCCCTAATTCCTTCCTCCCAACCAGGGACGGAGGAAGTATGGGCAATGGGGGCAGTTGCCCCCACTCCCCCCCCCCCCCCCACCCCACATCACCCAACCTCACCCAACCCCTTTATATATATGTATGTATATAATGTTAATATAATGTTAAATGTTATATAAAATTTATATTTATGTTATAATTATTAATAGTTAGAGTAGCTTAGTTGGTTGAACTCCAAATTTGATGTTATTAATAAAATTAATAAAAAGTGTATTGTCATAGGTTCAAATCTCATTAAAAACACTTTTCTTATTTATTTTATCTCTTTCATTCATTCCCAAAATAAATATTTTTTTAGCCTACTTTTATTAATCATATTTTGTCATAACTATTTTTACATTTTCACCCCACTCAAATATATTTTTGGCTCTGACTCTAATTATCGTTTAATCTATCAAAAACATTCTATTGTAATTTATAATATATTTTGTATTTTAATCTTATTATTATGACTGTTTGATATTTTTGTAATTAATATTTCTAACGTCATTTAAGTTTCGCCCCCACTCAAATATTTTTCTGGCTCCGTCCCTGGTGGCAAGCATGCCAGGATCACGACATGTGCTCTCTGCTGACCCTTATAAATAGCACATTTATTGCTTGGAGGAGGGGACTTTTAGATTTTGACCTAACCCATAATAGCTCGAGAGTCTCCGACCTACTGTCATTCATTCCCGAGCTCGCTTACTAAGCGCTACGTAAATTTAATCATATAACCAAGCGTATTTACCACATCAGATACACTCAAGGGAAATTAATAAAACAAAAAAAGATTGAGTTGGAATATGTTCCAACAAAGAAACAACTAGCTAAGTTTTTTACAAAACCCCTTGATGTAAATCGTTTTAAAACATTAAGATATGCGCAGGAACGGGACCAGAAAAATATTTAAGTGGGGGAGAAATTTAAATGACGTTAGAAATATCAATTACAAAAATATCAAACAATCATAATAAGATTAAAATACAAATATATTATAAATTACAATAGAATATTTTTGATAGATTAAACGATAATTAGAGTCGGAGCCAAAAATATATTTGAGTGGGGGTGAAAATGTAAAAATAGTTATGACAAAATATGATTCATAAAAGTAGGCTAAAAAAATATTTATCTTGGGAATGAATGAAAGAGATAAAATAAATAAGTAACGATAAAGTGTTTTTAATAAGATTTGAACCTATGACAATACACTTTTTAACATCAAATTTGGAGTTCAACCAACTAAGCTACTCTAACTATTAATAATAATTATAACATAAATATAAAATTTACATAACATTTAACGTTATATATGTCGATATATACATACATATATATATAAAGGGGTGGGGTGGGGGGAGTGGGGGCAGCTGCATCCGTCTCTGCTTGCCACACGTTTCACATGCATTCGGTGGGATCGGGGACCATGCAGATTGGCCCACGTGCTACAATATGCCCAACAGGTTTAAGCTGACGCGCTCGGTTATTGTCCCCTAATTCCTGTTTTCTAATACGAAGGGTTATCTGCTCGGGATGCAGGGTTAAGAACCTCGATCGAGCTGGAGACATGCTATGTTATAGCTCGCCTAATCGCTTGCAAATCCACCTTTCTACTCGGGTTGGATTGGACCATTGAATAGGGCCAGGAATCGTTCTTTACGCAACGAGGAGTACATACCAACCAGCTATACGACTATATGCCCTAGGTATATTTCCCATCAAGTAGCCCCCTAGTCCGTGCCCCGACGCTAAGCTATTTCAAAAAGACTTAGACTAAAAATCCAACCAAAACCATTAATCTAGAGATTTTCATCGGGCCTGGATTGTATGCGGCACGAGTCTATGATAGTGCACACAGATCACCGCCCAAGTTATTTTTATAGACACGTGTCGCGCCTTCGTTGATCACCTAGGGATCCGTTCTAAAATTTTCAAAATTTCCTGTCTGTTTTGTTTATAAATACGACGTTGTTTGGGTCAAATTCACGCTCGCATGGGGATCCGTTCTAATATTTTCAAATTTTCTCGCCTATTCTGTCTATAAATACGGCGTTGTTTGGGTCAAATTCACGCTTTACCTTCACGATATCGTGAGAGGCTCCCGAGTTTGTGAATTGAAGCAAACTCGCAATTATCAACAAGATCACCACTTTCAGTCCTCTTTCTCTGTAAGAACCCGGTCTCAAGTATATTCTCTTAGTTCATTCTTGTTTTTATTTTCTTAGCATTTAAAATTCCCATTTAGTTTTCTCGTTCTAAATGTCCTCTCCTTTTGAAGGAGGAGACATGTTATACTCCGAAAGTCAAAACATCTGGGCACAAGAGTACGACGATACTGTTGAGGTTAAGTCGTTCTCAATGTCATCATACAACTTGGTGATATGCGTGGTCGAGGAGTTTTCCGAGGTTCGAGCTCCCTCTCGTAATGTTATTGCAGCTCGGGTTGACGATTCCTTCAGAGGTCGATGACCCTTCTCTCTAGATCCGAGCTCTCACCTTGGCTAGTGGGAGATATAAATTCCTAAGTAGTGAGTTTGTAGAGACCTATCTTCCCCTCCTAAACCACCCCAAGAAATATCCAGCCTTTTAAGCAGTCGGGCCAAGTGCCACGCTCGGCGTAACCTCAGGAACATAATAAAGCGTCACTGGGGGATTGGATCGGGATCCATTTGGACTCCTTGAAAGCCCCCCTTGCTCTCCAACTCACTCCCCTTCTCTCTTCCTTCCTTCAATTCTACGGGGCCTTGCCCGACTAGACCTGTCTGAATTCCCATCGCATCCTCGCTTGTGTTTCCCATATCTGTGCCTGCCACAACATCCCGTGCACCCTCGAAAATCTTAAAGCGAAGTCTGGTGGATATTGCAACAAAACCTTTACTCTCCGGGAAAGATGACCTACCAACAAAAAATAAGGCCTACAAAAAAAAACTTAGGTTGGATTCTACCCCGCCTCTCTCAGCATAACAAAAGGAAGACAACAATCACTTGATTGCCGTTAGTGACAAGCTGGCACGAGGCTATCTCATAGTAATTAAAAAATTCTACTAGGAAACTATGGAGAGGAAATTGAAGCGCCCACCACCAAGGACAGTAGGTGGACTCCAAAATATGTGTCTCGGTGAAGGTTGGAAATATAAGAATTAGGCTCGATGATGGGTGTAAGAATCTTGGGACCAACAAGACATCGGGCTTCCTCCCAATCTCAGATTTCTAGTTGAGGCCGTATGGATTCTATTAGGGACTTGTCAAGAGCAGAGCGGGAGGCACATCGCCTTCTATGTTTTTGGCAATGTTTTGGCCCTTGGAAGCTGGGGACTTGGGAATTAGAGGACAAGGCGTCGCTACTCAGAACAATAAAAGTGATAGGGGAAAATTGTCAAAACAAGGGGTAAGGTGGTCATCATTAGGAAAGTATTAGTGGGAGGTCATTATCATCAATTGAGTACACCACATCCACTATAAAAATATGGAAAACTAACATGGTCAACAAGTAGAAACACTCAGAGACAAATTGCCATAAGATGAAAAGACAGCTAAGTGGCACAAAAGATTAAGTCATATGCTAATAAAATCCACAAGAGAAAATTTCAATTTTGGTCACATGACTATAGGGGCATTGTTAATTTCAACACTTGACTTTTAAAAGTGTCAATTTAGTACCTTGACTATGTAATTTTTGTCAATTTTAGTCACTCCGGCTAAATTGAAGGTCAAATTTGGCCGAAAAAATTTAATCTAATATTTAGTCTAGAAAGGATCAAAAGACGATTTTGCCCCTCAGATTATAGACTAAATGTTTGATTAAATTTTTTAGGTCAAATTTGACCGTCAATTCAGCCGGAGTGATCAAAATTGACAAATATTACATAGTCAAGGTACTAAATTGACACTTTTAAAAGTCAGGTGCTGAAATTAACAATGCCATATAGTCATGTGACCAAAATTGAAATTTTCTCAAATCCACAAGAGCGCAAATGATTGAAATTTAGGAAAATAAATTTGTAACATAAATTACCAGGCATAATGGTAGGGAATCAAGGGTCGAACGAAGATCTCAACAACAACGTTCTTTAGCAAAAAAAAAAAAAAAAAAAAAAAAAGGTGCAAAGGCCAAAACTCGGCCAGTGAGTTCCACAGTAAAAAAGAGAGAGAGAGAAGGGAGAAACAGTTATTGAAATTAACATTACAAGAAAAAAAAAAAAAGAAGAGGAAAGAAATATTTAAGGAATAAAAATATATTTGGAGAATTAAAAAGAAATCCTTGGATTCCAAAAATAATTTAGAAATCTACCGCTATTATTACTTCCTAGCTGACTTGGCTACCCTCGTAGCTTGGGAGTAAGGGGAGCTAGTGACAAGATAATGAGGTAAAGTGCACCCTACTTGGAGAGCTGAATAGATGAGATCGAGGGCCACGTAATGGTCGCATACATAAGAGGAGACCGTAATATTTACTTCAGCACTGCCCCATTGAAGAAGTATGTAATTATAATGGGATAAGGCACTTACACCGAGCAAAGATATGTAGGCTCCGTCATTACTATAGAGTTTGTTACACTGGGCAAAGAGAGGTTGTACACATTAGTATAAATAATAAACCTTGTGACATGCAGGGAACACTCAATACTTTGTACTCAGAACTGTGAAACAATACTACTTGCCTTGTTACTCTTTCCATAAAATACTTTGGTAGCATGCATGTATACCGTCAATTAACAAAAATATTGTCCGCATGGCTCAACTGGTCATAAAGGTGGAGTTTGGAAAGAATGATCAAGGATTGAGTCTCACCAGCAGCAGTGAGGGGGCTCTTTGTGCGCACTACACAAAGGTATAATCTCTATGGTTATCAAAAATACTAATAATAAATTGGATCTCATTTTTTTTTTTTTTTTGAAGGGAGAAGGATTATCATTAATTCAAATCAGCATACAATGCATTAAACAAGAAAGGATGAGGCCGAACCAACCATTCCTTATAACTTGACAAAGAAACCGACTCCCTAGCCATTAAATGTATAGTCAGGTTCGCCAATTAGTAACCTTCCCCAACTAATTTAGTGATGGGTGCAAATTGTAAGAAGCCATCTCTCTCAGTGTACAAAGCTTCAACTCCTATTTTCATGACTTTTACATATTCTTGAATACCTAATGTAGTTTTAGGAGTAACTTTGATGACTTCTCCAACTTTTATATCTTCAAGCCCATCAAATTTAGGATCACACCATGGAATCAAATGTAAAACAGAAAATTCTCCCACTTCTGCTGTGTAGACATATGTACGTAGCAAGAGTAAGAATTCATCAACAAAAATAATGAACAACACCTTGGGGTGTTTGGTATAGTTGGTATGGAATAGAAACAAATCTTCTAATGAGGTTAAATTACCAAAATATTCAGACAATTCTTTTAGTTTTAGGGCATAGGCTGCAACAAGATATTACTATCGTCTGTTTAGTAACATAGTTAGTTTATCAATCAATTTTGACTTATTTGACCACTATTAGTTATTTGACTTGATTAAACAATCAATATAAGTGTTTGATTAATTAGCTTTTTGTAATAGCTTATTGTTCCAAAACGCTAAATTTCAAAAAGCTGTTCAAAGTGGCTTTTTGAAAAAGTCATTTTGCATGTAATCAGTTATCAGCTAACAACTAATTTACCAAATATTTTTCTACAATCAACTAATGCAATCAACTAGTCAAAGCCACTAACGCAATCATCTAACAACTATTTACCAAACACTCTATTGTATTGAACTCAACTTACAAAGGCTATTTGGAAGTTTATTTAGCTTGTCACATCAACTAAAATCTAAATAAGAGTTTTTCACATTTTTAGTCCCACGACTATAGTGGCACTTTTAGGTTTTCTCCACGAGTTTCAAACCTTGCAATCTAAGTCCATGATTATCGTTTTTGTAGCAAAAATGGTCCTTCCGGCGCATTTTCCGTCAATTTCTCACCGGATAAAAAATCTCTTTTTAAGCGTGGTTAAAATGGACATTTTCATTGTTCACCGGAGAAAAAATAAGTATACAACATTCGTTATTACTAAATAACCGATGTTGTAAGTCATATTAATTAAATAAAAAAATATACAACGTCGGTTTTAATTTAGCTGACATTGTATATTTACTATACAACGTCGCCTAGAACAACGTTGCTTTTAAGCCGACGTCAAATGTCCTAAATAGCCTGCGTTAAATGCATTCTGTGTAGTAGTGTCAACATCACCTTTTATAGTATAATTCATATAACCACCAGGCCAGGACTGAATATTTGCTGCTTGAAATCCTCAAAATATGGTGAACCATTTAATTCAAATTTTGCCTGAACACTGGTTTTAATTACTAGAATTTTGTTAGTGATAGCGTAAATGGAACCGGGGTTTATGATTACACTATGAATACGTATGTTTGTGAACGAGTAGAATAGAGCACTCGTAGGTTAGCTCGTCGGTAAATATACTGGGAACGGTCTACCGAGTGACGACTGAGCAATTCGAGGCTTAATATAGTATTATAAGTGCTAAAGTGGTTACAAGTAGTAGCTAGGTTGCAATGTACCAGCAGGTGGTGTTACACAGGGTGTAAGTTGCAATGTAGTAAGTAGTAGTTGTAACGAGATGAAGATATGAGAAGTGAAGGGGTGACCCTCCTATTTATACTAACTAAGTCGGTCTACAAAATTTAATGCACCTGCTGCAAGCGGCTTAACGTGGTGTATTCTCGTTGGCTTGGTCAGGCGGTTGCTCTGCAGTTATGCGTAGGTTGACTGATCAGGAGGCAGAGCCGCTACTTTTGCAGGTTGTCAGCCGCCGCTCTACATGCGCAAGTTGGCCCTTATAACTTGTCGTATAAGTTACGTTTTCGGCTCTGCATGCTACGTCACATTGTAGGCCGACTGGTCAACCCACGGTAGACCGGCCAAGTAACTTTCTGCCGGGGCGATTCCAAGGGTGATTCGAGAGCATCTTCTTTTGTCACGAGGCCTATCGGTACGAGCAGTACGGTTGATCACAAGTGATTTAGTCCCGTCGGGTTGATGGCCGTAACAAACCGGCTATACGAATCAGTCTTCTATGCGTATTTATCCATCAGTTAGTAAAATCCGTCATTCCTGTAATGCGTACTGACTCAAGTATCTTCCGAAATAGACCCATACGGTAAGATAGTAGCTTCTAAAGTAGACCCAGACTATACCACAGTACCTAAAACAGTCTAATCATATTAATAACTATATTTTGACAAATAATTTAGCCAATCAATACGGAGTAACAAATGTATTATTTGTACACTTACCACAGATTTATTCGGATTTTATAAAAGGAGAATCTGGGATTGGAATTTTTTTTTTCACACCCACAATTCGTGCTTCTTAATATCATTATGACAACAAAAAACTCTGGAACTTAATTGTGGTCTACGCTAGTCTATCGATCCAACTAAGGAGGAAATTCTTGGATACACTTTGTGTGGAAAAGCTTATTTAATATCCAACAACGTAACCATGGATGGTTGACTTCGGGTCAGAAGAACTTTTAAGGGCTGGACAATTGGATAGATAGGAATACAAAGTTTTACCATGTTAAAAGACTTGAAGGAAAAATTAAATAATTAATTGACAATAAAGTTGGATGTACGAAGATATTAAGGTAATGGTATATCATATATGATTACTTTGATAACATTTTATTCAAAGAAGATAACGGTATTGTTTCCACAATACCAAGAAACATATTCCCAAAGTTGGATGAACAGATACTATATTATAATAGAGTAGCATTTAAAAAAACATTCCCAAAGCTGGATAATATTTACAATTTGGGCTAGTAGCAGAGGCGGACCTATAGTGGGGGCAGCTGCCCCCACTCACCCCACCCCTACCCCTTATATAATCTTTGTATGTATATGTGTATATATAGTACACGTTTTAGTATTAGTATTATAAAATAGAGAAATTTTAACAAAGTGTAGCTTGGCCTAGTTGGATGAGTGTGTGGGTGGACAAAATGTAGGCCAGGGTTCGATTCTCCTTTATCTATTGTTAGCATTTCTTTTTCTTATTAACACTACCTTTTCACATTTTCACTATTATTAATAGTACATATTGCTTCAACACAATAATATAATCTTCATTTATATATTAATGATGAGATGTGTAATTTATAATGAATCTTTTATTCAAATTATTTTATCAAATTGATTATGTTCATATTTTGTTATGAATATTTTTATTTTCTTATTATTCCACTATTAACACTACCTTTTCACATTTTATTTCACTATTATTAATAGTACATATTGTTTCAACACAATAATATAATCTTCATTTATATATTAATAATGAGATGAGATGTTTACCCAAAAAAAAAAAAAATGAGATGTGTAATTTATAATGGATCTTTTATTCAAATTATTTTATAAAATTGATTATATTCATATTTTGTTATGAATATTTTTATAATGTTTTGATGTGTTTTATAATTTTCTTATATCCAACATTATTTATGGATATACTTTTTAAGTGTTTCATTTTTTTTTTTTCTAATTATCAATTTCGTTAATATTTTGCCCCCGCTGCAAAAAATTCCTGAGTCCGCCACTGGCTAGTAGTATTAATTCCCCTATCACATTAGAGGAAATCAAGATGGCTTCATATAAAACTTTGGGACCTAATGGTTTTCATGAAAGTTTCTATCAAAGGGATTGGATTCAAGTTAGAAAATCTGTAATCAAACAAGTGATGGACAATATGAATATGGGAATGAGGGAAGATGATCTTAGGGTGTGTTTGGAAACCTGGAAAATGAGTTCTGGAAATCATTTTCCAAGTTTCTATTGTTTGGATGTGCTTGGAAAATCAAGTCAACGGAAATCATTTTCCGTTGACTTTGGAAAATAGGCTTGTTTTGGAGGAAAATGACTTCCCCTTTTTTTGGGGGGAAGTCATTTTCCAACTTTTACACCAACATCACACCACCACCAACATCATCAACACCATACCACCACCACCTCACTACCACCATCACCACCACTACTGTCGCCACCACCACCACTATACCACCGCAACTACCGCCACCACACCACCACCAACACCATACCACCGCAACCACTACCACCACCAACACCATCAACACCATACCACCACCACCACCACTACTGTCACCACCATACCACCGCAACCATCGTCGTCGCCACCACCATCATCACTACCACCACAACCACCGTCGTCGCCACCACCACCACCATCGCACCACCACCACTACCACCATCGCCGCCGCCGCCACCACCACCACCATACCACTGCCGCCGCCACCATTACCATACCACCGCCACCACCACCACCATCACACCACCGCCACCACCACCATACCACCGCCACCACTACCACCACCGTCGCCGCCACCACCACCACCGTACCACCGCAACCACCGTCACCGCCACCACCACCACCATACCACCGTCGTTGCCACCACCACTACCATACCACCGGCGCCACCACCACCACACCACCATCACCGCCACCACTACCACCACCACCACTACCACCACCGCCGCCGCCACCACCACCATACCACCGCAACCACCGTTGCTGCCACCACCACCATCATACCACCGTCGCCGCCACCACTACCATACCACCGCCACCGCCACCACCACCATCATCACACCACCGACGCCGCCACCACCACCACCATACCACCGCAACCACCGTCGCCGCCGCCGCCACCGCAACCACCGCCACCACACCATCACCACCACCACCACTGCTACCACCGTCATACCACCACCAGTTATTATTATTATTATTATTATTATTATTATTATTATTATTATTATTATTATTATTATTATTATTATATAACAAATAACACCACTACCACTACACCACCACCATAATATTTTTGATATATTATTAGTTATTTTTTATTATATTTAAAATTATTATTATATTATTATACATGTTGTAATATTCTAAATAAAATAATTAAAATGTTTAATTGTACAATTCTACTCATTTTCCAGAAAATGAACCAAACACACAAAAACAGTTTTCCAGAATGCAACCAAACACCGGAAAGGAAAATATTTTCTGGAAAATGACTCATTTTCCAGAAAACATTTTCCAGAAGTCATTTTCCTGCTTTCCAAACGGACCCTTAATGACATCCTAGTCGGTTATCCTAAAGGTAAATATATTGGAGGCGGTCAGTTAATTTTGCAATCGTTATAGCGTAGACTAGGGTTCACATTGCACTATAGATCTTGATTCACGTGTTTGTGTTTTGTGTTATGACTTTTTGTATTTTGCGTTATGAAATTCTGTATATTATGAGTATGAATTTTATAATTGGAATAAATTAGTAATTGTGTCTTATGTTATGAATTTATGTGTCTTGTGTTGTGAAATTTTGTGCCTATAAACACAAATTATGTACCTAAATCATATTTGAAAAATAAGTAAATATATAACATGTGTATGACTCTGTTTGGCAAATCTAGCTGAAAAGTTATAAGATAGGACCTGAAAGCTGAAAAGGAGCTGAAAGCGAAAAGCTATAAGCTCGGAGCAGAAAACTGAAGAGCCGTTAAACTAGATGTTATGACTAAAAGTGTTTGGTAAAATTAGTTTTTTGATAAGCTGATAAATGTACAAATACTAAAAAGGACATCTTTATAAAATTTAAATTAGTTTGTTTACATATTAAAATTTTAACATTTTGTCCTTTAAAAAAATTAACATTTTGAAATAAAATTATTAGCATAATCATGATCTAACATCTCATAATAAAGTAGCAATATTGTTGCAAATCTCATAATCTCATAATAATAATAATAATAATAATAATAATAATAATAATAATAATAATAATAACAATAATAACAATAACAACAATAACAACAATAACAATAACAATAACAATAACAATAATAATAACAATAACAATAACAATAACAACAATAATAATAATAACAATAATAATAATAACAACAATAATAATAATAACAACAATAACAATAACAATAACAATAATAATAATAATAACAATAACAATAACAAAAACAATAATAATAATAATAATAACAACAACAACAACAACAACAACTCTCCCAACTGCCAGCTGCTCCACCCACGACGGCCACCGCCTTCCAGCGTCGAACGTGCCTTTTCGATGCAAGATATCGTCATGCCACGAACAAGGCAACTGTTGGAGTAGTCCTATTAGACACGGACGGCAGCTACGTCTCGGCCTTCAATGCCCACTTGCCGAACTATTTTTCTCCTTTCATGGCCGAGTCACTGGCGGCCAAAGAAGCTCTGTCGTGGCTACGGGCTCGTGGGGAACACTCAGTCCAGCTCTATACGGATTGTCATATGCTACAACGCTACCTCTCCTCGTCAGACATTGCGCCCCGATCCTACGCTAGTTATGCCATTAATGATTGTAGAACGCTAATGTTAGCGTTTGATGCATGCTATTTTGTTCTTGTTCCTAGATCTCAGAACTTGTTAGCTCATACTTTAGCTTCTATTGCTTTTGATCAGTCTATGACTATGTACTTGGATACCATCCCACCAGACTCTATTTCAGTATTTATCTAAATATAACCACACTGGTTACCTTCAAAAAAAAAAAAAAAAAAAAAACAACAACAACAACAATAATAATAATAATAATAATAATAATAATAATAATAATAATAATAATAATAATAATAATAATAATAATAATATTATTATTATTATTATTATTATTATTATTATTATTATTATTTTTATTTGCGGTGAAAGTTGCGAATAAAGGAGAATGAGAAAATGGTTTTAATTGGGAAGTGTAAATTATGTCATTTCTTTAAAATAATAAGGATAAAATGGAAAAAAAGTTAGGAAGCTAGGAGCTTATTTTGAAACGCTACCTAAGATAGCATTCCAAAATAAGCTCTTATTTTAAGCTAGGAGCTTATTTTGGGAACATTATCAAACAGAGCTTAGCTTATTAGTACCTTAAAATAAGCTATAAGCTCATAAATAAGCTTTGCCAAACAGAGCCTATGTGTCTTGTGTTATGATTTTTTGTGTATTGTGTTATGAAATTTTGTACCTTACGAGTATGAATTCTGTACCTCGTCTTTTCAATCTAGTTTAGTCCATAATGCTATGCTATGTGTCTTGTGTTATGATTTTTTGTGTTTTGTGCTATGAAATTTTGTATCTTATGAGTATGAATTTTGTACCTTGTTGTTTCAATTCATTGTCTATAATGCTATGTGGACCTTGGTCCATGATATAAATTGCCTTAATTTTGGTCAATAAGTCTTTGCAATGTTATTGACCCACGGTAGAGTAGTTCAATAGTTATTCCACATAGCTGTGTGGACTACGGTCCAAAAACGACGTCGTTTCGTGCAATTTTTTTTCATGCGACCCGCTGCAATATACATTTTTATAACTCATAATGTACATTTCTAACACATATAGGGTGTTTGGTTAGGAGGAAGGAAATGAATTGTAATTCGGTGGGAAAAGAATAATGTAGGAATTCAAATTACATTGTTTGGTAGGGAGTAATAAAATTATTGAGAATAAGAAGGTAAAAGTGATATAAAGACCAAAATGTCCTTGTGTAATAATAATAATAATAATGTCCACCAATGATAATTTTGTCATTTCTTCTATTTTTCCCTTCCCACAAGCATTGAATTGTACCCCATGAATTGCAATTCAACAAAAGGAGGGAATTGCAATTTCCTCCAACCAAACAATGTAATTGTGACATTTACTGAATTACAATTCAATTACATCCAACCAAACGCCCTGATAATGTACATTATCTTACCATAGAAGTTTCATTATTTTAACTCATAATGCATATTATTCTAACACATGAAGTATATTATTCTAACACATAATGTATATTATCTTATACAAAAGTTTCATTATTTTAAAACAAATACTCCATAATATACATTGTTATAACACAACGTATATTATTTAAACTCATAATGTATATTATTCTAATTCATAAAATTCAGCGATGTCTTTTTAAACCCTAGTCTGCCGTGTAGACCATAATTTGCCATATTTCTAAAGCGGTCAAATTAGTGGGACCACATTTCTGTATTTGATCATAGATTCTTCCCTCCATGAACCCTATTTTTTAAATGTCTTAAGAAAGCCCCAGTAACCGTCAGATCTCCACACATTGATCCGGACCCTCCATTCAAAATTCAAAATTCAAATTTCCCCACTCCACTTTACCGTTGGTGGCTCCCTTCTTTCAAAACCCCCATTTCCAGTCTCCATTTCCCAATTTCATTTCACCGAAGACACCATCTCTGTGTCTCTCTCTATCTCTCTCTATCTCTCTCATTTCTCTCTCTAGACTAGAAGGTTTACTCAGTCGCAGCCATGGCGCGGAGCAAGTTGCCCTTACAGTCGAGCAGCAACGCCAACATCGTCAACGCCAACATCGTCAACGCCGATGGGAAAACCATCGAGGAGACTTACCAGAAGAAGACGCAGCTGGAGCACATCTTGCTCCGACCGGACACCTACATCGGCTCCGTCGAGAAGCACACACAAACCCTCTGGGTGTGGGAGAACGGATCCATGGTCCACCGATCTGTGACCTATGTCCCGGGTCTCTACAAGATCTTCGACGAAATCCTCGTCAATGCGGCCGATAACAAGCAGCGGGACCCCAAGATGGACGCCTTGAAGGTTGTCATCGACCCGGAACAAAACCTCATCAGCGTCTACAACAATGGGGACGGCGTGCCGATTGAGATTCATCAGGAGGAAGGGGTTTATGTTCCGGAGTTGATTTTCGGACACCTGTTAACCAGTAGTAACTACGATGATACGGTGAAGAAGACGACCGGTGGTAGAAACGGGTACGGTGCGAAGCTTACCAACATCTTCTCGACGGAGTTTGTGATTGAGACCGCCGACGGCAAACGGCAGAGGAAGTACAAACAGGTAGAAATTATTCCCCTCCTATGAATCTATCCATACAAATTCAATTGAGTAAATCTGAGGGTTTGGTATGTTGTAAAGCATTAGGGTTTCTCTCCACGGGCTATTGATTTGCTATATAATTGCCAAATTCAAGTCTCGAAGTTCTGAATAGTTTGAATTCCTAGTATTCATATTACTACAGCTCGTTATTCCCATTTTATTTACAAAAAAAAAAAAAAAAAAAAAAAAGAAATAATGGACAGTAATGGATTTAGGAGCATGAATTGTGTCATATGGACAGTAACTGTCGCTGGATATATATATATATATATATATATATATATATATATATAAAATCAGATAAAGAAGTGAAGAAATAATAATTATTATAAGTATCAATCTAAACTCTCTAATTCTGTTACTCATGCAGGTCTTCTCCAGTAACATGGGACAGAAATCTGAACCCATTATAACATCTTGCAAAGCAACTGAGAATTGGACAAAAGTCACATTTAAGCCTGACCTGGCAAAATTTAACATGGTTCATCTTGAGGATGATGTTGTTGCTTTAATGAAGAAGCGAGTAATTGACATGGGGGGATGTCTTGGAACGACCGTGAAGGTGGAACTGAATGGACAGCGGATCCCCATTAAATCGTTCAAAGATTATTGTGATCTTTACCTAAAGTCTTCCAGTGCAACAATCTCAGAAAAACCCAAAAGGTTTGTTGTTTTGAACTTAATTTGAAAATTTATTTCTCTGTTACTTTATATTTGCTGAAATTGCTGAAATGACTTGCCATTTTGCAGTGAGTATTTGAAAGTGAATGGTAGATGGGAGATATGTGTTAGTGTGCGTGAAGGGTTTCATCAGGTACTAACATGAAACATTTCAACAGACTAAGTGGGAAAATTACTGTAGCCTGCAAGCCAGTGGATTAACTATGAGTCTCAACCACTTTTGCAGGTCAGCTTCGTCAATTCGATTGCCACAATTAAAGGTGGTACTCATGTGGATTACATTGCAAACCAGATTGCAAACCACATTGCAGCTCTTGTTAACAAGAAGAACAAAAACGCTAATGCCAAAGCCAATTCTGTAAAGAATTATTTGTGGGTGTTTGTTAATGCTCTCATTGATAACCCTGCTTTTGATTCCCAAACTAAAGAAACCTTGACTCTTCGTCAAAGCAGTTTTGGGTCTGCGTGTGAACTCCCTGCAGACTTTTTAAAGAAAGGTATGCAATTTTGTTTTGCTTTTATAATAATTCTCATTAACCTGGGGAAGGCCATTTACATTCAAGTCTAATAGGATGGGTCTGATGGTAATTGAATTACTTTGTTGCAGTGGAGAAGATTGGAGTTGTTGAAGCTGTCCAATCATGGGCAGAATTCCAACAAAGAAAGGCACTGACTAAAACTGATGGAAAGAAAACCAAGCGCCTTATTGTTGAAAAGCTAGAAGACGCAAATGATGCTGGTGGGAGAAACTCTGAGAAATGCACCTTAATTTTGACTGAAGGAGATTCAGCCAAGGCTCTTGCTGTAAGTAATATTTTGATGATTTTAAACCATTTCTTATGTTTTTATTACAGCATTATTATTGTTATAATATGACAAGCATCTTAGGAGGATTGAATTGTGCAACAGATGGCAGGGATTTCAGTTGTGGGCAGGGACCACTATGGAGTGTTTCCGTTGAGAGGTAAATTGCTGAATGTAAGGGAAGCTAGTGCTAAACAACTTGAGGAAAACAAAGAGATTAAAGCCATCAAACAGATTCTTGGGCTACAGCAAAACAAAGAATATGACAGTGTCAAAACGTTGAGATATGGACATTTGATGATAATGACGGATCAGGTTATTTTTATGTTAAAGACTTATAACAACATATATGTACTATTTTAAGCTTCTTTTCTAACAGGATTCCAAATCTGGTTTTCAGGATCATGATGGTTCTCACATCAAGGGGCTTCTGATTAATTTTATTCACACATTCTGGCCATCATTGCTGAAAGTTCCATCATTTTTAGTGGAGTTCATCACACCTATTGTCAAGGTGCATGCTGTTCTTTACATTTCATGCTTACTTCAATAATTAAGTGGCTAGTTATGTGGAAATATATCGTTATGTAGGAGTATGGTTTTAGTATTAATTGCTATTTTTCTGCAGGCTACAAGAAAAAATGGGGAGAAATTGGCATTTTACTCTATGCCTGAGTATGAAGCATGGAAGGAGAGTTTAGGGGACAATGCACGCGGTTGGTCTATAAAGTACTACAAGGTCTGTTTACCAAAATTATTCATGAACTTATTGCAAGCTGTTTCTACGTGTCTGATTGATCTTTGTTTGTTGTCATGTCAGGGGTTGGGAACAAGTACATCTCAGGAAGGAAAGGAGTACTTCAGAAATCTTCAGCTGCACAGGAAGAATTTTTTCTGGGCAGATGACCGAGATGGGGAGGCAATAGAACTTGCTTTTAGCAAGAAGAAGATTGAAGCGAGGAAGAACTGGCTGAGACAATTTGAGGTTTTTGAATTTTTAGATTGTTCGTAATTTTGTTATTGCAATGAGCTAAAATTTCAGTGTCACCATCTAAACAATCATTCTTCCTACTTTGCAGCCTGGAACTTACCTTGATCAGAATTTGAAGTCCATTAAATACACTGAGTTTGTTAACAAAGAGCTTATTCTGTTTTCGATGGCTGACCTTCAAAGGTCTATTCCATCAATGCTTGATGGTCTTAAACCTGGTCAAAGGAAGATCCTGTTTTGTGCTTTTAAGAGAAACTTCATCAAGGAAGCAAAGGTTGCTCAATTCTCTGGGTATGTTTCTGAGCACTCAGCATACCATCATGGTGAACAAAGTTTGCAGGGTACCATTATTGGCCTGGCTCAGAATTATGTTGGCAGCAATAACATAAACCTTTTCCAACCTAATGGTCAATTTGGCACAAGAACTGCGGTGAGAAGCAAGATGATACTTTTGCATATATTATTGCTTTTCCCATCTTTTTGTCATTCCTTCTCAGTAATCAATTTATACGCATCCAAATTTATTTATTTATTTTTTTATTTTTTTTTGGAGAATAACAAATTCATTTTATTGTACAACCTCAATAGGGTGGCAAGGACCATGCAAGTGCTAGGTACATTTATACTCGACTTTCGCCTGCTGCCCGGTTTTTGTTTTGCAAGGAGGACGATATCCTTCTTGACTACTTGAATGAAGATGGCCAGTCCATTGAACCCACATGGTAAGTTGTTATATCTAAAGAGTGTAGATATGCCAAATTACTTCTTTTTCCTACATCCTTTATAATTTGCAACTAGTAAATTGTTACTGCTAAGAATTATATCAGGGTACTGAAATGTTTACTAATTTGCTACATAGGTACATCCCTATCATTCCAATGGTACTAGTTAATGGTTGTGAAGGAATAGGGACAGGTTGGAGTTCATACATCCCCAATTACAATCCAAGGGATATTGTTGATAATGTGAGGCGTCTTCTGAATGACGAACCAATGGAGCCTATGGATCCATGGTATAAAGGTTTTCAAGGGATAATTGAGAAAACAGCAACCAAGGAAGCAGGGGTTACCTACACAATTAGTGGAATCATTGAGGAGGTTGATGAAACAACACTTAGGATTGTGGAGTTACCAATTCGGAGATGGACTGAAGATTACAAGCAATTTCTGTCATCAATGATGGCTTCAAATGACAAGGTCAAGGATCCTTTCATAAAGGTATAATACTTTTAACTCTTATTTGAGCTGAAACTTGAGAAGTGTTGTTACAGTTGAATAATCTGTGTGAGATTTTACTTTTGCAGGAAATGAGGGAGTACCATGATGTGAATACCGTACACTTTGAAATTGAACTGTCTGAAGAGAATTTGATGTTGGCCAAGGACGAGGGTTTGCTGAAGCGGTTTAAACTAACTACTACAATTAGCACAAGTAATATGCATCTCTTTGATTCAAGAGGTGTAATTAAGAAATATGATACCCCAGAACAGAGTAAGTTTGCCTTTGAAGAAATTACATGATAAATTTGTACTCCATTTGAGATTATTTTGGATATAGTATTGACTGTTACCTTGTTTTCCTTCACCACTACAGTTCTTGAGGAGTTCTACAAAATAAGACTTGAATTTTATGAGAAAAGAAAGGCAAGTGGATCTGCACTAAATTGGCAAACGATTTGTTGAATGATTTTGTTCCTGACCATCCACTAACTGTTACATGGTATTTTATGCAGAGAGTTCTCTTGGAGAATCTTGAAACAGAGTTGTTGAGACTTGATAACAAGGTCAGGTTTATCCTTGGTGTTGTGAAAGGCGAGATCATTGTCAGTAACAGGAAGAGAGCAGAACTGTTTCAAGAATTGAGGGAGAAAGGTTTTACTCCTTTTCCAAAGAAGAGTAAAGTTGCAGATGCAGTTGCTGCTGCTGAATCAAGTGATGAGGCAGAAGAAAGTGAAGAGAGTGCTGGAGCGACTCGTGCCAAAGGAGGAGTTCAAGCAAGTGATTATGACTACTTGCTGTCAATGGCAATTGGAACCCTGACCCTTGAAAAGGTTCAAGAGCTGTGTGCTGAGAGGGATGGGCTCAATGAAGAGGTGGAATGCATGAGGAATGCTACTCCAAAATCTCTGTGGCTTAAAGATCTCGATGCTCTCGAAAGACAGCTTGATGTATGGACTGGAAACTTTGTTGTCAATAACCTGAAAGTCTGTGCTTTCCCTTTTCATCCTCATCATTTTTTGCTTGTGATTTTCAGGAGCAAGACAAACTTGAAGAAGCTGGAGAGGCAGCTATTAAGACAAAAAGCAAGGTGGCAAGTAAAGCTGGGCCAGCTGAGCCCCGACGACAAGCAGCAGCTAAGAAACCACCACGTAGTAAAAAGGTGGCTACCCAGGAAGAAACTAGTGCTGAACCTATGGAGGTTTCAGCTGGTTCTGCAATGGATACAGGTTAGAGAATAATTTGAACCTCTGGTTTTGTTTTTATGGACTGATGTAATAATACTAGTTTCCTCATCCATTCCAGATAAGGGTCCTGAGGTTGCGAAACCAAAAGGTAGACCAAAGAAAGCTCCGGCTAAGAAGGTGCGTATATTATATGTGTTTCTATGTAGTTTCTGAAATAAATTAATACCTATTGTTAGTATTAATGAACTCCGGAACTCCTGTCTACAGGGAAAATCATCTCTTGATCTAATAGATGAAGAAGATGATGATGATGAGGTGCTAGAGCTAAAGGACAGACTTGCAGCTTACAATCTTGACTCATCTCCTGATCACTCAGAAGGTAAACTCCTATGTCTCTTGTGCTTTAGTTGAGAAGTGCATTCTGTTAATTAACTGTAATTTTTTTTTTTCTTTGAGTACTACTGGCTCTGTTAGAATGTAGTGTCTGTTTATATCTATTTTCTCAACCTAATAAAGCATAAACAGTCAATACCGCCCTACTAGGGCTCGAAATGTTCATATCTATTTTCTCAATCTATTAAAGCACCAAGAGTCAATACCCGCCCCACTAGGTCTCAAACCCATCACCTTAGTCATTTTATGTCACTAGATTACAAGGACATTGGCTAACTGTAATCTTTATTAATGCAATATTAAATTGTTATTTTTTCTTTCACAGCCATGAATACTGATGCCCCAAAAGCTCAAAGTAAAGCAACCAGTAAAAGACCTGCTGCTGCAAAGAAGCCATTGCCCAAAGTTTCTGAGATTACAGATGATGTAAATGGGATAGATATCAGCGATGATGATTTTGAGGCAGAATTAGTGGCAGCAGAGAAAAAGAAGGGTGGAAGGAAACCAGCAAACTCTAAAGCAGCAACAACCAAACCCCCCACTGCAGCAGCAAAGAAAAGAGGAGCTGCTGCTGCCAAGGGGCAGAAATTGATAACAGAAGTTCTTAAGCCCTCCTCTTCTCTCTCAGAGAATCCAGAGGGAATCTCACCTGAAAAGAAAGTAAGGAAGATGAGGGAATCTCCATTTAACAAGAAAAGTGGGTCTATGCTGGGAAGCAGCAGCAGTAGTGTGAGTGGTGGGGATTCAGTTTCAGGCAGCACGGAAGAGATAAGCAAGTTTGTGCTTCCAAGAACAAGTAGACCACAGAGGGGAAACCGTACAAAGGCAGTATATGTAGTTAGTGATTCTGAGGAAGAAGATAATGATGATGATTCTGAAGAACTCATCGAGTCTGACTTTGAGGAAGATGACGACTAGGATTGAACAAGTGTTGGTGCATCTTGTCTTGTTTGTAGGCACACTTCATTTCTCGTGAATATTAAATACTGTTGTGTTTGTACTTTTCTTCTTCTGTGTTTGTACTTTTCTTCTTCTGTATGTCAACTTTCCGTAGGTTTATCTGACAAGTGAAAATGCTGTTGTCACTTTTAATCAAGAGTTTTACATTCATTCTCAGTTTTCCTAATTTTCCCGTTATCTTTTAAATTTGAAGTCAAGGTTGGTTTATGGAATGTTAGATTATTTAGAGAATATTAAGTTAGGAATATTAAATAATTTTTAATGTTAGATTCTTATATTTCCTCCATCTCATTTTACCTGTTTTACTTTCCTTTTTAATTCGTTCCAAAATTTTGTCCAAAGTACTCTTGTAACTTTAAGACTATCTATACACTTTTTTATTTTCTAGAAAAATGTGTATCTTTCTAGACTTATTAATCTCTTTCATCTCAATTCTCAAGAACTCTGCAGACCCATTACAACTTTCTCTAGCCTTTTCTTCTCTTTCATCTCAATTCTCAGGAATCCAGCAGACCCATTACAACTTTCTCAAGCCTTTTCTTCTTCAAATGCAAATCTCTTTCTTCACATCTCCTTCCTCTCATCTCAAAAATGGGTTTCAATGTTTTTTTTTTTTTTTTTTTTTTTTTTTTTTTTTTTTTCATTTACTCTTAGCAAATGGGTTTCAATGTTACAAAGCCACCTACATATGTTCTCGCTGGAAGACGTCGTCGACATCGCTATCTATGTTTCTCTATATGTTTTTATATATAGTTAAATGCAGATTTGGTGATTTTTAGAAGTATTAAGTTCTTGGTTTTTTTTTTTTTCTGTATAATTACTAGGCCTATAGAGAAGAATAAAAATGAAGAAATGCTTGCAAATGAGAAGCAGAAATATACTCTGTAACAAAATACTCAAAGAGATGAAGAAAGAAGAAGAACAGTAGCAATGAAAAGTCAGATAGTACAAGGGTATAATTGTAAAGAGAGTCCAATTTTTTGCTTCTCTTAAAATGCGTGCCAAAAGCAAACCAGACATTTATTTTGGGATTGAGGGAGTATTTAATTTAATTTTTTTTTTGAGAGCAAAAGCGAATACATTAACTTAAGTCAAAAAGAAGAACATTACAATGGATAGCAGGAGGGTTAGAAAGCCACTCCGAACAACCAGACACAGAAACGGACTGCTTAGCCACAGTATGAGCTGCTCGATTCGCTGATCGCTTAGTAAAAGCTAAACACACATGAGAAAAACCTCTCAATAGGTTTTTTATATCACAAATAAGCAAATGAAAAGAAGATTGTCCAGCAGAATGTTTGCAGCTTTGGACCACCTTAAGGGAATCTGTCTCAACTTCTATCTTGTCAAGATTTAAAGTTTTTATCCAGCTTAGAGCTTCTTTGATCACAGTAGCCTCTGCTTCTCTTGGGCTGTATAAACCACATCTTTGCATTCCTCTCGCAGCGACAAAACTGCCATTCTCATCCCGAATAACACAGCCGAAGCCCATTTTGGAATTTCTCGCATCAATGGCAGCATCAACATTTAATTTCAGAAAGCCGTGTCGAGGTTTGGACCACTTGCATTCCTCTTGATTTAGATTTGTAAGCCGTGTCGAGGTTTGGACCACTTGCATTCCTCTTGATTTAGATTTGTCCCACCTCCAGGGAGCTTCTGCTTCGCTGCTCTCCATTCCTCCAAGAAGGATCTGGCTTTGTTCAATGTAGCGATGGCGGGTAGGGAGTTCTTGTTATTCCATACTTTGTCGTTCCTCTGTCTCCATATCTCCCAGCAAGTAGTGATGAGAATGCCAAGTTGAGAATGATCGAGGCGTGGCATATTTAATGTAAGCCAGTGGATAAAAGTACAGTTTGGAGGGACAATGAGATTGAGTCCTGCAAGGCTCCATCGATCCTTAGCGAATTTGCAGTTCACGAACAGATGACAACTAGTTTCGAACTCATCGTTGCACAAGGGGCATGTACCATCACAATTAATTCTTCTTCTATGCAGCAGATGTCTTGTTGGAAGGAGGTCAGAACATAATTGCCAGAACAAAACTTTGATTTTGGGAGGAAGTCTAAGTTTCCAGAAAGCTGCCCATGATTTCTTATCATCTTGACAAAGGTCACCATTAAGGACTCTATAGCAGCTTTTCACCGAGAAGGTTCCATCATCATCAGGAGCCCAAATAATCTTATCCCGGTAATCATGACTTGGCAAAGGGATCCTCAATATTAAATCAGCATCTCTCCTATTGAAGATAGTGTTAATGATTTCCTCATCCCAGCTATTGTCATCAGAATCTTTCAAGGAATCCACAGTTGCATTCTCTAACAGAGGGTAAGGGAAAGAAGACACCAATGGATTGATCTTGTCTGGCAGCCATTTGTCTTTCCAAATATGAATAGAGTTGCCCTTGCCCACTCTCCATCTGCTATGCTTCCTAATTATATCCTGAGTTTCCATGAGACTGCTCCAAATGAAGGATGGGTTGTAGCCTCTGTCCGCTTCCAGAAACGAAGACCGAGGGTAGTATCTAGCTTTGTATACACGAGCAGCCAAAGAGTTAGGATACTTGATGAGCCTCCATGATTGTTTAGTGAGCATTGCTAAATTGAAGTTCCTCAGATTTCTAAAGCCCATGCCACCCCAATCTTTAGGAATACATAGTCTGTCCCAGGATGTCCAATGAATACCACTTCTATTGCCACTTTGATTGCCTCTCCACCAGTAAGCATTCATGATTATCTCAATTTCTTTCACCATTTCTTTGGGAAGAAGAAATACACCTATGGCATAAGAGGGGATTGCTTGGATTATACTTTTGAGAAGAACCTCTCTCCCAACCTTAGAGAGCATTCTTTGATTCCAACCTCTGATCCTACTGATGATTTTCTCCTTTATAAAACCCAGGATCTGTCTCTTGTTTTTCCCCACAACCATTGGTAGGCCCAAATAATTCCCAGTCCCACCTACTCTGCTAACACCCAAGACAGAACTCACTCTCTCCCTCGTAACCTCGGTGACATTACCACTGAAACAAATAGAAGATTTATTGAAATTGATTATCTGACCAGAAGCAGTGGCATACTGATCAAGGAGAGTCCTTAGGTTAACAGATTCTGCCATGTTAGCTCTAAAAGAATACAAAACTATCATCAGCAAAAAGCAAATGTGAAATAGAAAGTGCCGATCTAGCCACTGAGATACCATGAATCTTTCCTTTCCTCTCACAGTCCCTTAACAAAGCACTGAAACCCTCAGCTACAAGGAGGAATAAGTACGGTGAGATAGGGTCACCTTGACGGAGACCTCTCTTGGGAAAAATAGGACATATTTCGTCACCCTGATTCAACACAAAATACTGGACAGTGGATGTGCACTGAATAATCAGATTGACCCACCTCACATCAAATCCAAGCTTAAGCATAACAGCCCGAAGTAAAGGCCACTCAACTCGATCATAAGTCTTGCTCATGTCGAGTTTAAGAGCAGCAAAGCCAGCCTTCCCCTGATTTTTACGTTTCAGAAAATGTTACATCTCGTAAGCTACCATAATGTTGTCCGTGATCAACCTCCCCGACACAAAAGCACTTTGATTTTCAGATATAAGGCTACTCAGGATAGGCTTTAATCTGTTGGCTATGGCTTTGGTAAGAATCTTATAAGCCACATTGCAGAGAGCAATGGGTCTCAAATCAGCCATTGTTTCAGGAGTGGGTTTTTTGGGGATTAGGACAATATGAGTCTGATTTAAGTTAGTGGGGAGATGACCATTACAAAGAAAATCATTACACATAGAGACAATACCATTACCAACAATATCCTAGTATGTATGAAAGAAACCGGGGTTCAAGCCATCAATACCTGGGCTCTTATCTGGGTGCATTCCGAAAGCCGCTGATCTAACCTCCTCGGCTGTGAATTTTCTCATGAGAGCATTGTTCTGGAGATCTGAAACGATTGGTTGAATGCACTGTAGGACCGAGTCTTGGTCCCCCGCTGAACTGTCAAAAAGATTGGTGAAGTAGTCCTTTACAAGCTGATTCATCTTCGGTCCTTGCATTACCCAATCTCCAATATAATTGTGAAGCCTGGTAATGGTATTATTCCTTCGCCTTTGAGTAACCATGTTGTGAAAATATTTGGAATTAACATCACCACCTCTGTACCAAAAAAGTTTTGCCCTTTGTTTCCAGAAGGAGTTCTGTTGATCAAGTGGAGAAAATCTTTCTGAGCACAAGAGAAATCTGTAAGCCCTTTGGCATCCACTCTGGAGCGGAGAGCTTCCATACGAAATCTGGCCTGCTCAATTTGATGATTAAGATTCCCAAGACCATCCTTCCCCCACTTCCATATTGCAACACTGCATAATTCAAATCTGGAAGCAAGATTGTACCCTTCTGAACTCTTCCACCTGCGGTTAACTATCACTCTGCATGCTTCGTCCTTGAGCCAAAAATTTTCAAATCGGAACCTTTTCCTTCTCTTTACTCGAACTGTCGGAATAGGCCATAAGGCTAAGGGTAAATGATCACTTAAAGGAGCTTCAAATGACATAGCTCTTGCATCCCCAAAGATTTCCAGCCAATCATTATTAACAAGTATTCGATCAAGCTTCTCTCTAACCCAGTTAGGGCCACCTCTGCCTTTTTCCCATGTGAATTGATACCCCTGGAAATCCATATTCCTGAGTCCACTATATTCAACTGCTTCACTGAATCCTTGAATACGCCACTGGGGTTGGGAATTAGGGCCTAACTTCTCTCTCTAGTTCAAGATATCGTTGAAATCACCTGAGACCGCCCAAGGAAGGTTGCAAAGATTAGACAATCTCTTGAGTAAATCCCAGGTATACCGCTTTCTGTTACTCTCGGGACATCTGTAAAAACCGGTGTAACGCCAGACGTGGGGTGAGTTATCCAAACTGACTTTAGAATCAATGAAGTTGGGGGAGTAACCGGTAATTGAAACATCCACAGTATTTTTCCAGAATAATCCAAGACCACCGCTGGACCCATTGCTTTCCACTGTAAACACTATCAAAACCCAATTTAATTCTAATCGCCTCCATCCTTTGAGTCCCTAATTTTGTCTCCATAAGAAAAAAATAAAAGGTTTTTTTGATTGGACTATGTCCAATAACACCTGAACTGTCTCCGGATTGCCAAGTCCGCGACAGTTCCAAGATATAAGACACATTATGATAGGCGGGCCTGCGTAGCAGGTCCCGCCTATGACAAGTTTTTTGAAAGGTCCACAACCATATTCTCCATATTCGATCCAACCCCAGTAGAGTCCACTGGCCCATCAATTTCCTTCCTTTTCCTTTGTTGTTCATGGGCTGAAATAAATGGGCTTACTGAAGATGGCTCATCTCCTCCAATGTTTTCTGTCCGTTGAAGAAGAGATCAAACTGATTTAGGGTCCCCATGTGGCTGAAAAAGGGGATCGATGCTTGGCCCGTTGGGTAAAGCTTCAGACTCATGCATTAAATGTTCTTCATGCATGTCGACATCCTACTCAGAATCGCCATTAATGACTTCCTCAGATGACATTCGTAATGTTTCCTTATTCAATGATATATTATGCTTCTGACCATCTGCACCGCTATCCAAAGTACTGTCAACTTCTTTATCAGTACATTTTCGAGGCCGCTCTAACACGACCCATCGCTGTCCCATCGCTGGCGGTGGCCTCCTCCCATTAGCTCTCAGATCCGGTCCGAACAGTCTCTCCGGTGGTGGTGATTCAATCGATCTCCGGCAGTATTTGTCTGCATGGCCTATAATGCCGCATATGAAGCAGAAGGTAGGTAGCCTTTCATACTTGAAATCTACCCATGTAGCTTCACTTCTGGGGGGTTTCACCTTCATTCTTCTTCGTAGAGGACGTGTGATGTCAATACCCACTTGAATGCGAATGAAGGCTCTCCAAGTCCCGTCCATTTGAGTCGAGTTTGTCTTCTTGTATGACCCTAAGAACGCTCCAATAGTTTGAGCCGTCCTCTGAGTTTGGAGACTGTGAGGAACGTTGTATGCCTGGACCCAGAAATCCGTGTGCTCCAGCTTTGCCTCAAAAGGGGATTTGTTATCGTCCAGTTTGTTCAACACCAGTAAGCTCTGTTCATACGACCATGGGCCATCGTCAAGCACCGGGTTCATATCGACCTCACAGAAGAAATGAAAGAGATAGAGATTGGTAGTAACTTCCGTCGTCATCACGCCTTTCACCAGTCTCCACACCATGGCCATAGTATCTCTGAAGTAGGTAAACTTGACCGGTTTTTTGGTTAAGAGCCTTCTAACCAGCGTAAACGCCGGATCTTCAAATTCGTCTGATAGTCCTTCCTCCTCAAGAGGTACTTCATAGTCCTCATCGTCTTGAAGAGATAGGTTAGCATACTGTTCCTCAAGATCAGGAGATCTCCTACTGCTTGAGGCCATGAACAAAGATGAAAAAGGCGAGAGGGCTAGATGCAAGATAGAGGATTCCAAGAAGGACCCAGAGTTAAGAGGGAAAAAATCAAAGCAGATTGGGGGTGATGAAAGTTAAAACTCCGAGGTTGTTGGAGGTAGGTAAAGACGAGTAAATATAATCAAAAAGATATGAAGGACAAGACTGCATTCAATATAGGAAAAAGGAGATGTAAATACAGACGGAAGAAAAAAGCCACACTATGTGAGGGATTACATACTCGTCATGAAAACGAGAGGGAGAAAGCTCGTCATGCATAAACGAGAGAGAATCTTGTCAAAGTTGTGAGGTGTCAAGCTTTGACTACCCCCCATTCATCTTCTTCACCATATATACATACATAGTAGGAACAAACACTGTTCCATTCCCAATATGAAGGTACGTACTTTAATTTACGTTTTCTATTTAATTTAAAATTGAATGTTAGATTCCTATATTTAATAAAATTGATGTAAATATAAATAAAACAACGGGAATAAGACAAATTGAGCTTAAAATTAGTAATAAAGATAAGGGAATAAGAAAATACTTAAGAAGTTGGAAGCTATCTCACATTCTTTACCAAAAACTTTATATTGACTTTATCATTTGATGCAGAACCGATGCGAGAGAAAGAAGCAGGGATTGAAGGGTACGATTGGAGGGGTTGGGTAAGTACCCCCCTTCCCCCTTGAAAGAAGTGAAAATAAGTCGTCCACAACGAAATTTTTACTAAGTTTATTGAAACGAAGATGACGGAACACCACCTAATAAACAAATCACTGATAGTAACAGGTGCTCAAAATTCCATACCCTAGCTACCATCTTTCCCCTGTAGCTGCCTGGGCAAACCACGGCTGCTACTATGTACGGACCTTCCCATTTTGCGGCAAATTTTCCCCAGCCTGGGGTTTGCTGGCCTCTCTTCTCCTCAGCACATAGTCACCCATATAAAAGTAACGGGGTCGGACCCGTATATCATGGTAGGCCTTAGCTTGACGTTGGTAATTCTCAGCTCGGATCTGGCGACCTTCCTTTTCTCATCTACCAGGTAGAGGTCCGCTCGGTGGTGCTCTTCGTTGGTGTCGTATTCTTCTGCTTAGCGGGAGGGTATGACGACCTCTGCGGGGCTCGGGCTTCGAAACCCTAAGTTTACAAGAAGGGTGTTTTGCCCGTAGCCCTCTAAGAGGGGTGGTGCAATAGGCCCAAAGGATGACATCCAACTCCTCCACCCATGCCTCGCCTGCTAACCCCATAGGTAGGGCTCCCACTGTGTCCTCCCCACACCTTGAAAAGGTGATCACCGAGGTGATAGGGGTGTAATTCGTGGCGGGCCGACCCGGGGCGATTTGAAATTATTGGTATGTCTTGCAGCTCCTAACATAGTCAACATACTCCTTAGCCATGTTAGGCCAGAAGCACCCCTGTAGAATGGCTCAAGCCTCCATGGTGGGCTGAGTAGGTCCGTTCGTGTATCTCCTTGATGACAGATTTTGATTCGTCGAGATATATGCATCGCAGTAAGGTGCCGTTATAGGACCTCTTGTAGAGTGTATAAGGGGGGAAGCAGCACGTAATAGGTTCTCCCATTAGGTAGTGAGCGGGGACGTCCCCCTATATTACTGTTAGGGAATACCAAGGTTAGGGCTGACGCACACAACCGCGACCATGGGTTGATAGCTAGGCGAGGTCGGACTTCACAAATTTTACTAGGGAGAACATATGTCATTGTTTGGGGTAAACACCCCCCCCCCCCCCCCTTTTACCTTTGAAAAAATAGAATAGCTTCGGGCTTCCGGGGTGGGACAGCCAGGCGCACCTTTTCTCTCTTGGGGTGCGCGACCCACACCTAGTTCTTCAAATCTTTCATCCTCCTTCCAATGATTCGTTGAAGGGTCCCAGGCCTCATGATTGAGCTCAGGTTCTCACGTATTTAGAGGAATAATATGTTAGCTGTGGCCCAAGCCCCTCGGGGGGCCTAAACCCATTTCTAAGGCCTCCAGGACCCCTTAGTCCACTCGAATTATGCATGTTGTCCATGGTGGCCGTGCATGGGCTCATTGCGCTCATGGCGGTTAAGCTCGGACTCCTCGTCCTTGTGGTGGCCAAGATAAGGCTCTCTACATCCGCGGTGGCCGAGCTCTAACTCCTTACACTCGTAGAGGGTAGTTCTCTAACATCTTGCTTGGTCCCGAAGGGGTCGGGGTGAGGGTCGTCCACCCTTGCACGACCCGATGTGGTGGCCTGGGGCCAAGTGGAGGGGGCTGCATTATTCCTTAGAACCCCTCCATGAGGCGGTTTGGCAAGGTCGCTGCTTTTTAGATGGCGGGTCAACAAGGTGGTAGCTTGTTGGATAGCGGCTAACCCCTCCTGGAAGACTGGGTTCGGAGGAGGGTGGGAGCCGGCTCGCCGTTGCGATTGTTGGTGAGGCATTCCCTCAGGTTCCTTGCCGACCTCACAAAGACGGTTTGTTGATGGCTAGCGGTCTCGTTGAGACCGTTCCCGATTAGGGTGACCCGGGTCTCACGAGAACCGTTCTTATTGCGAGAGTTGGATCTCGACCTTGTTATAGTTGGGGGAAAAATAGCACGCTCGAGCCTGACGTCAAGCTTTCAATGAAAACACCAATGATGGATTTAATTAGCATGAGTGGACCATATCAATAAACCCAAAAAAATAAAGGAAATAGGAAATGGATAGGTAAAATAGGCAAAACAAGTGATATGGGGTCACGAATACAAATATTGTATTGATAATGGAGTTGTCAAGCTATTACCATGGTGGTGTAATGCTATTACAAGAATAGTTTAGGACAAGAATCTAGAATGTATCTTAATGAGAGAAAAGGGAGACTTTTTATACATAACGCACCCCTTAACTGCCCCCCTAATCCCGTGGGAGTAGTTACAACCCCTCTTGACTGATTCGGTCCCGAGATCGGAGCCGCAGCTTGACCGACCGAAGCCTCGTGGCCGAGGCCTTGCCCTAGGGCAGTCTGGGTCAAGGGGCTCGACCTTGGGGCCCCGGGTCCGCTTGAGTCCTCCTTGCTTCGTCTTCCCGGATCGGTTTGCTCTAATTTTTAATATATCCATCAAGTAGCATGCCAATCAATAACAAATAAGGGAGATCTCATTGGCATATTTACATGTTCTGCCGAATAAACATGCAATCATATGCAAACACACAAGGGGGCAATAACTTATTGAGTAATATGTAAGGGTTTACGAAAAATACATATCATTCTCTGATGGTAATCCACTGAAATGAGAGTTTGGCTATTCAATTCTCTTTCCTACTACTCATTTGTCCACCGTTGCGCAACTGTTTCAAAAAACCATTCGTAACGAAGATATCATATTGCAGTTGGAACCGTGATTAAGTTCACCATTTTGCATATTGATTCTTAGTGGTAGGCATGACCGAACATTCACAAGTTATGCCTTTAAATGAACAACTTAGACTAAAATGGGTTAGAAAATTCCAACCATGAAAGTCATTGAATTCGTTCAGTCGCGTATGAAAATTTGTGAGGATCGTGTGATGGTTTAGGACATTAGTTGTGACCAAAAAAAAAAAATAATAATAATAATAATAACACAGTTCGGGAAGACACTTCTCGTATTGAGAAAAAACCTTAATTCACTATTAGTACAATTTCAAATGACAGAGTTGGAAACACCTTTACACAGTAGAATCTAGAAGTTTAGAACACTCGTGTTGATAATTTGTTGAAAATCAAAACGTTATCTCGTGTGAATCTTATGAAATTGTACACTCAAACCAATATAGAGGAGAAAAGAGGAGAGGAGCAAAATTGAACGCATAACATTAGCCACCATTTTTTTTTTCATTAATAATTGTTTGTATATATACACACCGGATAACTGTACACAAACAACATAGAAGTAAAAGAGAGTGGGATAATGGCCACATACTAAAATAAATATTTATAAAAAATAAGACATTATACATTTTTTAAAATTTAATTTGCATGAAATGTTATTCCGAAAACATTATAGTACACAAACAAACAACATTAGAGTCATGTTTGGTAATATAATTAGCCTATTAGTTAATTTTAGCTCATTTGATCACTATTAGCTGTTTGATTTGATTAAATAATCAATATGAGTGTTTAATTAATTAACTTTTTGTAACAATTTTTTGCTCTAAAATACTAAAATTCAAAAAGCTACTCAATGTAGCTTTGTCGATTAGCTTTTTGAGAAAGTCATTTGTATGTAATCAGCTAACAAGCTAATTTACCGAACACTTTTTTACAATTAGCTAATACTATCAACTAATTATATCCACTAACTCAAATCAACTAATAGCCATTTACCAAACACCCCTATATAATTTTTGTTTGCTTGTTTGTTAACTTTGTTTGCATGAAAAGTTATTCCAAAGGCTTATACCCACACGTTTAGCTTATTTAATACGATGGAGCAAATGATTTTTAGTTTAAGTAAAAGTTTGAAGTTTTCTTGACTCTGTTACAATATAGTATTTGTTCATATATACTTTCTCATCGCACAAAGAGTCATTGCACCTACTGGAATTTGAACCTGCAATCTCCCATTTAAAAGCGCCACAATTATGCCGCTTCACCACAAAGTCTTTATTAAGTAAAAGTTTGAACTTAATACCGTTCCAAACACGAATAAATAAATAAATAAATATGCAATCTTACTACAATGAAGAATGAACTCCACCAGCAGCAGCAATATAATTCAACTGTCTAATAGTACTTAACTGATTGTCTTTGTGTTTTGACTAACACTGTATTCTAAATGCTATCATTTCTGACCATCGCTAAACTTTCTTTTAAAACCTCAGCATTACAAAACCTTCAAGATATCACAACGATACAAACAAACAGCAAATGGCCACAGATTTCCGTTCAGTACTCGCAGTTCAATTTTTCTCAGATTGTTTACCACCACCAGGAAGACAGAGACTTGCAAAATGGATTGATCATATATACATACATTCCCAACTGCTATAGTTAAAATGTGGATTTAACTTCCGGCAGCCTTCAGGAAATTGTCGAATGGACTTGCAGCTGGCAGCACAAAGTAGCCGGGATGTTGCTGGAGTTCGGCTGCACATGTCATTGGAGCAGTGTCGATTGATTGCAGCAAGGAAGCAGTGTCAGAGAATGGATTGCTTTTTGCCTGTCCAGTCAAGAATTTCAGAATGCATCTCTAAACATAGATGTAGTAGTCTATGCTAACAAATAAGCCTCACAGTAGTCTTGGGCGGAGGCTGGTAAAAGCCAAGTCTAGCACCTGGTGGGTGGGGTTGTTGAACGGAGGTCGGTAAAGGGCTTAAAAGCCAATTTCAGGACCCAGAGTCTCAAAAATGTGTGGCGGCATAAGGAAATAATTTGCACCTTCGCTACTAGGTATAGCTTTTGGAGGAGTGGTAAGAGTTTGTTCTAACAAGTGGTATTAGAGCCAGGTATGTACTAATGTTTCAATTTGTGGCATGTTTATTTTATAGCGTCTCTACGTAACGTAGCTCTGCTGAAACTATAATGGGAGTATGTATGTTGCATTGATAATTTGATACTTACTACTTCAGGGTGATGATCAAGAAGGGAGTGCGATTCTACAACGAAGTCCCGGTCGTTAAAGAACACTGCATTTTCTTGAATCTTCAGGGAACTCATAAAATGCATCTTTTTCTGCTTTCCCACTTGAAGGGTTTCACACTGGTTAGCCATATCTTTGAATGTCATGCCAGAAGGAGTTGAGACAGACTCCGTTCCAGCATTTGTAGTCTCCGATATCTGCAGGAGGAGTTCACTTGTAAGATTAGAGAAGAGGATCTGAAGCTTAGCAACTTATGTTTTAGTTTTAGAAAGGATTCCTATATGCCACATTCTCCACTGCATTTTTTAGCCTTTAGCTTATGTTTCATTCTTGTCGCAAAATGTCTGGAACTACTTCATAAGTGCTCTTCGGAAATACAAGAAACAAACATGGAAACTACTATAACTTATATACAATATGCTTCATGGAACCCAAACCAGGAGAACTGAAGAAAAATCCATGGCCCAACAACTCTTCTACACATGGTTTGCACAAGACAAGTAGGAAATAAAACCTACCGAATCCATAAACTGATTGATGTCCAGGAGGCTAGGATTTTGTAAGTTTGAATCTGCCTGACTCGCAAATCCGTCCATCTTAAAGCTGTTACCTGCTGCAAAGATCGGATCTAAAGCCTGCACACAATCATGATACATTTACAATAAGAAATTCTAACAAGGAAATGAGAGAGAGAACGGGAAACATTTGTTTCCTATTACCTCATCTAGAGCTTTGGATTCAGTTGACCCGAATTGGTAGATTTGGCCTGGTATTTCACTGAGTAGTAGAGTACCAAAAGGACAAACATCATCTGGAAGAAAATCTCGAAGCAACTGCTCCTTTATAAGATTTGTCTTATCCTGAAAATGTTTCAAAAAGTTAGCCATACATAGTTTTTATGTAAGCAAATCATGTTTTGAAGCATGTGAGGCAAGAAAACATACAGTTAGTGACTTTTTCAAGCTTTCTACTATCATTGATGCAAAAGATTCTGCAGATAATTTCTTAGATTTCTCTACTGCTGACAGTGATTTCAGGGCATCATTATCGTCCTCTGGTGATCCATAAACTCTCTTGGGATCTGATATGGTAACTGCCTGCAGTTTGGAATCATCCACCAACTGAAGAAAAGGATCTGCCTGTTTGTGATCATGAATGTAAAATGAAAAATATTAATAGTTAGCAAAGAGTCTTTCATTCAACAAGTTGCTAACTTGTTAATAATTGACTTAAGAGATCCTGCCAACTAAAAGATTAAGCTATTAGAGTGGAGAGACATTTATTAACTATACTCATTAACATGCCTTTTTGCATGTGGAATCTCAAATTCATTTTCATGGACAAAACAAATGGCAACTGAAATGAGAGGTAATGCATAGGATATTGTTATAATCTAAAGTTGGGCCATGGCAACTGAAATGAGAGGTAATGCATAGGATATTGTTATAATCTAAAGTTGGGCCAATGTCACTCAACTGGGCTATAATGCACATGGGTCAAACCACACTAAAATACTGAAAGCTTGGATGCTACCAATACCACAGGTAGACAACCGAGTGGATCAAACAAGCTCTGATACCATGTTGTAATCTAAGGTTAGGCGAAGGTCGCTCAATTGGGATATAATACACATGGGTCAAACCACACTGAAAGACTGAATCCAATCAATTAGCTAGTATAACCCATGGCCTTATAAACCCATATGTTCTCTCTTATATTTTCAATGTTGGACTCTTAAAAGATATGAACCTGGGACCTAATCTTGTTGTGTTCCACCCAACTAAAATGTTAAGCCCTTCAAGAGACGAGACATTTATTACTTATAAATTATACTCGACTAAAATAATAAATATGCATGCTCACTAACATCTTAAGTTTTGAATAGTGATGCTTAATTAAATTTCATGAACATAACTGCAGTGATGTTTTCACTTACTGTTTTCTCTGTCAATGCAGCCTTAGCAGAAACAACAAGAGGGTCAAATTTGTATGCCTTGGCCAAAAAGATTATCATAGCCATTGATAAGGTAAAGAGTGATCTGCGCCGTGAAGGTGGCAACTGTCCTACAAACATCAAAACTATGATTTCAAGAAAACGCAGATAATTTGGAGGATGTTTAACTAGCTAGGTAAGTGTATCAAAAAGAAATTCATGGCAACCCAAACTGAAATACCTCCTCCCTGAAGAGAAATGTTCCTCAATGAGAAACCAAGCTGGAAACTACGAATAAGGACCTCATCACTGGAATTCTGTATTAATTGGAAGCAGCACACTGTCAAGTGACAAATCAATATGAAGGTTGCTCTTATCATGGCAACATCTGCTTACCTTTGGTCAAAGTTGAAAATTTCTCATAATAATAGTGGGGTGCTATTTTAATTTAAAAGGGGCTATTGTTCTATATCTTTGGAACTGTCCAAGGTAGCACTATGCAGCCATAATTTTTTAGGAGCACTATGACTAAGAGAAACTGTGAAAGAGAAATAATATCTACTTCTCTAGCTGACCATAATCCCAATCCCCATTAAGAAAAAAGCAGTAAATAGAAAGGGTAAAATAACTATGAGGCCTTTCACCAAAAAAAAAAAAAAAAAAAAAAAAAAAAAACTATGAGGCCATGCATGAGGAAATTCATATTTGTATCTGTATTCCTTTACTGGGATGAGTATCACACCTTGTTTTGTGAAAACAGCATTACCAAGCTGTAAGTATGAGCAATTGCTTCATAATTTTCAGGTGTGCTTGAAGGAGAGATGGCCTGCACCCATATGGAAGAAAGCAATATGCTAATTTGTCGTGTTTTCAACTTGAGAGAAATGCCCACCTACATAAGATAAACAGTGTCATCATTTTGAACTACAAAGAAATCATCTTCTTTAATGCACCATTCTTTTGAAGAAACGTGCTGAAATTATAAGACAAACCGGTTCCCTGTCTACAATGCTCATTCCTTGTTCTTCATTAATTTCAGGCAAGGGATTTCTTTTAACAGAATAAGATCGACTATAGCTTGATTTTAACCGGTTCAACATCGATTGGTTACTGACATTTGCACTCTCATCCTGTAAAACATTTTCCTTTCTTTCCATACTTTCTTGTACTGACCGTTGCTCCTTAACCAATTTTTCAAATAAAGCAGCTGAAGAAGAAAATACTGAAACATTTCTGGATAGAGCTCTTTGAAAGTCAACAGTCTTTGCTGAGTGCAGATTACTGGAAGGACAAGGACAAACAGATGATGGAACAAGTACAACAGCAAATATGCGATGTGCCCCAATCCTGGTCACATGGTCTGGCGAAACCATGGATAAAATAATTTGATGGAATAAAGCCTCAGGGAAAGCCTGAAAAAGGATACTTAAATCAGAAAGTTGGAAGTATCAATATCACAAAACCAAATGAGGGTAACAAAAAGAGAAAGAAAAAACTTACCTTGTTTTGATATGACAAATTCGGTAAGGATGCTGCTATCTGAGCAGTACGGTATACGGTAGTAATTGTGTTTCTGGCCATAACTGGTATATTTGAGATGCTTTCCAACATCACTGCCATAGCATCATGAATTTGGCCAGCATCCCCAACCTGTCTTGCACAAGACATTTTAGGTTAGAAGTTAAGAATTCTTTTTCCCTTTTTTCTTTTACTATTAATATTATTATTCTTAGTAAGTGGAACAGAGGGTTGTCCTTATAAAACAAAGTGTAAGGAAATCTCAGTAAACTCAATCATCAAAACTAATGATCTTTATACAAAAAGCATCAAGTATCACTCAACCATAAACAAGTTCAAGCTTTTGACGGCATAAAAAATGGCAAAAATAAGTTTTAAGAAAGAATGAATGATAACAATTTCACCTTGAGAGACATCTGGACAAGGCATTCATCAACTACTGTACGATATTTTCTGTTCCATTGAATTACTTCTTCCCCCAGGTCTGAGTCATCTAGGGAACAGTGTATGCTTTTCCGGAGGTGTCTCATCATATCACTAAATGCACCCATAACTGTAGCAGATGGTTGTACCTTTGTGTGCTGAGTAAGAGAGGTGGCAACTTCAACAATATCTACCTGCATATTAGGGTTTTTGATGACATTCTTGTGATCAAGGTGCTTGATTAATGTAGACAACAAAAAATGTGTGTTATGTCCTGCATTTTAAGAAAAGAATAACTAAGTCTGAGGCATAAGAGAAGTATGGCAATGGATAGTATGTATTAACAAAAACTTATAAGATCAAGACCAGAGGAAAGCACCAGAATTCTCCATAATAAATTGCATATCCAGCAAAACAGAAAGGGCTACTCCATGTTGAGTCGACCAAACATCGCTATTATCAAAATAACAGAATAAAGAATCTAAAACACGCCGCACAGTTGTTCCTTCCTTTGCTAACTTTGCCATGTTATGTAAGCACACCTTGGACCAAAACTTTGGGTTTGTAGAATCTTCTCTGCTCATAAAAAGATAATTAGAGATGATATGATCAATAGCTCAAGAAAAATTACTAATGTCTAAATGACAATGGCAAGAGGAATTACGTAGCCACATTAAGGCCTTTTTCAGTCACAATATTCCGCCAAGAAGTAACTCGTGTCATTTGATCAGAAACATCGGCACCCATTTTATCTTGGTCGTTGAGTTTCTCATCATGGGTTTCATAGTTTTCCAAGACAACGGAAACAACCTGATAATATAAAATTAATGACAGGAAATTTCAACCAATAGAGTAACTAAACACAATTATGAAAGGATAGAAATAATGATGGGATATAATGGAAAAAAGGAACTATGTGTTGGAAAGTCCTCTTAATTGAACTGTGTGCTGATTCCTTGTGTTTAGGCATTTGATGTGTGCTGTTATTATATTCACTGATTTTAGAGATTTAATTCTAGGTTATTTTGGTTAGGAGCTTATTCCCTGATTTCATTCTCTGATTTTATCTCTTAGTTTAGATACTCCAGCTGTATATATATATATATATATATATATATATATATATATATATATATATAGGCATGTGTAAACAATGAGAAATATAGAAATGCATGTTTTTGAGCACTGTGAGAATGAAGTTGCACTTAAGCATCACTTAAAATGAATTATCACTTTATCTTCATGGAAAATGATATCTATTGAAATAAAGAGTTAATTACACTTCTAATCTTTGGCGTATAGTGGACTATGGATTAAACTTTTAACTATTGCATACAATTAAGTTTAACTTCAAGACTTGGTAGAAAAATTTCACACAAGGACAATGTAAAAAATACAAGTACAAATAAAAATTAAAACAAAGAAATATAACATATCAGATGTAAAAGCAAAATAACAAAATTTTTAAAAATAAAGATGTTCCATAGCTTTGACACAAGCAAAATTCCAGATCAATTCTTTTTCACCGTCCATAGAGAGACTTTCTCAGTGTAATTTTCAATAGAATAATCCCACATAAAATTTCTCTAGAATCAGTAGAAGCATTCGTACTCCTACCGATTAGAATAGGCATGGATTTATAATACCATGTAATAATAACAATCTAAGATTGGACCAAGGTCATCAATTGGGCTATTTAATGCACATTGGCCAAACCACACTAAATGATTGAACCCAATCAAGTCTAGTACTTCTTAGTCAACTTAATATAAAATACAATAATAGAAACAAATTTCAGATTAATGAGAACCAATTGAAGTATGATATAAGCTAACAAACTCTTCCTTTGAACTAGTTCGAGTGAATGCATTTGTAAAGGACCACAAAGCCTAAGCTGGTTCAGGCATAAAATGAAAAACTAAGAATAGCAATTCAGGTAAGATGCATGTTGTAATCTAATAAGTAGTGAAGATGTAAATAACCAAGCTTGACTTACATTGTCAAACTCCGCTGGCATGTGACCAAATTCACCCATGAACCAAACCTGTAACAATTATATAAAGTTAAAAGGAAGTTATGATAAACTAATAATTGCTTGATATATCTTTATCTCGGATTTGTTCAAACTGGGTGAATGATAATTTTCACTATACTTTGCATCAAACAGAGCAAGTAATACTGAAAGGATATGATAGGTAAACAAACTTAGGAACAAATAAGAATATTAACCTGGTGAACTTTGGATAACAATGAAACCAAATATATTTCAGAATTGCATTATATTTCAAGGGAAGGATATGTACTGTAAGTATAACATGATTCACAGACCAAGCAATTAATAATCCTTGTTGTTAGTTAAATATGTGTATAGTTTTTCTTTTCTTGAGGAGGTATTGAGCTGATTTTGGCTACAATGAGTGTGAATACAAATATGGGTGCTTGTGCAATTAAAAGTTAAGATACTGAGAAAATAGAATAGAGGCTGAAAACTATTTTCAGCAACTATAGGATGCTTTTAAAAGAGGAAAAGATCCCACTTAGAAAGATCTAATTAAAACATATATATACTTAAGATCATGGTTGCAAAAATTGCGCCTAGGAGGCCGCCGCGAGGAATGGCCTCGGCGGCCTCCTACGCGGCCGGCCGCCTAGACCGCCTAACCGGCCGGTTCGGCGGTTCGGCCATTTTTTTTAACTTTTTTTTTGGAAAATGTCGGAAAAGTTTCGGAAGGCATAACTTTTGCCTCGGTTGTCCGATTTGGACAATTTTTTTTTCAAATCGTGTATTTTTTCGAGATCTATCCACCGCAAACGCCAAAGGCGGTTTGGTCCACTAATTTCTCAAAAAAAAATGCTTCTTTAGCTCTTAATTTTAGTTTTTTATGTATTTAGATGGTTTAAACAATCTTTTGAACAATTTTACAACCACTTTTGTAAATAGTTTCTAAGAAATAACTATGAAAACCTTATGTTTTAATACTAAATTTTAAAAATTTTTAATTTTAAAATTTTTTTTAATTAAAAATAAAATTAAAAAATAAAATAAAAAATCGGCGCCTAGGGGGCGCCTAGCGTGTTTTGCAACATTGTTTAAGATTCATTTTAGAAGTGCAGAAACAGAGCTACAACATTACAACTATAGGTTATTTTCCTTCCAAATCTTATTGAAAGTGTTCATTACTGCACAGCAATTTTACTACTCACATACATTTTCAACTTTCAAGAATGATATATCTGGTAGAGTGAATTCCATTTTTGGTCCTATTGTTATAGGGGCTTTTCCAATTTTATTCCATCATAATTATTTTTGTCACATTGCATCCACTATTATTAAAAGTGTTCCAATTTTAGTCCACTTTAAGATTTTTCGTGGACTAAAATTGGAACACTTTTAATAATAGTGGACGCAATATGGCAAAAATAATTATGGTGGACTAAAATTGGAATGACCCCTATAATAGTAGGACCAAAAATGGAATTCACTCTATCTGGTACATTCAGATAGAGATAAAAGATAGAATTTATCAACACTTTCTTTCCTGGAAACAATATGATACTGATACTATGTGCTAGGTATTATGCTGAAATTTTATGCTTAGTTCTAAAATTAGCATGGCAAAAGCTGTGACCTAGTCGCATGGAAAACAAATGTCATGGGCTGGCACAGAAAGAAGATGTAAAACATTATAAAAGAATAACAACAGGCATAGACAGTAAATATTTCCAAAAGACAGGAGAATGTTTTTAAGAAGCTTACCATAGAAGAGAGAGCTTCAAGCCCAGCACAACGTAATTTCAGTACTCTTTCCTCATCTCCCATCTCTTGAGGAAGAAGACAGATTTTTGGTATTAAGCCTTCTAAGTTAAACATGTATGTGGCATCAAGCTATACAGTACAGAAGATAGTGCATGAGATCTATTGATTTTTAGAAAATTTGTTAGTTCTTTCAGTGGTGATTAACATAGTGACAAAATGAACCAGTAACTACCTGATTATTTATGAAGTCAAACAGTGATTCACATCCAACAATGCGCATTTCATCATGTGCCATTTGATCCAGCAAGATTTGAACAATACTAAGAAAACTTCCTGCAAACAATGGCCTGTCATACAGTACTTAATAGTCATCAGCACAGTTTGTATAAAGAATCAGTTCAAAAGATATCCTTTTAAGACATTCAATAGTTTTAAGAGTCATAGAAAATTATTATAGCATCTCAAGTGAATTACTCAAATTTACACACACCACAAAGAGGACAAAGATTTTGACTCAGGTCAGTTTTCATTTCCTTTGTGTTAGTACCCTTAACACAGAAGGGCTTGCCTCCTTTGTGGAAGGGGAATAACCGAATAAGGCCGCAGAATATTGCCAATTTGCTTCACAACAAGAAAGCGAAACAGAAGTGTTGCAAGTCTGTAACATAATCCAGAGGTTTTTGGCTGCTCCATAAACATATAGAGAAAGATAATGAATAATGATCTTGCAAGAGTGCTTAGTTATCAATATTAATCTTATCATTTTTTTAATCTTTCCAAGTATTTTGACATGATGTAGAAACTCCAAATATAGAATACAGCATATTGAAATACATGATCCAACTCAACTAAAAACTTAAACTATTAGTGAGGGTACACATATTATTTTTTATATTTATTCTCCACACGCCCAGATGCCCCTCTCATGTGTAGGTCAAATATTTTTTGACAGTTCAAACATGTGAAAATATTTTGATGATGGGTATCACAAGGAATTTGAACCCAGGACCTCTTGCCTACTCTAGTACCTTATCAATGTGTGTTCCACCTCAACTAAAAGTTTAAGTTGTTAGTGAGAATACACAATTATTATTTTATATTTATCCCCAACAGAGTCAATAATGTTTCTATATGCAAATTAAATGATTTCTCTTGACTTCCTCAATATCTTTCATCTTTTCAGGGTCTTGGTTAGCTGCTTAACAACATCAATTATATCAATTATATTAATTATAAAAGAGACTCTTGAAAGTGATAGCATATGATACATCTGGACTGAATATCAAATAAGGTAATTTGTAATCATAAAATAATCTAGTTATCGACAGAAAGACCAAAGATTAAAGTAGCTAAGACAGAACTTATAGGTAAATGTAACTACAAGCCATTAGTATCCTTCTAACTCCCATCAACAACAACAGCAAAAAAAAAAAAAAACAAAACAAAACAAAAACAAAAAAAAAAAACAAAAAACAAAAAAAACAAAAAAAAAGAGAGAAGGGAAATGAAATAAAAATCACAATTTGTACTAAAAATTGAAAGTCCTCATTGAGATCGGCTTTCATTCTTAAATAATTTAATAAGATCAGAAAATGAACTCACATTTGCTGCTTGCAAGATACTAGCAATCTCCGGTATACTAACATGACAATCTTTACAGACAAAAGATTCTGCTTTCTTAATTCCTTGTAGAACCTTTGCTCGAGAGAAGTTGTGATCTGTTCATTAGATTGAGTAAATTTTGATTAAAATTCTACTATTGGGCAAAAATAAGGCATATCAAGGCCATCTCAGTGCATAGTGTGCAAAATGAAGTTCTATAACATCCATCTTCAGCTGGATGAGACTTGCACACGTCATTCTTTTACATGTGGATGCTATCAAGATGCCAACAACTCCAAATAAAGCAGCTACGCCATCATCAAACTTCAAGTATATAATCTTAGCCTAACCTTAGGTATACGGAGTGGATTCTTTGAAGCATATTCACACAATTTTCCAATCATTCGCTCATTGGGTTCCCTACCCTGTGAAAAGTAAGAAATAATCAGTAATAGAACAGCCAAGAATAACTCTTAACATGTCACTCTATATATTCTGGATCGAAAGCATTTAGATATACAGCAAACAACTTTTTCCTGCATTGAAACAGAAATAGAAATCTATAACAAAACAATACAGAGGACAACAACTAGTAACATTAATGTGAATTTCAAGATCATATTGGGTTAGTAGCCAACATCAGGTTACTAATTATCACCTCTTGGAAAGCATAGTAATGAGTGCTAAACAAACATAATCAGGTCTTTTTTGTTATGTCAAAGAAGGTTTCCTGCAAGCGTTGAGCGATCCCACTTTGTAATGGCAAACATAGGTTTCTGCCCTTCTACAAATTGAATATTTTAGCTGCTATCATAATAAAATATTCTCCTTAAAGTATCTGCTTGTTTTGAAGTCAGTTTTGTACTTTAGTGTAGTTGATAAAGAGAATTCAGAATCTTTAGTCAATAAACTTTTCTACTGGTTTGTCCAACAACTTGACTTGACACATTGAACACCCATTTCTCGAAGGAGCGTATCTCAGGAAGTAAAAATAGAAACTGAACTGATCCAAACAAAAGCACCAAAAAGCATATCAATCCATAAATGAAGTTACTACTCTGTGTATAGTCTTCAAGCTTAAGTACGGGTAAAAGATTCTGCTAAACAGCTTAAGTTTCTTCGAGGGTTCAGGAATCAAGAGAACTTGTTCTTACAGAAATCCCCATGGTCCTTTCAGACTTTGATGCATTCACTGTTTCAACATGAAATTTACACTCAACGAATTTCTTCATCCTCAGAAAATCTAAAGTTGAATTGCTCTACCCCAAGCAATTTATCACCACCACCATTACTGATAAATGATTCGTTTAGGTGAAACAAAATATTCAAGGGAATAAGCTTAACAGGATTCTATAAAAAGAACAAAAAACATAACGAATTACGAATGAAAGAAGAAATCTGAAAATTGAGAGAAATGAATAGGGAGACTAACCGGAGGTCGGGGAAAGATATCGGAAAGCATCTTCTTGTAACGCTTCACAGGCTGCCGAGACCTGGGCCGCATTCCCGGGCAACAAATGCAGAGCTGATCACACGCCGGCATTACCCTATTAGACATCATACCCATCCTTCGATGCAAAAATATATATAATATTCTCAGGACAGGTGATGATGAACAACGAAAGGTAAACGGAAAATTGGGAATGCGACGGCCCGGAGGAGAGAGGAAGATCGGAGAATTGTGAATGCCGATCTCCCGACTTTCCTCAAGGAAGGCTGAGAACGATGGAGAGAGAAAGAAAAGAAAAAAAAAAAAAAAAAAAGGAGAGAGAGAGATTATGGTTGAATTTGGTATTTAAACGAGAGGTTTTTCCGGATTTGCATGGTGACACGTTTCGCTGTCGTCAAAGCATGTCCGCTTCAACAATTTGAAATACAAACGGCCATGGCCAAATTATTATTTTAGCCCCGATCCAAAACGATGTCCTTATGAGTTAGAAATAATATACATTATAAATTATAAATTAGAATATTGTATTTATATGTTAAAATAATATATATTATATGATATAACAATGTATTTTATTTGTTAAAATAATGAAATTTTTGAGATAAGATAATGTACTTTATGAGTTTGAATAATATATATTATACTTTATATTAGAATAATATATATTATGAAATTATAAAAATATATATTTTAGCAAGCTACGTAAAAAATATTTAAAACGAACGATGTTATTTTTAAATCGTGATCACGGTTTACGCAATAACTATTGACTGCGGTGTTGGTGGGATTCAATTTTATATTTTTCGAATTAAACGTTTAAAAAATCTCATCAATGATTGCAGGCCAGGCCAGCCAAAACTTTATTGGGATTTTACAATTGGCGTCATGATTAGTAGCTTGCCTTGCCTGACAGCTTTCAATCCCCAAAACAATTCCAATTTCCAATTAAGTTTACATGCGTGATGTGTGATAAAAAAATTATTGGAAAATATGCAGGCCCAAAATACAACCGTAGGAATTTAAGGAGTCATATCATAGAAATTGAGACAAATTATATCGTGCATCAGGGCACACAATATATTGTACATTCTAGTTCAAAACGACATTATTTTGTATTTATTTTTTTTAGAAATTTCATTTTCCGTGATAAAGTGTTGAACGTGAAATTTGCATTATCATGATTGAGACCTTGAAGGAATCAGATGACACGATTGTGTCTCATTCCTTTTTTATCTCTTTAACAAGAGCATCTTGGATCACACTTACAAATTGGCAGAGGACGCAAAGTACTCATCTCCTCCCATAAGGTTTTGCACTTTGTATAATAGTCATTGATAGAGAGATTATTCTGTTTGAGACCGTAGATCTCGTTCTGTAGAGAAATTTCCTGAGCATCACATTGCGAGAATATTTTCTTGAGATCATCCCACACATCCTTCGCTCTATCCAGGTGCATGATGCTGCCAACTATGGAGGGATGAACTAACCTAAAGATCCAAGAACATATGATCAAATTGCATCGCCTCCAAGCTCCGTATTCACCACCGTCGCAGACTGGCATTGGAACGCTTCCTTCAACGAAGCACCACTTGTTCTTTACTTCTAATGCGATTCGCTTTGAAATACTCCAAGCACCATAGTTTTAGTTGCCAATCAATGGAGGATTCACGAGCACAGTGCTAGGATTATCTGTCTAACTGAGGAAGAGATGATTCTCCATCTCTTCTAGACTAGAACTTCTGTGAATGGAATTTCTCTACGAAATCGTGGATGAAGCTTCTGCGTGGACTGGAGAAGCAGTGATCGGGGACGCCGGCTGAACTTGCTGGTTCATCTCGCCGGAAACCAAGTTGCGTAGGAGCTCTGATACCATGATAAAGTGTTGAACGTGAAACTTGCATTAATGAGTGAAAGGAAAAATTACAGAGAGCAATACAGAAGCTTCCCCTCTTATATCATGGAGGGAGAAACGGTTATAACAAAATTATGGAATACACAATTACATTGCTGCCCTTTATTATCCTTTTGCCTATCATCAGCTATTTTGGTAGGTTCCTTCATCATTTCGTTTATGTCGTTAACTTCTAAAAAGAAAAATCATGTTTCGAATATACAGAATTATATAGTAGAATACACATAAACTCATAACATAATACAATAATCTAACGTAATACAGAATACACATAAACTCTTAACAGAATTCACATAAACATAAGTGTTAAAAAAAAAAAAAAAAAAAAAAAAAAAAACCATGTAACGAACGGAACGGTGTTCGTCGCGTCAACTTCCCACACAACTTATAAAAACGACGTTGTTTTAGGCCAAAACGCACAATGCATTGTGCGATCTGATGCACGATATAACGATTGAGAAATTGATAACAACTTGTTAATTTTACATACCGTTAACTTGGTTAAATTAAAATTTTAAATAATTTTAATCTCAAATGCATAACAAAGCACGTTGTAGTTATTGTTTGATTTTGACGACAAAAACATGTTTTTCTTCTCATATGAAAAAACACGGATTTATTATAATATTTTAATAATATTTGGATCAATATATAATTATATAAATTATAACAACGAATATTATATAGTACAATTGATGAAATGAGCTACATCGATTATATTTTTTGATGTTATCTTTACTTGAATTCGAGCAAATAATTGTCTAATTACGATGCATGAATAAAATTTTTGACTATATATTTACATAATAAAATTAAAGGTAAAATTATAAAAAATTATAATATTTGAAAATGTACATTTATTTGATTATAAGATTAGTGTAAAAGTATGACTTAATTAATTTAATAATATATGACTCGTTTGTCTGCAATTATCTTTATAAAATCGATACGTAATACGTAGTATGTATGATTTATGTAATTATATTATTACTAAAATAAATATAGGAAAAATGAGAAATAATTTAAGTTAATTATTATAAAATAAATCCAATGACTCATTTTAGCTTAATTACCATAAATCTCAGGTGAAGTGATATTTGATGTCAATATGCTTAGTCCTTGAGTGTAGCACATGATTATGAGTTATGTAGATTGCACTAGTGTTGTCACATTTGATACTGATTTCCTTAACTTCAACACCATAATCCTTGAGTTGTTGCTTCATCCAAAGGATTTGAGCACAATAACTTCCTACAACTATGTACTCCGCTTCGACAGTACTTGTGGCAATAGAATTCTGCTTTTTGTTGAACCATGAAACAATCTTTCCTCCTAGAAATTGACAAGTTTCAGAGGTGCTCTTTCAGTCTATCTTGCAACCATCAAAATCAGTGTTTGAGTAGCCAACTAGCTCAAATGAACCACCTTTCGGATATCAAAGCCCAACACTTCGCTTACCTTTAAGGTATCTTAGGATCTTTTTGGTTGTTGTGAGGTGACTCTCCTTAGGATTAGACTAAAATCTCGCACGAACTCCCAAGGCAAACAAGATGTATGGTCTACTAGTTGTTAAGTACATAAGAGAGCAAGTTATACCTCTATATTTTGCTTGATCTACTTCTTTGCCTTCGTTATCCATGTTCATTCGCAACGAAGTGTTCATTGGAATCTTGACTAATGACTTCCCATCAACTCCAAACTTCTTGATTAAATCCTTTGTGTACTTTGTTTGATTGATGAAGATGCCTTTTTTGCTTTGCTTGACTTGCAATCCCAAGAAGTAGTTCAGTTCTCCTATCATTCTCATTTTAAACTTACTAACTTGGAGAACTTTTCACATAAGGATAGATTGGTGCTTCCAAAAATAATGTCGTCTATATAGATTTACACTAATAAGATGTAATCATCATCCTTAATCCGGAATAGGGTTTTATCTACTTGACCTTTCGTGAATTCACAATTGATTTGGAAACACGAGACGGTGCCATACCAAGCTCTTGGCGCTTGTTTCAATCCATACAAGGCCTTTTTCAGGTTATAGACTTTCTCTCCACCCACTTCAATTACAAAACTTGGAGGTTGCTCAACATACACCTCATCTTCCAAAAGACCATTGAGAAATGCGTTCTTGACGTTCATTTGGAAGACCTTGAATTCCTTGAAAGTAGCATAAGCTAAGAAAATCCTTATAACTTCCAATCGTGCCACCGGTGTGAATGTTTCATCAAAATCTATCCCTTCTTCTTGACAATGACCTTTCGCTACGAGTCGAGCTTTGTTCCTAACAATGGCTCCTCGTTCATCCATTTTATTCCCACTTCGTCCCAATAACATTTTGGTACGAAGGTCTAGGAACTAGCTCCCATACATCATTCCTTTCGAATTGATAGAGCTCTTCTTACATCGCTTGTATCCAATCCGGATCACTTAGAGCTTTTTTCACAACTTTAGGCTCAATTTATGAAAGAAATCAAGTCATCATGCTTTCACGAATGGATGATCGTGTCCTTACACCTTACCTTATATCTCTAATAACTTACTCTGGTGGAAGATCTCTTGACCACCTTAGATATGGATGAAAATCCGTTGGAGGAGCTTGCTCATCTACATCATGAACGTTTGATGTAGCTACAACCTTTGATTGTTCGTGTAGATGTAGTCGGCTAGGCAACCGAATGGTAGACTCTGTTGACTGTTTGGAATCAATGTCTCGAACTCTTTCTTATTTATTCACCATTCGCTCTGATCGCTCGGAGTCACACCTCGGCTCTACCTGACTAACTGTTTGAACCTTTCGAATAGCCTTCTTACATCTCGATTGATGTTTCCTTCATCAAATACTATATGGATGGATTCTTCTACCACCATGATTCTTTTGTTAATCACTCTAAAGGTTTTGCTGACTGTTGAATATCCCATGAATAACCCTTCGTCAGCTCTCTCACCGAATGCCATTAGATTAGTTTTTCCGTTGTTGTGAATGAAACAATTGATACCAAAAGTATGGAAATAGCTCACAACTGATTTCTTACCTTTCCATAGTTCTTAGGGTTTTCTCCCATGAACTTTATTGACTACGGAGCGATTTTGGGTGTAACATGATGTGTTAACATGTTCCTCCCAAAATCTTTTAAGTAAGCCAAAAAGTGCAATCATTGACCTTGTGACTTCTTTGAGAGTTCAGTTTCTCCTCTCAGCAACAATGTTTTACTATGGTGTCCTTGCAGCTGAGAGTTGATGGAGAATACCGAATTGTCCACAAAACTCCTTAACCACATGATTGATAACTTTTGTACCCTAATATGACCGAATTTTCACAATACTTGATCTCTTCTCATTTTGCAACTATTTTAACAATTATGGCAATAACCTTTCAGTTTCATTCTTCTTCCTTAAGAAGATTAAGTATACCTAGTGTAGTCATTTACTACCACTAGAGTATATTTTCTTCCACATAAGCTCACATGGTCTACAAGTCCAAACAAATCCATGTGTAAAACAAATATTTGATTTGCTTCCCTTTTTAACAGACTTCACAAACTCTATATTTGCTATAAGTCACATTTAGTAGTCCCTCTACCAAATCTCCACTGGGTAGCTTATTAATATCCTTAAATTTGAGATGGTTTAGCTTGTTATGTCATTCCCAACTAATGTCTGAATTACCTTCAGCTACCAGGCAAACATTCGGTATGGCCGAATCCCAATCTACTACTATGCATACATGTTCTTTCTCCTCCATGCTGAAAGAACAACTTCTCCAGATTCTTCACTGATTATGCAACATTGATCCTTGGAGAAGTCTACTTTGTAGCCCTTATCGCAGAACTGACTAGTACTAAAAAGGTTGAACTTCAGCCCTTCCACATACGAAACATCCTTAATTGTCAGTCCATTCCTTGAGATATCACCAATCCCTTTGGTTTGTCCACTTGTCTCACTACCAAATATAACTTTAGGACCACTAATTGTTTGAAAGATGCACATATTTGACATTTCACCGGTCATGTGCCTTGAGCATCCACAACCCACATACCAAACAACCTATTAACTTGAAATCAAAATTTATATTGATTTAGGTACCCATACCTTATTGAATCCTTCCTGGTTAGGGAGTATAGACACCCATTTGTACCTAGGGCTCATTAGTCCAAGTTTAGGTCTAGTGTAGCTGTTAAAAACATTATAATCATAAGGGATATTTTGGTAATTTATGGGCTTTTTAGGTGCATATATTTTTGAAAATGAGTTCGATTCACATTGCTATGCACCCTAGAATAGGGGTGAGCAAAAAAAACAGGACCGAACAAAAATTGAACCGTCGGTTTTTTGTTCGGTTTCGGTTATTAAAGTGAAAACATTTCAGTTATTTTGATTTTTCGATCGGTTATCGGTTTTTCAAGAGAAAATCGAAAACTGACCGAAAAACCGATGATTAATCTAAAGAAAAAAAAAGGAAATCTGTATGAACAAAGAAATAAAGCTATCATATGCATATGCATAGAACAATTTACAATTCTCAGAAGAATATCATTTTGAAATAAAAGACTGTTGTGGATGGAATGTCATTATAGATTCAGCTGAGAAAGATATTAAATTTTCCATATTAAAAACAAAACAAAAAAAAAAAGTCAATAGAGGGACTTTTACCCTTGCAAAATGAATTTTTCTGAGAAAACTAAAATGATACTAGCAATTTCACAATTGCTTACAAATGAATGCAACAACACAAACTACATTTATTATGCCAATCCTCTTAAACGCCTAAAGATTTTAAATGCAAAATTGTAATTGATTATAAATACTATGATATTATTTTTATTCTTTAATAATTTAGTCTTTTAGCATTAGTCAAATGAATAAAATAAGTTTAACTATTTTACTAAAAAATTGGTTATATTTAACCGACCGAAAATTGTCGGTTTCGGTTATATCGGTTATGAAGGTTAGTCGGTCGGTTTTCGATCGGTTATGAAGGTTTGGTTAAAATTTTGGTTATTTCAGTTATTAACCAAAAATCGATTGATGGTCACCACTATCCTAAAATAGAACATTTGCTTATGTCTATGGAACCTTTCAAATTGCGCTTCTGATATGGGTTCATGGACCATAAGACAGTCCTCATCAGAATGATATAACCTTCCGGCACCCTTCATAGGTTATCTAGATGACCTCTTGGGTTGACCATTCAGATAGTGATTCGGTCTCTTTCTCGAATGGTTATTCCCCGAGTAGGTATTTGGCTTACACTTCGGATGGTTATTCTTCTTGGGCTGACCATTCGATCGTCCGTTACTTGGTTTATTCCGAATAGTACTCTGAGTACCTTTTGGGTTACCCTTCAAAGATTTACCTTTCGTAGGTTCCACAACCTTTCAAATAGTGTCATCTTTCAGTTGACTATTCGATTGTGGTGCTTTGTCTTTATCAACTATTTTTGAAGGTTCAGATAACATGTCTTGACCTTTAACAAAAACAGATTTTAAACATCCACTAGTTGAAGGATCCTGTTGGTTTAGTCAGTTTCAAATATGATTGAGAGCTAGGATCAAAATCGAGTCCGACTTTGTCACCAATAGGTCTCTGCTCACCTATCATTCGATCCATTATTTTGGATGAATTGGTGAAGGTAGCTATGACCTCACACAATTTATGCTCTCTAACTTCCCTTGCTTTGCACTCTTTTTTAGTAAGAGAACTTGCTTCTCGAATTGGACTATCGTGCTTATCATTTCATAATTTTTAAACACGATGCTCTTGAAAGATTCGCATTCGGCCAAGAGTCGAGCATTCTCTGCTTTTAACTTGGATTGGGTGTTCTTTACATTCTTGAAGTCCTTCATCAGTTTAAGAACCAAACCCATAGGATCTTCATTAGAACTATAATCAGAATCACATGCGGTTGAGGTTTGAGAAGTTACCTCATCATCCTTAGCAATTAAACATAGCTCTTCATCTAATTCTTATTAGATGAGGAGGCAGATGAGTCCCTTCTCATCACATGAGCTTTCGCTCTTTGAACTTGAACTGGAGGAACACGAATCGGTGATTGCCTTCTTGACTAACTCTTCATCACCAGTGTTTTTCTCTTCCTGTCACCCTTCGAGTGGTTCTTCGAGCGGTTGTGCTAGCTTCTACCACTCGACTCTCCAGATGCATTCTTTGAGTCATTCTGATTGTTAGCACTCCTCGGTTGCTCTTGATGCTTTCGTGCAACTAGATACGGGCAATCCACCTTGTAGTGTCCTGGCTTCTGGTAGTTGTAGCACAAGACCTGCAACTCCTCAGAGTCTTTACTCTTTAAGGCACTTGACCTCTCATAGTGTCTCCGGTTTAAGGAAGATGGTGTGGATGGGGTTCCTTGAATTTTTTTTCCTCATGAACCACTTGAACTTCTTGACAAACATAGCAAACTGTTCATTAGATATAATAAAAAAAAAAATCAGAGGGGTTAGAGTTTGACTTGGATGATGTAGAAGGTTGTTGATTAGCTATCAATGCAGCACTCTTCGGTTCATCCTCTCGTCATGGTTCCCTCTCAAACTCATATGCTTTGAGGTCGTTGAATATTTGTGAGGTGTGGATGGCCTTGAGATCACGATGATCCCTCATAGAGATGACCTTCATCTCCCATGACTTGGGCAGTCCACGAAGAATCATGAGGTTGATACCTTTCTGGGATAGCTCCTTTGCCATATTTGCTACCTCACTCCTCAGCTTCATAAACCGAGTCTCCATCTCAGCTATGGACTTGCCATTAACCATTCGGAAGTCTTTGAACTTCTTCATGGCTATTGTGAGCTTGTTCTCCTTTTCCTTCTCATCACATTCGCCTATTTGCATGGGCACTTCCCAAATATCCTTGACAGCTTTGCATTTCCTTATTCTCAAGAACAACGTCTTGTCGATCGTCTTAAACAATATGTCCTTGGCGATATTGTCTAAGTTGTTCCAAGTTCTATCCTCCGATGTCCCTGCATGTCGCGATTTGGGAACGTATTCTAGAGCATCCGGTCCTTGGATAACAACATTTTTATTGACCATCATGATTTTGAATGGTCCTTCAGTAATGACCTCCCACATCTCGTCATGTAAGGCAGATAGGTATGCATGCATGCGTACCTTCCAGTTATCAAACTTATTTAAACTAAGCATTAGGTTCTTGGACATGTGATGGTCCATGTACGTGCAAAGGAAAATGATTTTGACTTTTAGAAAGAAGATCACCAGGCAGTATACACAGAGTGTTTACCATACAAGGTAACTTGCTCTGATACAACTTGTTGGTAAGGTTAGGGTACAAGTCTAGACAGAGAGAGAGAGAGAGAGAGAGGGAGGGGGAGGGGTAAATAGACTTGTAGGATTTTGAAAACTTTTACGATTCGTTCAAGCAACCGAGAGATAACTTCAACGACTTGTTGAGTATGCACATCAGAAATATTTTGTTAACCCTTTTTAAGTTTGTTTACATGTATTTTGTTCTTGTAAACGCTTAGGTTTGATTGTGAGATAGTACACAAGCCGCAAGCGTATAGTAAAGTAAAAGATATATATATATATATATATATATATATATATATATATATATGTGTGTGTGTGTGTGTGTGTGTGTGTGTGTGTGTGTGTGTGTGTGTGTGTGTGTGTGTGTGTGTGTGTGTGTGTGTGTGTGTGTGTGTGTGTGTGTGTGTGTGTGTGTGTGTGTGTGTGTGTGTGTGTGTGTAGAGAGAGAGAGAGAGAGATAGATAGATTTTTATAGTGGGTCGCCAAACACGCCTACTCCACTCTTCTCCTAAAATTCAAGGAGGTTTGCACTATCCCAATAGTACAAAGGATGTTCAAGTCTTGAACAACAAAATCGGCCTTGAACTCCACGGGATTGTTCGACTAATGGTAATATGTTTTGATAAAGGTTTTAATCATGGTAATGGTAATGAACATTCTAATATGCTAATAATGGGAATTATTAATAGTAATTATTAACCACAATAATTCTAGCATCTTTTTTATTACTCTGGATACCTTTTCCATTTTTTTGATCTACTTGTCATAATAATATAAAACATTATTAAACATGTTTGTATGTATTTAATACTGTTGCAAAAATCGCGCCTAGGCGTTCTAGGCGCCCGTCTAGGCGCTCTAAACGCCATAGGCGGTCCCCAAACGCCTAGAGGGCGCCTAGCGATTTTTTTAACATTGGTATTTATTGATATGATATCAATGTTATACTTTGCATATGAGATCGATCAATTGCCGTGTGGAATTTTTTTTTTTCCCACTTGATAATATGTAATATTGGTTATAGATATTGTATTTCTGATAACATTATTTTGTAGAGCAATTTTCTTATTACATAGGATTATTATTGAAAGGAATAGATTTTCTTAGTGAACAAGCAAATAAATTATGATCATGAAAAAGTTGCTATAATAATTAATGGCATGGGACCCTTGGCGGTACCACCCTTGCTTTGGTAGATTACAATGGTAATACATAATTTTCTATTAAAAACTACAATACAATATGTGTGTATTTTCCCAACTCTAAAAAGGGTTCAATTTTCTATTTTTTGCTTGCATTTTACAAATCATATCGAGGAATTCATTTAAATTGATGATTCAATCTTATGTTTTACGTATAATGTTTTGGAGTAATGTGTGTTTCTTTTATATTTGAAAAGTGTGGGAGGTGACATTGTCATAAGAAGCGATTACCAACATCAGAAAAGAATAAATTCAATGATCTTGTAATGGCCATAAAATTGTCGAGTAAACATCCTAAAAAGAGATCAGATAAGTGTTTTCTCAAATGCATTATTTTACACTTATATGATATTGGCTATTATATACATGTGATCAAATATATATGCCTGAAGACTGTTTTTATCATAATTAAAACTTGATAATCACTATGTGATATTAGGTGATGAATCCAATTGATGCTTAGTTTTAAAGAGAACGTTTGATTTTCTCTTATGACAAAGTTTATTAAATATCATTTTTTTTTGTTTAATAAGCTCTAAACTTAAAATCTTAATGGAGCTTTGTCCGGGAGGCAAATTAAGTGTTATGGAAGAAAACTTATCTATTTGGGGATCACAATTTTTAGATACTATTATGTTTATTCAAATCTGACCCACTACATATCACAAGCACCTAGTACATGGTTTAAAATCGTGCATTTCCCTATATGTGTTAAGCTTTTAAGTATTAGTATCTAGTCCTTTCTTTTTTGTATATCACCACCGTAGCTGTAAGTGTAAAAATATTACACATTGGACCCTACTATGTTGGCTTAAATTAGTTGTCAAAATAAAGTAGTTAGTTGGCTAAAATTTATTTGTCAAAATAGTTTTTTTTTTTTTTTTTTTTGCTCTGGATCTGTGTCAGGACGTGCTCCAAGCAGCCATGGACTTCTTCAACGGGTTGTTTTTTTCAGACCCTATTTTGTTGTTGTTTTTAAATTGTGTGTTGCAGCTGAGTTTAAGGAGTTGGAAGCTGCGGCATTTTTTCAGACCAAAGAGGTTTCATATCATCACTGTAACATGCTACTTTGTTAAGCATTAAAGTTGAAGATTCAAGGATTAAAATTCTACATATCATTCATCAAATCCTCCACTGGTTATTCTATCAATAGATTCGTGTGTTGAAGGTTTCTCAACTGGTTCAAGTTGTGATGAAGATAGCATGCACGTCAAGTCCATGGTGATGCTGGAGTATGCGCTGGAGTAGTGTAGTTTATGTTTTAGTGTGTAATGTACTCCCTTTGTATTCCTTGTTGATCATCTAGTGGATTTGGGTTGACGTGAGTGGCTCCGCAGACGTAGGAGTGAGGCTCCGAACTGCGTGAACATTTCCTGGTGCACGGTTCCATTTATTGCTTTTATAATTAATTTTTTATTCTATATGGAGTAGATCCTGGAGTTAGTTCAGCTTAATAATTGAATTAAAATTTAGTAGGAACCTTTAGGTTATATCTTGCATTCAAGATCCACGAGATTTTTTCAGTAGCGTATCGTTAAGGGCTAATTATCTAAAGCCATAATGAAGGATCAAAAGATACGCTGGCTGCATAAAATCGTTTCTCAGCATTAGGGGGAGATTTGAAACCAAATTTTATAGAATGCAAAAAAAAAAAAAATGAAATGGAAAAGATTTCCAAACCCATGTACTAGTTTTACCGAACCATAAATTCAAAAATTGAACAAATAATCTGCTAGAAATGTCAATGAGTGACTAAGTCCATATAAATTAAGAATCAAAATCCACAACTAGGACTAAATATATCTACCATTCTCCCTTTATGCCGAAAGCATAGGAAATCTATCGGTATAAAAATAAAAAATTGTGAAAACTAGATCTAGTATAGAAATTTCATCACTCTTGAAATGTAAAATTTTTTCATCTTGAAGATGTTCGCATGGAAGGCGAAAACCCATTATAAAATTATAGGTGCACCGAATAATCAAAATACTGGGAAGTAGAACAACCAAATTCAAATACTTTTGAGAAATGATATATATTTGGTTGATATAAAAATTGCCATGAGTATGGAAGATACTTACAATGAATATATTACAGTTGTCGATAACATATTAGGCTTTGAACATTTTAAGGTTAATAAAAGGAACCTCTGCCTATACTTGGTTTAGTAGATGTTTACTCAGTTTATTGATATATGTGGTGGTTCCATTAAATAATTAGTGTGTTTTGTCTATATTGATGCACCCTATTATCATCCGATCTTGTCATTGCTTTACTACTTATAGTACTTTTGCTTTGTCATGGATGTGAAATGATCATTGATAAGTTAAGAATGAGATGAGGAAAGTAGCAATAACAAGCTAAGGAAGAACATTTGCAGATATTGAACTGATCTAATGAACTGGAGTTATCATAATTGGTACAATTCAAAACATAGATAATTGTACCTAATACGAATTCCTTTACACACATGAACTCTATAAGAGTGGTAAAATATTTGTTAATAGATTCGCTCCAGTTACAATCTAGCAAATCTATTTACTGAAACTCTACCTACGCATAAGTCAGGAAGATTATTATCTTCAGGGGAGTAACAAAATCTAAGTACAAAAGTACAATTAATTCATTGGTCCATAAGAAATATTTTAAATGCTACTCAAGAAAGTCATATGAAGATCGAACACTGAAAGTTCACGGTTGTATTCTTTCACTTAACTAAGTTTTTCCTAAAAGAGTTTTTTTAGTAAGGTTTTTAATGAGACAACCAATGCAGTATATGATTTCACAAATATCATGTACTCTTTCCTTAGCTAGGTTTTTTTTTTCCCACGTGATTTTCCTAGTGAGTTTTTTAATGATGCATGAATATATTTAAATAATTGCCCATATATCTTGTACTCTTTTCTTGTCTAGTTTTTTCCCACAAGATTTTCCTAGCAAATTTTTAACGATGCATGATTGTGGTCAAATCATTTCCAAGGAGGAGTATTATAAATATTATATCGTGGTCAAATAATGTCCAAGAAGTAGTGTTATAAATATTATATTTATTGTGAATATTATAATTAATTTTGTAAAATTAATTTGTAACGTTTGTAACAGTTATATAATTATTTGAGTAAAAGACATTTTTTGTCCTAGACTTATAGTGGCACAGACAATTTTGATCCTTTAATTCATAAAAAAAATCAGACAATTTGTGAACACTCTTATTGTGACGAAGAAAATTTTAGTCCTCTGTCTACATTTTCGTTAGTTGACCGTCAAATAAGGGGCATTTCTGTCAATTCAACAAAATCACCCCAATTTTCTTCCAAAATTCAGTTACGTTTGTTACGATTAGATTTCTTCCCCAAACTCAATCCTATTTTCTTCGCCAAGTTTTCTGGGTGGAGGAGGCAGGACGAGAGTGGTGGCAGCGGCGGCCGTCGCAGAGTTGGTCATCCAGAGGAGGGGGTGAGAAGGGTGGAGAGAGGCAATCGGCTGGCCGTGTGATCATACGCTCGATCGGTTAACCTAATACGCTTATGTCTTCTCCCTCTCCGCCACTCTGATTGCGGTTAACCTAATACGCTCGACCGGAAAACTGACGTGCTGCTCTGCCAGAGCTTGGAACTCCCCGTGGAATCCCCACCGCCTATCAAACTCTCCATCCACTCATCCGAGTCGAACTCGCCCCTGGCCCAGCACCTAAATCAGTAAACAGAAACTCCCCTTCGGTGTGCTGCTTTGATTGCGTTCCTGTTGATTGTGGGATGGGATTTTGGGTTGGGAATGGAATGGCTTTGTAGTGTGATTCTGTTAAATTATAGTTTTTTTTTTTTTCAATTCCTTGATTTTTATTGTCTTTGTTGGGATTGATTTGGTGAAAGCAGATTTCCACACTACTAGATTAATTCCATGTTGTTGAGGCATCCTTATATATGTGCTCTTAAATCTTTGATTTACTTGATGTTGAACGTTGGCAAAGTTTTCAAGTGATTAAAGTCATCATTTAGTGGCTAGGGTTCTGTTCTACTTTACAGTTTCTACTTTGATGGAATTATTCTTTGGTTTGGCAGGCATTCACGCAAGAAGGAGATAGCATAAAATGACGCAAATACCCTCCTCTCAAACGGTCATCTAACAGAAATATTGACGGAGGACTAAAATTGTCCTCGTCACAATAAGTGTGTCCATAAATTGTCTGATTTTTTTTATAGAGGACTAAAATTGTTTGTGTCATTATAAGTCTAGGACTAAAAATGTCTTTTATTTACATTCTCAAACTTTCTTGGAATGAAATGGTAGAGATGAACATTCTTAAACTTTCTTGTTCTTTAGCTTTTATGATGAGAATATAATTGTGTTGTATTCAATAATAATGTCTGAGAGTACAGGGAGCGAATATATAGAGATGCTAGATAGAATCCTAGTCTAACACGAATAATATAGTCCTAGTCTAATATGGATAATAGAGTCCTAATAGTCCTAATACTCCCCCTCAAGCACAAGGTTGGTCAGCCAAAACATTGAGCTTGCAACGGAGTAAATTAAAACGTACAGACGAAAGAGACTTAGTAAAAATATCCGCTATCTGATCTTTGGTAGAAATAAAATTGACTTGTAATTCTTTCTTCGCGACTTTATCACGAACAAAGTGGTAGTCGATCTCAATGTGCTTGGTGCGAGCATGAAACACCGGATTAGCACACAGATAAGTAGCTCCCAGATTGTCACACCAGAGTTTGGGCACAGAAGGTGGCGCAAACCCGATTTCCTTCATCAGAGAGACGAGCCAAGTAACCTTTGCAGAGACATCAGCCAGCCCTTTGTATTCAGCCTCAGTTGATGAACGAGCCACAGTACGTTGTTTTCGACAAACCCATGAGACAAGATTGGTCCCCAAAAATACAGAAAAACCATTAGTAGATTTGCGATCATCAGGATTGCCAGCCCAATCCGAATCAGAATATGCATGAATATCTAGAAAAGGAGAAGACGTAATCTTAAGACCAAGATGTAGTGTCTCATTTACATACCGTAACACCCTCTTGAGAGCCGCCCAATCCGCAGTAGAGGGAGAGTGCATGTGTTGACACAAACGATTGACTGCATAGGAAAATCAGGCCGAGTTACCGTAAGATATTGCAGAGCACCTGCAAAGCTGCAATACTGAGTGGGATCAGCGTATGGTACCACGACATCAGTCTCGGCCTTCGTGGTTGAAACCGGAGTAGCCACGGGCTTGCAATCAACCATACCTGCTCGTTTTAGAATATCCTTCATGTACCGTTGTTGAGACAGAAGCATGCCATCAGACAACGGAATGGTCTCAATACCCAGAAAGAACGAGGGCACACCCATATCACGAACTTTAAACTCAAGAGCCAACTTGTCATAAGAGCAGTCACATGAGCCGGATCAGATCCCATAACCAAAATATCATCCACATAAACCAGAAAATATAAACGATTATTGCCATGTGAATATATAAATAGAGAGGCATCCGTCTTGGAAGGTGAGAAACCAGCAGAAACCAGAAAATCATGCAAACGAGTGAACCAAGCACGGGGAGCTTGCTTAAGCCCATATAAAGAACGTTGAAGGAGACAAACGTGCCCGGGCATCGTTTTGTCTTCATAACCAGGGGGCTGGCGCATATAAACCGTCTCAGCGAGATTGCCATTTAGAAAAGCATTGTGTATGTCCAACTGTCGAATAGTCCATCCACGAGAAATAGCTAAGGATAAAAGAAGACGTACCGTAGTTGATTTAACAACGGGACTAAAGGTCTCAAAGAAATCCTCGCCGGCAATTTGATTGAATCCCTTGGCAACTAACCGAGCCTTGTAACGCTCAATCGAACCATCAGCCTTTCTCTTGGTTCTAAACACCCACTTACATCTAACTACATTCATACCTGATTTAAAGGGAACAAGCCTCCATGTATTGTTGTGCACCAAGGCATTAAATTCCAAATCCATTGCATCCCGCCATTCAGGAAATTTAACCGCTTGAGTAAAACATGTAGGTTCAGGAGTAATAGCAGCAGCAGATAAAGCAACATGATCATGTGGTCCCGAACTTCTCGTATTCATTCCATGAGAGAAAACGGGTGAGGGCGCGTGACGAGACCGACCACGAGGCCGGCCTCTTGGCCGAGGAGCCGGCTGGTCCGTGACTGTCCGCTCGGACTCGGTCACGGGCTCGGCAGTAGCAGGTGGTCAGAAGCGGCTATGGGCGCGGCAGGAGGATCACGAGCCGTGACAATAGTCGGATCACCACCAGAAACAATTGGTGCAACACCCCACGGCTCCGGGCGTGGTTTTGGAACCTGCGAATCCACAGAAGCAACAAAAGGGAAGACAGCCTCATCGAATCGCACATGGCGACAGATAAAAACCTTGTTAGTGTTAGTGTCTAAACAACGATAGCCACGAAAAGATGGAGGATATCCTAGAAAGACACAAGGGGATAACCGAAACTGTAGTTTGTTGTGATTATAGGGACGCAGATTTGGAAAGCATAAACACCCAAAAACACGCAAATATGAATAAGATGGAGGAGACCGATGCAAAAGATAATGAGGAGATTTATCAGATAAGACAAGAGTGGGCATTTTATTGATTAGATAAACCGCAGTTTCAAAAGCATAATCCCAAAAACGAGACGGAATAGAGGATTGAGCCATTAATGCTAGTCCCGTTTCAACAACATGCCTATGTTTACGTTCTACCCTGTCATTTTGTTCATGAGTATATGCACATGATTGCCTGTGACGAATACCTAAGGACGCAAGAGTGGAACCAAGCTTTTTATATTCTCCCCCTAAATCAAATTGAAAAGAAATAATCTTGCGAGAAAAGGAACGTTCAACTAGTGACCGAAACTTATCAAATATAGCATACAAATCAGATTTAGCACGCATGGGATAATACCACATATAACGAGTGTAATCATCCACAAACAACACAAAATATTTAAAGCCAGACGCAGAAAGTAATGGCGCAGGGCCCCAAATATCTGAATAAATTAATTCCAAACGATGTGTACTAGTAGTTTCGACACGAGACAAAGGAAAACGAGAAGATTTTCCTAATTGACAAGAGGAACAGACATTGGGAAGATCACTAGAATTAAATGTACCAACAGACGAAGACGCTAAAATTTTACGTAAGACTCGAGAATGAGGATGCCCCAACCGCATGTGCCAAACGTAAGAGGACCGTGCAGCAACAAATGGAGCAGGGGAAGCAGAAGACGCAGGCCATGTGTAGAGACCCTCAGACGCATGTCCCTTAAAAAGAACCTTCTTGGTCAAAATGTCTTTCACATAGAAACAAAGAGGGTGGAACTCAAAGAAAACATTATTGTCATTTGCAAAACGCTGGACAGATAATAGAGAAGAAGAGAGACCAGGGACATGCAAAACATCATGTAACTTAAAAGACATAGAATCAGTGGCTAACGAAGCAGAACCAACATTAACAATAGGCAAACCTGTACCATTGCCGACTCGCAGAGTCTCCGGACCATCATAACTTGTCGCAGAAGTCATCAAAGAAGAATAAGGCGTTGCATGATTTGTAGCACCAGTGTCAGGGAACCACTGATGAGGACCGTTGGAATCACCATTATCACCAGAGACGGCCTGAAAACCCGGAGCCCCTGAATAACGCCGAAAACAGTTGGCTCCCGTGTGACCAAAACGGTCACAAATTTGACACGGATCATCATAACGCCAAACACAATTGGCTCCCGTGTGGCCGAAACCGTTACAAATTTGACACGGATCATCAACGTCACGTCGTTGACCGGACCGCTTCTGATACGATGTATCTTGGTTTGATGTCATCGGCTACTGCTACGAAGTGAGGAACATGGATGTTGGAAAAGAAAATCATGGCTAATTGATACCAGATGAGAATATAATTGTGTTGTATTTAATAATAATGTCTGAGGGTACATGGAGCGAATATATAGAGATGCTAGATAGAATCCTAGTTTAACACGAATAATATAGTCCTAGTCTAATATGGATAATAGAGTCCTAATAGTCCTAATATTTATTTACTCTTTCTCTGTAATTTATTTTGATTCATCGTATTTGAGTTAACCGACATTTTGATTCATCGTATTTGAGTTAACCGACATTCAAATTCTAATTATAACAACGACAACAGAGTTAACCGACATTCAAATTCTAATTATAACAACGACAACATAGGTTAGTAATGACTATGAATTGATAAAGAAATAATTAAATTGGTCTGGTCAAACAAAGGGCCCGTGTAACCACCTCATCGCTAGCAAAGGCCGAGCTCATGCGTGACAACATACTTTCAAACTTTGTTATATAATTATTACAACCGTTAAAGTGATTCAAAGAAATCCACAATTTCAGAAAGCATCTTTGACTCTGAAGGTAAAATAATTCATGAATCTAACACAGCATAACATATATCAAGTTTATACGTGTCACTTTTTGTAATTAATTTTTGTAACAACAAAAAATATGAAATTTTATTTAAAACTTCAATGGTAAATGTTTATTAAGAGAAATGTGGGGCAATAGTTAGGGACGGAGCCAGAAAATATGTTGAGGGAGGGGCAAAGAAGTAAGGATGGATTCAATGGCGGATTCAGAAAATTTTTTTAGTGAGGGAGAAAAATTAAAATAAAAGAGAAAGTTAAAAAAAAAAAAAAACTTAAAAAGTATAACAATAAATATTGTTGGATATAGCGAAAAATAAAACATATTAAAACTTTATAAAAATATTTATAACAAAATATTAAACATAATTAATTTGATAAAACAATTCGAATATAAAACACATTATAAATTACACATTCCATTATTAATATAAAGAAAGTTATATATATCATGCCAAAATTTAATTGTGTTAATAAAAAAAAGTGAAGAAAACTACGACATTGTCAATGCGAAGACTCAAACCCATTCCATTCCGAAACTCATACACATTAGCTACCACCTTGTCTATCACAGCTTCTATTTACATAATCTGTTTTATAATACTTATATGAATAATGTACTATATATACATATTATATACAATATAGGGTAGGGGTGGGGTGGGGTGAGGGGGGGGCAGCTGACCCCCCCTGCCCCCCTCTGGCTCCGTCTATGGCAATAGTTATTACATGACCATGGTCCACACAACTACGATCCAAAAATGACATTATTTTATTTAATTTTATGTTTTCGTGCATTCAGCTGTAATATACATTTTTATAATTCAAAATGTACATTATTTTAAAACACAATATATATTATATTACCCAGATGTTTTATTATTCTAACACATAATGTACATTATTTTAAAACATAATGTACAGTATTCTAACATATAATGTACATTATATTTACTCATAATATTCACGATAATATTTTTAAATTGTGATACACAGCTCTGTGTGGACCGCAATAATTTGTCAATGTTGGGAAATGGATAACCATTACCATTCCCTGTCCCTATTAATCAGTATATGATGTATCATCTATTTATTAGATACGTAGATTATTTATATAACTTAAAGTGGGTTGATAAATTTACCAGTAATTCATGAAAGTAAATAATTTTAATGTTTTAATTTCAGAGTGGTAAATATAGTGGTGGAGATATTTTCCAGATCAAAATTACTAAATTGTGAAATTCCATGAACCAAATGAGATCATAGCAAATCTTCATTACAAATATAGAGAATCGGTATATATGAAGATTTAGTTTATGAAATTTGAGAAAATTCTACGAAATAACTAATGTCTTTCAATAATTTGAGAATTTGAAGTGTAATGTTAATTTTTAGCTACATTTCAATGGCACGAAATTGTGTGTAAAACTCAATGGTTAATTAATTATTTAATACAAAATGATATAAATAAAAAATGACTAATTAAGTTGTCCCTCAATAATTTGAAATTTTAAAGTGCATTATAAATATTAACATGATTTGTTAATTGTGGACTAAAATTGTCATTTTACACATAATTAAAGGGAAAAATTTGTGTATGGTACGGTAATAATTTATTGACCGAGTCTACAATATAAGTATAATTAATAAACTAAAACCGCCATTTTCCCGAAAATAAATGAATGGCAAAAACTAGCCGTGAGACGGGTCAGTCAAGATGAAATATAATACTTATACTAGAAAATGTAATACTAAATAAGAATAAAGTATTTGTTGCTTATAAGGAAAAACGTAATACTTTTGAAGACAAATGTAATACTTTTAGTTCCCGGTCGGAATGAGCATCATTATCTGTGCCGGTTTTTATTGAAGTGATGTAGCTCGGGATGGTCATCCAGAATTCCTAGGTCGGGACCGGGCACAAGGCGTTACACGGAATTATAAGTCTACGTCTGCGCTCGGGTCAGATCGGAACCATACAAGGTCGAAAAGCGTTCCATAGTATGTACGGGGCGCATGCTGAGCAAGTATACGGTCATAAGTTCAGAGAATATTTCCCATCAAGTTGCACCAATGGTTATCATTAGGTGCACCAATGTGAAAGATAAATTACTTGTACTATTAAGTGTAAATAGTTACTCTTTAATTTTAAGTGAGTTTACTTGGACATTTTACTTACACACTTGCACCTGTTACTTGCACTTTTTAACATATGTTACTTGCACTTTAAAGTTTGAGTTATTTATAAAAATGCTATCACGTTTTTTTTTTAAAATTAGATATGATCCGTTAGGTCTTTCCAAATGGACAGCTTTGATTGATTCTTATTTATCTCCTGAGCACTCGTTCTCACCAAAGCATTGTCTTATACATCGAGCAACAATATAAAGTGCACCAAACGTTATTAATAGTTGCACCAAACTTTATCACTAAGTGCACTAATGTGAAGAAAGTTATCATTAAGTGTACCAATGTGAAAAGGTAAAATTACTTGCACTATTTAAGTGTAAATGGTTGCAATTTTAAGTGATTTTACTTGCATATGTTACTTGCACTTTTAACACATATTACTTGCATACAAAATTTGTATTGTTTACAAAAATGCCACTTCATATTTTTAAAAAAAATTACCTCTAACCCGTATTATTTTTTATTTATCTCCTAGCTCGTTCTCACAGAAGTTATATGTGTGTGTGTGTGTGTGTATGTGTGTGTGTGTGTGTGTGTGTGTGTGTGTGTGCGCGCGCGCGCGCGCGTGCGTGCATGTGTGTGTGAGAGAGAGAGAGAGAAATTTACAATCACTATTTATATAGTGTGCATTAGGAAAAACCTGCTCCTATGTAATAAATATACAATGTATCGACTCTTATGATATATACATTCAACAAAATGTCCTTCTAAATAAGTTGTCATGTAGAAAATTTCAATTTAGGTTAGTTGAGAAATTGATCAAAATAATCAAATGTGTATGAATTTAGTTGTCATGGATCAAATGTTTGAGAGGTACAATAGTTGAGAGAGAAAAAAATGGAGAAAACCTATACAATAATTAAGAATTGTAAGATTTGGAACCAAATAGGTTGAATAAAATTAATATTAAAAAAAAACAGAGAGAAAGAAACTCTTACTCTACTTGGCTGCCCACTTGACAGGCAACTATTTAGTAGTCCAAACCTTATTTGGATAGGTTACTATCTTATATTCTAATATCAAAATATAGAAGATCAAACCTATCTTTCAAAAAAAAAAAAAGGACTAATATGAGTTGAGAAAGAGAAATGAAGAAGCGGATTTGCTCGCTATTGAGAAGCTTAAAAGGGAACCTTATATATTCACATATGCTCGAAGTTACGCTTGTTGGATCGAAAAAATGAAAAATAGAGCTACAAGTCTCAATCGCAAACGGAGTGGATTGAACCGGGTAATTTCGTTAGAACCCTAAAAACCTTGTAGATTGTGTTTAACTTGCTATTGAGAAAGAAACCATTCAATTTGTGGTGATTTGTGCTCCCTTGATGCGGATGTATTACAATTGATTTTGTTAATTTTGCTAATCAATTAGTAGATAGCTTGACTAAGTCTCTTAGAGATCATAGAATTTGATATATTTGCAACAAGTTTGGTGTATACAATATATACACTCATCTTGAGTGAGAGTGTGAAAATAGAAACCCTAAACCTATTCCTAATACGAATGAGACTGATTCAATGTTTGTATAAATATATGCCTTCTGTACATTTCAGTTCATAAGAATATAATAAAATTACATGTTATCACTTATCACAACCGGATTGACAAAAAACACTTGATTTCTAATTTTTTGTGATTAGAAATATTTTTTTACATGTTTTTTTTTTTTTTTTTCTTTTTTTTTGCGATTCACTGACACGAATCGATAAGACATTGATTGTCACATTGCTTCTAACAACCATGATTACAATCTCAACAATTTATTTCATCTTTTAAGTTTTAAAATTTGATGCTTATTCACTTTTCACTAACCCTAGTATATAACTATTTCTTTTCCTATCTACCCCTTCCACTATTTGTATATTAATTCCTGACTATCTAACAATCTCTCAAGCTGTCAATGACCTTGTGGTCTAGTGGCATGGAGTGGCTCTCCCAAATAGGAAGTCATGCGTTTGTGCCCCAGTGGAGGCGGTATTGACTCTTTGTGTTTTAGAGAAAGAAGAAAATAGTTATGAACATATACTATATTGTAATAGAGTCAGTAGTACTTAAAAAAAAAAAAATCTCTCAAGCTCTTCCTTGAACTTTATCTTCCCTATCAATACAACTTTCACTATACTTATACAAGAATTAATATAATGTTAGATTTAATTTTTCTTGAAAAATGTCTCTTAGCTTATAATTGTGTAATAAAAAAAAATTTCCTTCCATTCCATGAGTGCTAGCTACTCTACCCCTTAATTTTTTTTTTTCCTATGTGACATTTGTAGAGTTCCTTGGTAAACCTATTCCAAGTTTCCAACACTAGTTAGTTATTATTGTTATTTTTATTGTAATCCTTTGGATAGTTTCAAAATACAATGAGTTTGTAGTAGAGGGAGTAGCAGCCCAATCTCAAAGGTCTGAAAAGTATGGGGGCGAAACTATGAATTTGGTGAAGTTATAAGGTGACATTATTTATGTGGGAGCCCCTCAAATCTCCAATCCCTAACTCCATTGCCTCCTTCTCTCCTTATTCAATCCCAAGTATTTTTCTCGAAATAAATCTAATATTTGCCAACACTCCTTAAACTCACTTGAAAAATTTTGACAAAGCCAAAATCCTCCTCGTATGGCCTTTCATGTAGCTTGCCCAATTACCTGGTACAGTAACACCTCTCCCTCTTTCATTTCATAATTTTTCCCTCTCCCTCTTTTCTCTCTCCCCAATTTTTTTTTCTCTCTCTCTAGCTATGCGCATTCTGTGGCATTTTTTCGCGCTGTTGAGTGTGTTTTTGTGCGCAGTCGGAAGATTTGCTACTGCCCGCTTGGGTTTGCGAGGGGGTTGCAGGGCGACAAGGGGAAAAATGAGTTCTTGGAGGAGGTGGGTAAGCTTGAGGAGTTTCTCAAGGACCCTTGGCTGCTTAGGGCTAGGGAGAATGCCACAATTCAGGTAAAGGTTCCCAAAGTCGTGGTTGCTCCTCCCCCTCCTCAGTCGCTAGCTGTCGGTGGTGATGCTGGCACGGATGCGGAGGAGGCGGCGGCGATGTTGTCGGCGCAGACCAAGCGGGCCGCGTTGCAGAAGAAGGCCGCGGCTGCGTCCTTGGTGGCTGAGGATTATGCTAGGCGTTTTGAGTCTGGGAATTTAGTGGTGGGTTTCTTCATTTTTTTTTTTTCTGAAAAGTGCAAGTGGCATTAATTATTATTATTATTATTATTATTTGAGGAATTTAATTGGTTGAATGTGAAATAGTGGGTTTTTTTTTGTTGGTCTGTTGTATATCGGGTTTGCTTGAAATGAAATCGATGGAAAGAGTGGAGTGTTGTTTCCATTTGGATATGCTGCTTACTGATCTTGAATTCTTGATGTTGGAATACAGGTTTATGCTGTTTTGACTTTCTTTTACTTTTGTTTTTATGTATTTATTTATGTTTTTTCATCTTTATATGTGATGCTTGAAAGAGCACAGTGTGTTGGTCCTAATTCTAAGAATTTCAATTGTCCTTTAGCTGCAATTTTTCTTAAAAGTCAAATTGGGGTGAAAAATACTGCTGGGAGAACAGCTGAGGCATGAACTAGTTATAATTCATATTTATCTCTTGTATTGACATAATCATAAATTTTCTTCCGGCAGGAGCCTGTGAAAGATACTGCTGGAGAAGAACTTACTCAATCAAATGCCAAAATAATGTGTAGACTATGCTTTCGCGGTGAAAATGATGGAAGTGAAAAGGCAAAGAAAATGTTGTCATGCAAAACTTGTGGCAAGAAGTATCACCGCAGCTGCTTGAGAACTTGGGCTCAACATAGAGGTTCTTCTAGAGCCCCCCTCAGGAATTTGACTTTTTGAACTGTATGTGTTTGGTAAATTTATTTTGCTTTATTTTTTTCCCCAGATCTTTTTCATTGGAGTTCCTGGACATGCCCATCGTGCCGGATTTGTGAGGTGAATGTTCTTCATGTTTCTTTTATTTAGGAAAGGCTATGCTTATGCTATGTGGATTCTTTAAGAGTAATATCTTCTTTAGGCTGTTAATAAGGGTAGTGATTTGGTGTAACATAGTAGGGATTGACCACCTTTCCAGGACTCATAGGTTCATGGCATATCTTTCTTTTGATTTGATAGGTAGGCAGGTAGCATTGTAATCCACCTTCAAACTACATTTTAGTATTCAAATCTGCAGAGCACCCAAGAAATATAAAACTAGACTGGCTGACTGATACATAGGAAGACATCTTTTGAAGAAATTAGTGCCTTCTGCCCATATTTCTTTGTTCTGGTAGATGGGAGAAAGAGAGGAAAAATGCCTATAAACTAGTGACTTAAAACACCCAATGGATGAGCTATGCGTTTCACACGATGTCTCCTTTGCCTCTTGCCTATATGTTTACACTGCTTTGACCATTCTCATTGTCTATTAGGCCTGTCGGCGATCTGGAGATCCAAATAAGTTCATGTTCTGCAAAAGATGTGATGCAGCATACCATTGCTACTGTATGCACCCTCCACACAAGGTGGATTTTTATTCCTTGCTTTTTTCTATTTTATATAATCCTAAGATGGAAAAGTTTTGTTTGTATAATTTATTTTTTGGTGCAGAATGTTAGCAGTGGACCTTATTTGTGCCCAAAGCACACAAGGTGTCACAGTTGTAATTCTTCTGTTCCAGGGAATGGTCTAAGTGTAAGGTATGTAGTTTTAAGCACTCTTTGGAGCTTTGTGAAAGATGATACGGTTTCTATTGGTTGAATCAATTTAGTATAACATCTTGTATAGAAACAGTTTCTTTTTGTGGTTTGGGGGATTACTTTTGTGTTTCATTGATTTGTTTAAGTTGTGAGTTAAGCCATTTTGTTGGACCAATTCCTAATTAAGACTGAAACTTTTGATGCATTATAATTTTAGAATTGTTATTATTTCATTTCTTTTTCCTGACAAACACAAAAGTTTTATTGCTCCCACCTTATGGTTAGTCTGAAAATTGATAATAGCCATGAAACGTTGCAGATGGTTTCTGGGGTACACTTGTTGTGATGCTTGTGGAAGATTGTTTGTGAAGGGCAACTATTGCCCTGTTTGTTTGAAGGTAGGATATCAGGATGATTCTATGGAATATTAATACAATTCTAAGAAAAAGTTGCTGATCCGACGTCTATATTTCATCTGAATTCAAAGTATAAGTTAATTGACTTGTTTGGATTGCAGGTTTATAGAGATTCTGAATCAACACCTATGGTTTGTTGTGATATTTGTCAGCGCTGGGTGCACTGCCAATGTGATGGCATTAGGTATACATTTTATCTTTTATCCTGAATCCTGATTAGTAATACTTTATACTAGTAATTTGCCCCTCCCAATTTTAAAAAACCCATATAGTAATAAGGTTGCCCCTACTAATTCATAATTATTGATCTGCTCTTACATCGACTTTATGATTGTTTTGTGTTGTGTAAACAAAAAAAAAAAAAAGAGTCAGAGAAGGGTTTTCTGAAATAATATCAAACATATAGTTTTGTGAGTCTCCAAAACATAAACTGATTAAACTCTGTACAGCATGTGAAACTAATTTTTATCTCCAGTTTCCCAAGATTTTCTTTTCTTTATTGGTTTGTGCATTGATATTTAATTCACGGTTGCTTTACCTTACTGGCAATTTTCCTTGCAGTGATGAGAAATATTTGCAGTTTCAAGTAGATGGAAATCTCCAGTATGCATGTCCAACTTGTCGTGGGGACTGTTATCAGGTGTGTTTCAACTTTCAAATATGACTGCTTTTTCGAAATAAGTTTTCCACTGCCATTACTGCAATATTTTTCTCCCGATGTTTCCAGGTTAGGAATCTCGAGGAAGCTGTCCAGGAGCTTTGGAGGAGGAAAGACGAAGCTGACAAGGATTTGATCGCAAGTTTGAGGGCAGCTGCTGGATTGCCCACTCAGGAAGAAATATTTTCGATTTCACCTTTCTCTGATGACGAGGACAGTCCTGTGATATCAAAGAACGAATATGGCCGTTCTTTGAAGTTCTCTCTCAAAGGTCTAGCTGAAAAATCCCCCAAGAAGAGCAAGGAATATGGGAAGAAATCTTCGAACAAGAAGTACAGTAAGAATAAAGGGCACCAGATATCTTCAACTGGTAAAGTAGAAGCACATCTGGGCTTCGAAGGGCATACCGATGGTCCATCCGGTGATATTATAACAAACGAAGAAACGAGGGCTTGCAGAAGTGGAGAGCGTGATTGTTTTTCTCCCGCTATTGCTGGTAGCTTGACGGAGGGGATATGTTCAGTTAATGAGGCGGGGGTTATAAAACACAAATTTATCGACGAGGTTACTGCTAACAATGGGAACAGGGCACCTAGAATGGTCCAAATAAAAGGCAACAAGCATCACAGTACAAGTGATGAAGACGTTGGAACTCATACAACGTCTAAGACCACTAAAGGAACAAAGCTTGTTATACATTTGGGTACATGGAATAAAAATCTAACCGGTTCTCCTAAGTCTGAGGCTTCAAGCTGTCAAAGAGAACAAAACTTGACTACTTCAAATGGTATGGCCTCTATGCTATATTCTTATGCTTTTGTGTGTGTGTGTGTGTGTATATATATATATATATATATATATATATATATATATATATATATATATATATATATAGAAGAAAGTTCAAAGGCGGCGGGGTTTCCCGTACGGTGGTGCGGCGGAATTTCAGAATACACCAACCGTGTTAACAACATGCACCAACAGTGTAAGAGAAACACACCACAATGAAATTCAAAAAAACACCAAAAAACACACAACAGATCCAAAAAAATACACCATATAACTCATCACCCCCAGTGGTGTATTTCTGAACACTGTATGGTGTTTTTACTCGCACCTAATGGTGTGCTTTTGGTGATGCGTACCTAATTTGTGTGTTTTTTTGTGGTGTATTTTCCTAACGTTGATGGTGTATATTTGTTGAACTATTGGTGACGCCGCACCGTAAGACGCCACACCTGAACCTTCCTCTCTCTCTCTCTCTCTCTCTCTCTCTCTCTCTCTCTATATATATATATATATATATATATATATATATATATATATATATTGTGGTAGAAAAATGAGATGAAAAAAATGTTTTAAATTCATTTTTTGCATCTGGAGTGTGGACAACTGATAATGGTTCAAAATGAAATTTCAAAAATAGATGGAGTGCTTGGTAATGCAGTTGTCCTTCTTGAATCCTTATATATTTATTTCCTCCGTGTGCTCAATAGGTAGTGAGGATTTGGGTCAACAGAAACTGAACGAGTACACGGAAAGGAAGGAAATTGTAGCCACCGGGGGAAAAGGTAATGATTCTCTATCAAGTCTCGTGATAATTCCATTTTAATTTTTGTTGGTCCATCTTTTAGGCTCGTTATTTTATTTTATGTCTCTATAATAAGCACAGGACATAGAGCAGATCAAACGCAAGGACAAAAAGTTAGGGGAAAAGAGGGTCACTTAATAAAGATCAAGAAACCTAGTCCAGAAACTGGAAACGGGTCATCTGCTTCCCCACTGAATGCATCTATAGTTGCGGGAAAAAGAAGCAACGAGGGTAGCGTGGCTGCTCCGAGGACTGTGATCCAGGTTCCCGGTAGTAGAGGCAACAAAGTGTCTTCAGCGAGACATGCCGGAGGCGAACCTGGTGTCACCGATGATTCGCGTGCTGATGACAGAAATAGCACGCCTCCAACTCATCCCGTGCAAAAGGACCCTAAACCACTGTTAAAACTTAAATTCAAGAATCCCTATCCGGATGGTCATAATGCGTGGGCTTCTACAGAAGACGAGAAGGGTGTGATCAAGGGTCAAAGGTCAAAACGAAAGAGACCATCACCCTTTGGGGAGAAATCCTCAGCTACTGCTGATCCGAGGTGGTACGAAGACAATTCGATGGATGAGATGATGGATGCTAATTGGATACTGCAGAAGTTGGGAAAAGATGCAATAGGAAAGCGAGTGGAAGTTCATCAGCAATCAGATAATACCTGGTAAGTTTTCTATCTTGAAAATAAAAATAAAATAGCGGGAGACTCTTGTGCCTGACTACATGTTTTTCTCTTTACGATATTTATTATCAAGTCTGGGTTTCATTGCACTTCCTCTCTTTCTCGGTTTCCTTTATCCCAGGCACAGAGGAAAAGTAACAGAATTCTTTGAAGGGACCTCAGTTGTTGCTGTTACCTTGGACGATGGGAAGACCCAGAACATAGAACTAGGAAAACAAGGAATTCGGTTTGTCCCTCAAAAGCAAATGCGATAATTTTGTATTGGATCGGATGTTACTTGTATATTGGAGGATTTCAGGGTTTTAGGGTGGTTCAGTTGCAGCTCTCCAAGAAGACAGACAGGTCTATTTCCTTTGGTCTCACAAACTTCTCCATCTTGTTGAGGTCATTGACCATCATTTCTATGTTGCTTCCAGTTTCTAGTTTTCTTATGTAGATGTTTCAAAAAAAAGAATGTTTTCTTATGTAGTGAAGTTCAGAATGCATGTTTTGGGCACTCTTTTTAGATGCTTAAACTCTAGTTGGGACTGTAAATTTGGTTAGCAATGACTAATGAGAGCCGCTGCAATACTCCAATTGATATAGTATGTAGTTATAATTTAAAGCTTGGATGGACATTTATTTTAAATGTGCTAAATATTAACTCTAAATTTGATAAATATTTTACATTATTTAATTAGTGAAACTTACATGAAAATTTAATTGTGACTATATATATATATATATATATATATATGTTCAAATGAGGACACCCTTACCATAAATAAAGGTATTTATGATAATCTATATGGATTTTTAAGGGGGAATCGCACTTTTGGTCCCTCAATTAATGTCAATTTTGCAATGTCATCCCTAATTCCCGATTTGGACATAATTGGTCCCTCAATTATTCGTCCACTAAGCAGTTTTGGTCCTTCTGTGACTATGGCCGTTTGACACCGTTTAAATCAAGGGTAAGGGTGGAATTTCACACATCATTGGTTTTACTTAATCATTCTCAGCCCGTTCCTCCGCCATTCTCAGCCATTTCCGCCACCACACATGAAGAACCCTAACCTCCGCCATTGACACCTTTCCACCACTTCAAATAGAATACGCTATTAAGGACGCCATCCGCAATGACTAGTAGGAGAATTAATGGGTTAAACAGCACTCCTACTTGTAAGTTTTCAACCCTAATTTTTTTTTAATTCTAACTGCTTGTTTGTTTTGTTGTTCGCACATTTAACTGGCAATGTATTTTGTCTTACTATTGATGTTAACATGTGCATTTTGTTGTGTTCTATGTTAATGTTTGGTGGGGACCAAGGAAACACATGTACTGTAATAGAAAAAGCGAAAAAGGGGAAAGCATATGGGGACCATTTTTACTTGCCTGGAATTGAATATATGTATTTTGTGTTAGTTTCCCAAAGTGCATCTAAAAGTGCCTACATTTATTCTGTGTTGTTGGGACCTATGAAGTAGACCATTTTCACTGCAATTAATTGTTTTACTGCATTGTATAGATGTTGGTGAAGAATCCTCTGTCTTTAGCATAAAACTCCATATTGGTGGGGATTTAGTATGGCATCCAACTGTTGGTTATAGGGATGGTGGAGTTGAGTTCTTTGACCATTTCAACTGTGATGAGGGCAGTATACTAGATTTAAGGAGAATGGTGAAACAATTGAGGTATGCTGATAAAAAGGTGCAATTTTGAGCTCTGGTTAAGGTTAAGGGTAAGGGTAGGAAGAAGCCAACAAAAACTGATCTTAAGCCTCTACTGAATGATGCAGACATAGTTAGTTTAGTTGAAGAGGTTCCACCCAACAAGGAGGTAGAAATATTTGTTGAACATTTATTTGATGACCAATGGGATTACGAGGTAGACATATCTAGAGAATTGGGAGATGATTGCCTACTCTATGATGGAATAAACCAGAGTTCTGAAAATGAGGATGAGGTTGAAGGTGAAGATCAAGGTGAGGAAGACCCTAATCTTATGGACACTGGGGCTAGTTCTAAGCAGGTCAATCCTGCTGTTGGACTGGAAGGGGGTGAAGTACAAGAAGTAGAGTGCCAATTGTCTGAAGAGGTGTTTAAGAGTTTAGAGAATTCTGAAGATTCTGATGGGGGAAACAGTGGTGTACAGAATGTTTTTGAAGAAAGGAACTTGAAAAAAGAAGGCTTTAAGTTTGAGATTGGAATGATTTTCAAAACATCAGATGAGTTTAAATGGGCTGTTAAATATTATGAGGCAACTAGGAGAAAAGATATCCACTTTAAAAAGAATGAAAGCAGTAGAGTGAGGGTTGTGTGTAGACACAATGACATATGCAACTGGACAATTTTTGCCTCAAGAAGCAATCCAAAAAGTCCATTTCAGGTTAAAACATACATTCCAGAACACACATGTGGGGATCAAGATGAAAATAGAACTGTGAAATCTGGTTTTCTAGCCAAAATGTACAAGGATGAAATTAAACTTAATACAGAATGGGGTAGAATACAGTTTCAAGAACATGTGAAGGCAAATTTGAAATGTCAGGTCAGTAAACACCAGGCATATAGGGCTAAACAAAAGGCTCTTAAGCAACTGGAAGGTGATGTTTCAGAACAATTCAACTTACTCAATGATTACTGTGAGGAATTGAAAAGAAGCAATCCGGGAACTTCTGTGAAGATGAAACTTGATAGTGAGTTTACTGTCAATGGAAGACCTAGGTTTCTGAGACTCTATATTTGCTTTGCAGCCTGCAAAGAAGGGTTCTTGAGAGGATGTAGACCTTTCTTTGGGTTAGATGGTTGTCATCTTAAGGGTTGCCAGAAGGGAGGGCAACTTTTGAGTGCTGTAGGTGTTGATGGAGATAACAGCTTGTTCCCTATAGCATTTGCCATTGTTGAAGGGGAATTGAACGACAGTTGGTTATGGTTCTTGAAACGATTGGACAGTGATCTTAATATTTCAAGTAACCCTCATGCTTGGACATTGATTTCAGACAAGCAAAAGGGATTGATACCTGCTGTTGAAGAATTGTTTCCGGGAATGGAGCATAGATTCTGTGTTAGGCACATGCATGCTAACTTTGTAAAGGATGGTTTCAGTGGGAATGTACTCAAGCAGAAACTGTGGGCAGTGTGTAAAGCAACAACAGAAGCAGAATATAAGCGGCAAATGGAGGAGTTAAAGGAGATAAATGCTAAGGCTGCTGATTGGTTAGCTGCAAGAGATGCTAAACATTATTGTAGGGCATATTTTAGTACATTTCCTAAGACAGATTTGCTACTTAACAATTTGTGTGAATCATGGAATAGCACTATCCTAAATTTCAGAGATAAACCAATCTTAACTTTGTGTGAGAAGTTAAGAATATATCTTATGACTAGGATGCAAAAAAATAGAGAAAGACTAAAAAAATCATCCGATGAAGATTTGTCCAAAGATATGCAAATTGATAGAAGAGGAAAAGGATAGGGCATGCAGGTACAATACTTATAAGTCTGCTGAAAACATGTACCAAGTAGATGATGAGAATTTTAAGGTCTTCAAGGTGAGTTTACTCCAGAAACAGTGCAGCTGTAGAAGGTGGGATCTCACAGGCATCCCTTGTAGTCATGCAATTGCAGCTATAAGAAAACAAAGGGAAAGACCAGAAGACTATGTACACAATTGCTATACAGTGGACTCTTATTTCAGAGCATATGAGCCAGCAATACTACCAATCTCATCTTCTGAGTTGTGGCCCAAAACCAATCTTCCAGCTCCACTCCCCCCAAAATATAAGACACAACCTGGGAGGCCTAAAAAAAAGAGAAAGATCAGCCCTTTTGAAGAAACCAAGAAGGACAGCCTTGCACAAAGAACAAGGAAAGTTGGAGAAGTCAAAAGGTGCAGGGTTTGTGGTCAAAAAGGACATAATGAAGCAACTTGCAAAGGAAACAATCCACCACAGGTATTAGTTGGACCTGCATTGTTTTGTAAATAAAACTGCCTTGTTTTTTAATGTTATTGATTTGTAGGTACATGAGATGGATGAGGTGGTAGTTGGACAGGGTGATGTACACATTCAAGGCCAGTTTGAGGATATCCCAGTTGAGACACAAGTGCCAACTTTTGTACTTGATGAGATGGTAAGTTAATGACCACCATCAGCATTTAATACTTTTAGTTTGACAGTCAGTTGAATTTACCCTTGTTTGTTATGGAATTGCAGGAGGTAATGACATCTCAACCATCACAATTAGTTCAGAGCCAAGTCCCTCCACTGTCCCACTTTATTTCTTCACAACAGCCAAGTGGAAGTGCTACTCCAACTGTCATCACAAGAGCAGGGAAAAAATTTGTAACAGCCTCAAGCCTGCAACAAGCTAATGCAGTCCAGAGAGAGGCAAGAAAAAAAAAAGCTACTCAAATGAAGAAACAAAACTGAATGTGAACTTTGGTGTATTTTTGTAGTAATATGAAACTATGAAACTTTTGATGCATTTTGGTCTATTTTGGTCTATTTTGGTAGAAGTGGTTACTTATGTAATCTTTGATCTTTTGGTAAACTTTGATCTTTTGTAAACTTTGATCTTTTGATCTGATAGGGTGGTTCAATTTAACATGTTAATGAATTGCTTTTGTCTACTCTTTGGCAGTTTATTTTGTTGTATACTTTGGCCTTTAGTCAGTAGATTTAGTTCAGTCGGGCCTTAACAATTGGTTGCCAATTAGGCACTTTCCCAGTAGACACTTTTTACTACTTTGGTGTGCAGTTTTCCAGTTTGTATTTAAGAATTAGACAGTGGCTTTGGGTCTTAACAATTGGTTACAATCCCTTGCCATTCAAATATACTTAATATTCATCTCAATATAAAAATATACTTGCCATTCAACTAAAAAAAAGTTTCATTTCCTTACATAAAACTGCTTAGCATTAAACTCAACCAAATCTGGAATTGAACCTCAAAACAATTCTTACATAGTACCACTAATTTCTAAATACTACTTCAACTGGAAAAGCTTGGGACTTTGTTCACTAGTTTCCATCCCAATTCCCACACAAACAAGGGCAACTGCAATACCAAGTGCAAACCCATAAAAAAATAAAAATTTAGACTCCAACTTCATCTTCTTCATCGCACCATTTTCTTTTTCAATAAGTGTTTGTAACTCTTGGATTTCCATCTCCTTCTTATCCAACCTTTTCAATAGCCCTCTAATGACTCTGGAAACACGCTCGGAGACATCGTTGTCAATCCACTCAAAATACCAACAATTGTCGTTGCCCTGATGGGAAGTGTAACAAACAAACACAAATTAACTGAAATTTTGTAACTTTTCTGGTCGGTATTTAATTATAATGGTTTTGTAAACTTACTCCATAATGTGGACAAGCTCTATATCTCTTCCCTGGATTCGCAGTACTCCATGACATCTTTACCGGAGCAACCTCGCCGCACCAACATCACACTTCTGGCATCCATTGTGTTGACCCGATAGTGCTTGAAGACATTGCGGATGGCGTCCTTAATAGCGTATTCTATTCGAAGTGGTGGAAAGGTGTCAATGGCGGAGGTTAGGGTTCTTCATGTGTGGTGGCGGAAATGGCTGAGAATGGCGGAGGAACGGGCTGAGAATGATTAAGTAAAACCAATGATGTGTGAAATTCCACCCTTACCCTTGATTTAAACGGTGTCAAACGGCCATAGTCACAGAAGGACCAAAACTGCTTAGTGGACGAATAATTGAGGGACCAATTATGTCCAAATTGGGAATTAGGGATGACATTGCAGAATTGACATTAATTGAGGGACCAAAAGTGCGATTCCTCCGATTTTTAATTGTAAATATTATATTTTCGGTAAGTTAGGCATATTTTTAGGGATGAATTTAAGATAACTTTGAATTCTTTTATTATTTGTCATTGGAGCAATGCCACGTTGAAACAATATCTCATTTCTCAGCGCCGTTGACAGTTGCCAACTCTTCGCTATCTCCATTGCCATGCCGGAGGCCGACCACCCCATGTCAGAGCAAATTTCTGAGTCGTGGTTCACCACCAATCCGGCGTTCACCATTGAGCCGTTGCAGACGGAGCCCGGCTTGTTGGGAAACTCTTTGTCGTTGAAATATGTCTGCGGTCATAGATCGCCGCCATTGCAGAACTTTTGCGTGAAGTCATTCTCTCTCTTCGTCTTCGTCTTCTGCTTATTTCGTCCAAATTAAAAGACGATGACTAAATTTGAAAAAGAGTTAATTCCAGCAATGGTCCTCTGACTATTGTGATTTTCTAAAATTGGTCATTGTCTTTTAATTGGGACGAAATAGAACCTTGACTATCAGATTTGTTCCAACATTGGTCCTTCCATTAACTATCCGTTTGTTAGAGGTTAGTGAAGGGGCTAAAATAGACATTTCCTGTAATTGCTTTCTTCTCCACTTGCGCTGGGCACCACGGTCTGGTTGAATATGAAGGGATTGTGTTCCTGCTTAATCCCAAGTACACCAAGGCGGTTTATGAGTGCAATTTGGTTCTGGAGATTAATCCCAAGTACACCAAGCTGCTTTTGAAGAGGGCCATTTGTTATGAGGCTCTCAGTCACCTTGATTTGGCAGGAGAGTTTTGGAGATGGAGAAGAATAATTTTATGGCTGCGGAGATTGCGGAGAGGGTGAAGGCCACGATTAATCAGAACGGCGGCGCAGTGACATTCCAAGGGCCTTGATTTGGCACTCAGAGATGCCAGGAGAGTTCTGGAGATGGAGAAGAATAATTTCATGGCGGCAAATATTGCAGAGAGGGTGAAGGCCACGATTGAGCAGAACAGCGGCACAACTGACATTCTGGGGGCCTTGATTTGGCTCTCAGAGATGCCAGGAAAGTTCTGGAGGTGGAGAAGAGTAATTTCATGGTGGCGGAGATTGCGGAGAGGGTGAAGGCCACGATTGATCAGAATGGCGGCACAATTGATGACATTCCGGTGGATTTGATTCCTGTGCCGGAGTACGTAGAGCCGCTATTCTGTCCTCCAATTCATTCAAGGTCGCGGCGGCAGCAAAAAACAAGGCGTTGGTGGGGAAGAAAAAGAAAGGACAGAAGAAGAAGAAGAAAGGTAAAGCTGAAGAAGAAGAATAATAATAATAAGATGATGATGATGATGATGATGATGATGAAAATGGCAAAGGAAACAACCCGCAAGAGATTGTCCCTTCATATCCAAGTGTTAATGATATCTGGAAAAGAAATTAAATTTGGAGTTTTTTGTCCTTTAGTAGAATGGATAATTAGATTGATGATATCTATGTTGACAATAAACTTACAAACTCAAGCTTTGTAAAATCACAAAGTTGAAGCACCAAATCTTCTCTGGTGGCTGCTCAAACTAAGCCAAAAATATAAACTTGTAATAAATCTGCAATTTTGCAAGACAACAAACGATAGAGTTTAGTAGTTTACCCAACATCAGCAGATTGGTTCTCCGCCACTTCCACTGATCTTGTTTCTGCTTCACCTTTTGCTTCTCTATTAAACGCTTCAAAATGCTCTGCACAGTAGTAAGCTACTTTGGCTACGGCAGCCATTGCTCACACAGTAGTCACCATCACATTCATGGGGATGTTTGGGTATTTTGATTAATTTGGCGTATAAAAGGAGAATTATACACTTAGCATGTTAAATGACTACTTTACCCCTTAATTTAACTTCCACTTAACCTTCATTTGACAGAAGGACCAACATTGGAAAGAATTCGAAAGTCAAGTGTCTAAATTGTCCAAATTAAAAGTCGAGGACTAATTGTGAAAAAGAGTAAATACCACCTATGGTCCCTCGAGTTTGGTGGCATCGCCATCAATGGTCCCTAACTTCCGTAATTACCATCTGTCATCCTCCGAGTTGTCAAAAGTTACCTTCTAGCGTCCTTCCGTTACTTCCTCCCGTCTCAGCCGTCAAAATGGAGGGTAATATTGTCATTTGACTTATACAAAAAGAGTTAATACCAGCCAAGGTCCCTCGAGTTTAGTGGTTTGACCATCTTTAGTCCCAAGTTTCCATATTTCATTATTTTCCTTCTGTCATATTCTCTTCTTCAAATGTATTTTTTATTATTATTATTATTTATAGTTATTATTAAATTCTTATTATTATTACTATTATTTAAAGTTATTATTGTTATTATTAAATTATTATTATTATTATTGTTATTGTTATTATTATATTATTAGCATTAAATTATTATTATTATTATTATTATTATTATTATTATTATTATTGTTACTATTATTATTATTATAATATTCATATTCATATTATTATTATTATTATTATTATTATTATTATTATTATTATTATTATTATTATTATTATTATTATTGGTGGTTTGGCCATCTTTAGTCCCAAACTTGGCTAAACAATATTAAAGAAAGTTGGTGGTTTCTCAACTTCCAACTCGAACTCCCTCTTCTCCTATACAATATTAAAGAAAATTTACAAATGTATAGGGGTCGTTTACTTCATTTATCTGTTTTTCCATTTCCAATTTTTCATTTCTCCATTTCTCCAGTTTTCTTTCTCCATTTTTCCAGTTTTCCTTCTCCATTTTTTCAGTTTTCCATTTTTCCAATCCTCCAGATTTTTATTTCTCTAATTTTCTGATTTTATTAAATACACTCATCCTATATAGCATTTGCACATTTCTACAACAACAACAATAATAATAATAATTTAATAATTTAATAATAATAATAACAATAAATAATAGTAATAATAATAAGAATTTAATAATAATAATAATAATAACAATAACAATAACAATAACAATAATAATAATAATAATAATAATAATAATAATAATAATAATAATAATAATAATAATAATAATAGCATTTGTACATTTCTACAACAACAAAAACAACAACAACAACAACAACAACAACAATAACAATAACAATAATAATAGTAATAATAATTTAAAAAAATAATAATAACAATAAATAATAATAATAATAATACTAATAATAATAATAATAATAATTTAATAATAACAATAACAATAATAATAATAATATGAATATGAATATGAATATTATAATAATAATAATAATAATAATAATAATAATAATAATAATAATAATAATAATAATTTAATTCTAATAATATAATAATAACAATAACAATAATAATAATAATTTAATAATAACAATAATAACTTTAAATAATAGTAATAATAATATGAATTTAATAATAACTATAAATAATAGTAATAATAATACATTTGAAGAAGAGAATATGAAAGAAGGAAAATAATGGAATATGGAAACTTGGGACTAAAGATGGCCAAACCACCAAACTCGAGGGACCTTGGCTGGTATTAACTCTTTTCGTATAAATCAAATGACAATATTATCCTCCATTTTGACGGCTGAGACGGGAGGAAGTAACGGAAGGACGCTAGAAGGTAACTTTTGACAACTCGGAGGATGACGGATGGTAATTACGGAAGTTAGGGACCATTGATGGCGATGCCACCAAACTCGAGGGACCATAGGTGGTATTTACTCTTGTGAAAAATCAACATAGTCAGAGGACCATTGCTGGAATTAACTCATTTGAAAAATCACAATAGTCGGAGAACCATTGCTGTAATTAACTCTTTCTAAAATCAAGTATAACATCCTAATCAAATTCTACTCGAAATTAAATCCTATGTATAGTCTAGATTATGTCCTTATTAATTATGATCCCATTAATCCAATCATATATTTTTGAATCAATCACATCCACTCAAATCTTTGCATTCAATAGATAGGATTTGTCCTAATATCCTCATTTTAGATGTGTTCTCATGTGAACAAAGGCCTAATTCCAAGATCATGTGCGAATGACTCCCCAGTTCCGATTTCGATTTGTTAAAATCAGGTTCCAGTTCAGAGAGATGTTGTAACTTTTTTTGAAAAACAAAACCACACTCTATTAAATCACCATAACGTCAATACATAAAGCTAGGAGCCGGTATCAAACCAAAACCGGCTACCCAAAACAGCATTAGTGTTTCTAGCTAAAAGATGAGCAACATGATTAGCAGAACGCTTTATAAACTTTAGGCTCACATTTTGAAATAAAGAGACAAGGAAGAAATATCTTTAAGAATTAAACCATAAGGCAACCGATTTTTCTAATGGATCTGAACAATGAGTTGTTGAGCACACTGCACCCCATCAAAATTTTGCTGCTTTAGCCAACTAAGAGCTTCCCGAACCGCCAAAGCCTCCACTTCCCGTGGCAACCTCGATCCCCTCGTTACCCACCGCTCCTGCCGCCACCAACTGCCCCTCATCGCCCCGTAGTAACCAGCTCAAACCCATTTGATTCACATTCTGATTCAAGGCAGCATCTACATTCAACTTCACCATGCCATGCATTGGAAATTGCCATCTTGCCACCTCCAAACTCTTGCTACACCTATCTCCAGTACTTGTATTCCCAACTGCCCGCCAGTCATGCAAGTAAGCCAAAGCTACCCGCACAACCTCCCTAGGCGTACTCCCCCACCCCATCCCATACACGTCTATTACGAGCTCCCCAAATCCCACAGCAAACAACCACAAAATGAGACAACTCCCCTTTACTAAGCTGTTGCACAACCCCAATAAGCCAGCCCCAAAAATCATCATCCCCAACCTCATTCCAGTCCCAACCATAACCAGCCCACACCCTCTTAGCAAACTCACAATGCCAGAAAATATGTGCCATTGATTCTCCCTCATCCCCACAGAAAACACAAGTAGTATCATCTAGCACGTGTTTAGACCGTAACGCTACCTTTGTTGGGAAAACATTTGAACATAAGCTCCAGAAAAAACATTTGATTTTAGGTGGGATTAGAGGTGACCATGGTTCGGTTCCAATTCCGAACTGGCGGTTCACGGTTCTACCAAATTGCAAACCGGAACCGAAACATTTGCCTTTAAAAAAAAAATTGTATGCTTTGTTGCACACAATTATACTGGAACAAAAGAAACAAAGTGGAAGCATATCTGAATTCAATGGCTTGATGAAGTATGGTGAAGACTTTGTAAAATGCACCGTTGATTGCATATCTTAATTCAATTCGATCTCTACGTTTAGCTAGATTTCCATTTTCCATATTTCTGTTCGAGAAAGCTTGAGAATTGAAGCTCATATTAGGGGAGTGAGGGGAGAATGACCACCTTTTTCTCTTCTCTGTTGCCGCCGGCAAGTAGACATCGAGATTTGGGAAAAACCTTGATATTAAAGTCGAAGAACAAGGGCGTTTGGTAGTAGGTTTATGACCCAGATTCTCCATTTATCTCCATTATAGCCGGAGAAAATGAGGGATTGAAGGCGAAGAAAATTTTCATTTTGATGGTTGAGGAACATGACCGTTTGTTGTGATCCCCACGAAATTGGCTCCAAAAAGCCTTTAGAATTACAGATCTGGTCGCCTTCTCCACAAGGCGACCGGACTGGCCGCTTTTTCACCGGTGAAGACGACCGGTCGTCTTCTCCGGTGGAAAAGCCACCAGAAGTTGATTTTAATGGTGGTGGTCAAAGGTGGTCAACGTGATTTTATTACTGGTAATTTGTTGGTTACCCGTAAATCGAACTTATTTGACTCATTTTGACAACTTTAAGTATTTAATTATTCTTTTTTTAAAGTTCAAGAGCTTAATTGCCCTTTTAGCTAAAATTTAAGAGTCTATTTAACTATTCTCTCAAATAGGAATAATCTATATATATATAAAAGTAAAATCCTCCTAGCCAAGTTTTCCCTCCAAAACTTAGGGCCATTTTTGTAATATCAAATATTTAGACAAATATGGCATTTCAATAATATTAAAGATTTTACCTTTCTTGAGATCTCTTACCATTTTATAATTTCAATACTAAACCCTTTTGATCTCATCCATTGTGTATAAATACACCTTATATGACCATACACAACCCCAACTAAGGTTAATTATTTCATTGATTTTTGCTAATCATCCTGTGATCTTCCACAGTTGAGGTTGATACGTGATTTGCACGGGTGAGGTTTTCATTATCTTAGTTTCTTTTATTTTTTATTCTTTTGGGTTTTGTTTTGTTTTTATTTTTTTGTATTTTCTGATTTTTAAAGAACAAAAGTGGTTCGTAAGAAAAAATGTTGATATATATATATATATATATATATATATATATATATATATATATATATATATATATATATATATATATATATATATATATATATATATATATATATATATATATTTGGGTCTATTTTTGTGGAGAAGATACGGATCTAGAAAGATTGATCGGGAAGCAATAGACTTCTAATCATCCTGTGATCTTCCACAGTTGAGGTTGATACGTGATTTGCATTGGTGAGGTTTTCATCATCTTAGTTTCCTTTTTTTTTTCTTCTTTTTGGGTTTTGTTTTGTTTTTATTTTTTTGTATTTTATGGTTTTTAAACAACAAAAGTGGTTCATAAGAAAAAATGTTGATATCTTTTTTTTTTTGTCTATTTTTGTGGAGAAGATACGGATCTAGAAAGATTGATCGGGAAGCAATAGAGTTCCTTGCTCATCAAGATGATAAAGTTTTGTGATCGAGGGACGAATTATGTGTATATGTAAATAGATATAGACTTACAGAGGGTAGCATACTAAGAATACAATAAAAACCAAAATGAAATTAAAAGCATTTTTTAGTTGTCAATATAAAAGCGTTGAACTTTGTTTCGATTCAATTTCTCCGTCTTGAAAGTGTACATTTTTTGTAATAAGAGAGTAGTTTGTCTCTCCCTTCAACACGTTTTTCTTGCCATTTAATTTTTTTTTTTTTTAGGAAAAAAATGATTAAGTACTGTGGTTTTTTTTTTTTCAATAGAGTATTATTTTGATTTTATTCTTCATCTGACATTCCTTGATATAAAATCACTTTACTAATGTAAAATAATGTTATTGACTTACCATGTTTGCTTCGATATGCTAAGCCATTTAAAATTTAATACGGAGTAAAATTTATAATTGTAATACTTCCGTAATAATATTGAATAAATATTAATCATATGTTTAGATTTAATAATATATTATATTAAAATAATTATATATTAATTTAATATAGTGATGGTTAATACGGGTAAACCATATATAAGTAATATTGTACCTTAAGAATATTATACCTTAATTATAAAAATTCTACCTAATAATTTTAGTATTAAATGTCATACAATAATTACCATAAACAATGTTTAATAATTGCCAAATTCTATTATGCAATAAAAATTACTATTATAAAATCTTTTGTAATATGAACACATTATTTTTAATTATTTCGATTTAATAATATTATATCTTATGTATAAAAATTTAAATAATACTTTTAGTACTATTGAATATTGATTGACTAACAATTATTTTAATTATTAAGGCAATTAATAGATATTTTGATTTAAAAAGTTTTCAAATATATGAATTATACATAGTAGCATGGAATCAATTAGTAAGACAATTATATTAGGTAATCTAATAAATAATTTACTTTTTAAATTATATCCCCTCTTTAATAAATTATACTTACCTTAATAATTAATTATTAATATTATTACCTAATAATTATATATTGTTACCTTTTTTAGTGTAATTATTATGATAATTTATATACATATATATTTTTATACTTAATGTATAATATTATTGGCATGAAATAAATTATACTTACCTTAATATATAATTAATTTTTAATATAATTACCTTATTTTTATTAAAGGTAATTATTCTGATAATTTTTCTTTCATTATTTTGTGTGATTATTATGGTAATGTATTTAAATTTTGGAAGAGATTATTACAAATATTATAATTAATATAAGTAATATAATTAATGGAATTATTATGATAATTGCCACAATATTTGATAATTATAATTAATATAATTAAAGAAATTGAGAAATATAAGATTTCTTCCCTAGAAATATTTGTGACAATTTCATTAAATTACAATTAATAAAATATAAAATATAATTAAAGAAATGAAATTATTAAATTAACAAAACATGAATATTTCTAATCATTATTCCAAAAGACTGAACCCCAACCCTAAGGGCCCCCCACACCCCGGCCCGACAGAACACATACACTTATGCACTATAATAATCATGCAAAATTTAAATGCAACTTTTTAAATTATAAATCTATCAATATAAATTATAGTTAATGAAATTATATTATAGAACTTTTCTATATACATATTAATAAATATTATGTGTATATACAATGAATTATATTATACAATCATATAAGAAAATGCGTCGGATTAGAGTTTAAATTTATTCATACAAAATTTAGAATTTACATTTTTTTTTATAAAACTAATCAAATGTTAATGTTAACAATAATAATAAGAATTTTAAAATCAGAATTATAAATTAAGTATTAGGGTAATAATTAATCTATATATATTATATATTATATTATATTATATTATATTATATTATATTGTTATTATTATTATTATTATTATTATTATTATTATATAAAAACAAAATCATCCCTTTTCAAAAAAAAAAAAAAAAAAACAACAACAACAACAAAATCATCCTATTTCATTTTTTCACCCAAACTTTTGTAGTAAAGCTTATTTGGTAAGTAAATGTCAAATGGAAATTAAATAAAATTTATTAATTGATAATATTGCATAATTGGTAACATTATGTATGGTATTATATTCTATAATATAATAATATAATTGATAATATTATTGTTCAAGTATAATAAAAATCCTATGTAGTAATGTAATAATAATATAATAAAATTAAAATTAAAATTAAAATAATAACAATAACAATAACAATAACAATAACAATAACAATAACAATAACAATAACAATAATAATAATAATAATAATAATAATAATAATAATAATAATAATAATAATAATAATAATAATAATAATAATAATAATAATAATAATAACAACAACAACAACAAATGTAATAATCCAAACAAAACTATATACAAAATAAATTTAAAATTTAAAAAAAAAAAAAAAAAAAAAAAGGAAGAAGACAAAGGGCTCCCCTTTGTAAATGATGTGGGATCATTTTGAATTTTGATTCCACATTGGAAATGTTTTGAAAGATGAGCTCTTAAAGTCCTCTATATAAGAGGGGCATTTACAAACATATAATTGCTTGCCCATCAATATGGGCAAGTATTGAGAAGTCCAAAGACTTTTTATTTTTTTTATTTTTTTTTATTTTTATTTTAGTACTATTAACCTGACAAATTATGTTGTGGATATGTGTCCACCTTGCAATGTAGACACATTTCAAAAATTGTTAATAATTATTAATATATAGTTCAAAAATTATGAACATATAGTTCTATAATTATGAACATAGTGTTGTGAACATAATTATGAACATATAGTTATGTAATTATGAATATAGAGATTCAATAATTGTGAATATGAAGTTAAAAATTATGCATATATATCTTTATAATTATGAACATATAGTTCAGTAACTATGAACATAGAGTTCTGTAATTATAAATATAGAGTTAAATACGTACTTATGAATATGAAGTTCAAAAATTATGAATATATATCTTTATAATAATGAACATATAGTTTAGTAATTATAAACATAGAACTATGTCCACCTTGCAAGGTGGACACGGTTCCACAACATAACTATTCGATTGACCCTGTAACATGTAAACTTTCTCAACTTATTGAAGCCCTACGTATCAAAAGGCTCTTATTTAAGAAACCTTATCTTAATGGCTTCTTATTTTAGTTTTTTTTTTTAAAAAAAAAATTATTAGGGGGTTTGAGAAAGATTAACCCAAAATGTATATGAGTTGTTTTAGTTTTTAGCAGTTTGGAGCAAATTGCTAAGTTATTAAATAATATTTTTGGTGTTTTGATTAAATATAAAATGTTAACAGACGAATTTGTTAAAATTTTGACGAATTTGCCAAATAATCAAATTACAACAACAACAACAACAACAATAATAATAATAATAATAATAATAATAATAATAATAATAATAATAATAATAATAATAATAATTTTAATAATCCAAAAAAAAACTATATACAAAATAAAATTAAAATTAACCAAAAAAGAAAAAAAAAAAAAAAACAAAGGCGAGCCACCGGCTCCCTTTGTAAATGATGTGGGATCATTTTGATCCCACATTTACAATGTTTGAAAAGAGAGAGCTCCTCTATATAAGAGGAGCAATGAGACTCTTATAAACATAATTGGGGTTGTGGAAGATTAACCCAAAATGTATGTGTTGTATTAGTTTTTAGCAGTTTGGAGCAAATTGTTGTGTTATTATATAATATATTTTGGTGTTTTGATTAAAGTTAAAATGTTAAAATGACGAATTTATTATAATTTTGACGAATTTATAAATAATCAAATTACAAATAATAATAATAATAATAATAATAATAATAATAATAATAATAATAATAATAATAATAATAATAATAATAATAATAATAATAATAATAATAATAATAATAATAATAATAATAATAATCCAAACAAAACGATATACAAAATTAAATTAAATTTAAAATTAAAAATAATAAGAAGAAGACAAAAGGGAGCTTCGGGCTCCATTTGTAAATAATGCTGGATCATTTTGATCCCACATTGAAAAT